>NC_139228.1:26041897-26281897 GCF_055691185.1 Crinia signifera | reverse complement strand
TATTACTGCCTCACCGCACGGAGATCATGGGTTCAATTCCCACCACAGCCCAGTGTGGAGTATATTCTCCCCATGCATAGGTGGGTTTCCGCCAAAAATATACTGTTAGTTTAATTGGGTTCTGAAAAATATTCACCCTACTGTTACACCAAAAATGCTGGGTCGCACCCGGGTTGTTGATCCCCACTTCAAGGCAGGTGCGACCTGGCGCTTGGAGCCGCATCCCCCAGCCGCCGCTTGGAGATGACGTCATCTCCAAGCGCCGATCGCCGCCGGGACCCGGACGGCTGCGCTGGGGGCAAGCCCAGCACTAAGGTAATCTGCTGGGCTGCCCCCGTACACACCCCCCCCCCCCCCCGGCCGTCGTCCGGGAGGTGAATGGATGCCGCACACAGGGATCCATTCACCTCCTTCACTGCTGTCTGCAGAGTACAGCAGACAGCAGTGCAGGCTGTGTGTGCCCCCGTCCAACTTGCGAACACTGCGGTCCGCAGGTTGGACGTCCCCCATTCATGTAAACGGGAGCCGTGTCGGACGACCCTGGCATACCCATTTACATCGCCCTCTACCCAGGTCAGGACCTGTAGAAGTACCGTGTAAAGAGACACGGCGTGACCCATTTACGCCGCTGACCAGGGTCTGACCCGCCAGGTTTTTGCGGCGGTGTAAAAGGGGTATAAATGGGCCAAGTGGTTATTATCTGCCATCAAATTCTATGTCCCCAGAGCCTATACTTGTAACATTAAATACAAAGTTGCCCTCTAAATCAACTCTAGCAGCCAATTCCTCAGCTGATACACATCTGGAGAACTTAGTAGTTGTGAGCATACCAAGGGAATCACAAAGCTGCTAACCCAGGCATGTCCAAACTGTGGCCCTCCAGCTGTTGTGAAACTACACATCCCAGCATGCCTTGCCATAGTTTTAGCATTCCCTAATAGCAAATCTGTGGAAAGGCATGATGGGACATGTAGTTTCACAACAGCTGGAGGGCCATAGTTTGGACATACCTCTGCTAACCTAATACCTGATGGGAAACTAGCTGCAGGTTTGCAAAAGGGAAACACACACTTGGCTTTCCTGAGCACAACGCTAAAGGCCCATGCGCTTATATACGCTGTCGCCAAGACTGACTTGTATTCACAGGCTTCCAGCCGAAGACAGGGCGGGCGGACGGCTGACAGCCGCCCGCCCCGACACACATCCTTCCGCCCGCAATCCCATGGGAATGCCTACCGTTCTCATGGGGACCCCCATGAAACGCTGGGTGTTTCCATGGGTGACACCCATCTCCCAGCCGCATGCCCCCAGCATGCACCGCTCTGTGCAAATCGCCGTAGCCGTGCGCACACACAGTAAAAAACCATCGGCCCTCCGTGCGAATGCGCGGGGGACCGAAGCAATTAGAATGACCTCCATAGTCTTTCAGCAGGTGCATACACACTGGGGGATACAATGAGCAATATCGCCCAGTGTGTAGGGGGCTTTTTGCAGCAAGCAAACAGAGAGAAGAGCATGAGGGAGTGAAGACAATAATTAGTCATGGGGGGGGGGGGGGGGGGGATCTTACCTTTTAAGTATTCCAATTATCCTATAGTGTTGCAACCGGGATACAGTTGACACTACGAAGGTCGATATACATTAGGTGGACCACTAATGGTCGACGCGCTATATAGGTGGACATGGCTAAGATTGGAAGGTTGACAAAGCATTAGGTGAACAATAGGAAGGTCAACAGTACAGAGGTCGACATGAGTTTCACTTTTTTTTTGCGCCGACGCGCCGTCAGGTGGTATTTCATACCCTACCTTCCAAAATAGTGTGCAGAGCGCAGCGAGGCATGTGAGGGGACAGGGTACATCGAAAAATGTGGAAAAACTCATGTCGACCTTTTAAGACCTAATGCTTGTGTCAACCATCCGACTGTCGACCTTAGCCAAGTTGACCGTTACCCGTCGACCTCATGTTAGTCATACTTCATACAGTGGACCCTAGGACCCAGACCCGTTGCGCCCACAGCTAATATCAGCCAGTGCAGCCGATAGCACCTTCGTGGTTTTCTAGCAACACTTCAGGCAGAGCAGATACGAGGGAGCACCGGGTCCCCCAATATACAGAGGAGACAGCAGCCCCTGGCCCCACAAGGTAAATTAGATTGGAAGTACTACTGGAGCAGAGATTGATGTGTCTGAACAAAGATCTCTGATTGTACAGCATGAATAATATATGGAGACTATACAAATACATTAATATGTAAATTTTAATTACAAAATGTCATTATGTCAACGGTGTGATAATGGAAAGGCGTTTCAGACTGAAATAATCCAAATAAGAGAACCCTTGTGAGTGATGACAAAGGAAAATCATTCCATAAGGCATTTAACCCTTTCCAAGCTTGTGAGACCTGCTCCATGCAGGAAGTGGTTACGAACGCGTATCTCCAGTCATTATTAGTCCAGGTGAACACTCGGGATGTCCTGTTCCAGAGGTTCAGGAGCTGAGCCAGATAGACATCTGCAGGAGGTCAGAAGTGGGGAGGTCTGTTACGGGTACCAAGACCAGACAAGGAGCCTTCTCACCCCATATTGCTTCCAGGATCTCCGGCATCTCTGGAAAACAGAATCCAAGAGACGAAAAAAATAATTCATACATACATACATACATACATACATACCAACTATTTTCGATCGCCTTAATATCATTTTATACCACTGCCTTTACATTTGGAACAACAGCTGCATGCTACTAATGTACCGCAATGTTCTATAAACTACGTATGAAGATCATTAAAGGAATACAACCATTACGTTTAATAAAGCAAAATAATTTCATAAAACCAGATTTCTTGGTCCCAGGACAAAATAACGTCACGAAACAGCTGTACGATCATTATGCTGCTAAGTTTTTAGAATTGTGCGACGGCGCCTAACGCCTTGCGGAGTTCGATAACAGTACAGAGGCTTAGGCCGTAACAGATAGACAACGCGGGAGAGTCGCCGGGTCTCCTGCCACCGAGGGGAAGCACAGATTAGGCTGTGTCAGGAGAGTCCAAGCTCATCAGCTCCTTTCTGTGTAACGTCTGCGGAGCAGGGGAGCAGGAGAGACTCGCTGCTGTGTAATGATAATCTCCTTAGAATGAGGATTTTTTTGTTGTGCTTTATTAATTCAGTGCCTGATGGGGGATATTAGCGGCTCTTGAAATTGGAAAGGCCGGGAGCATTGCAATTTGCTGAATCCCAAAATGTTCCAAATGAGCAGCTAAACAGCAGCAATAATTGGGCTTTATTAAATCAAAGAGTCGTTCATTACAAGTATCCCAGCTGTACCAGAGCAGGGGGTGGGGGGGTGACAGGAGGGGAAGAAGAGCTGGATGCACTTGTAATGTATAATACATGTGTGAATTAGGGTTCTACACCTACTAGCCTAGGCCCAACAAACACTACTGTGGGGCACATTTATTACGCTCAGTGAAGTGATAAAGTGGCTGGTACTTTACCACAGACCAATCAGGTTTGAAATATGACAGTTATGAGCTGATGCCCTTAGATGGGAGTTCTATTGAAGATGGGATGGTTCCCATAGCAACCAATCAGATTGTATGGTTTTCTAAAAGGTGTTCAATAAAGTAGTAGTATAATCTAATTGGTTGCTATGGGCAACATCCCATCCAGGCAAACCTAGAATTCTATGGATGATGGGATGTTGCCCATAGCAACCAGATTCTATCTATTATCTTCTAGAACAGGGCTGGGCAACACCGGCCCTCCAGATGTTGGTGAACTACATATCCCAGCATGCCTTGCATCAGTTTCAGCATGGCCACATAGCAAAACTAATGCAAAGCATCCTGGGATGTGTAGTTCATTAACATCTGGAGGGCCAGTGTTGCCCAGCCCTGTTCTAGAAGGTGCTTAATAAACAAGAAGTACAATCTGATTGGTTGTTTTGGGCAACAGACCATACAGGTAAAACCTGGAGTTCTATGGATGATAGAATGTTGCCCATAGCAACCAGATTATAATATCTTTTAGAAGGTGCTAAATAAATAAGTGGAATCTGATTGGTTGCTATGGGCAACATCCCACCTTTACGAGAACTCACATCTTAATACATTTACCCCTTACACTCTGGTCCCGACTTCCTCAATTCAAAAGAAAAAACGGTACTTGTTTCCTAGCACGGCCACAATCGCGGCCATCGGGGGTAAATTTTAGTGGCCTGCGACGCGACCGCCGCGATGCCCCCGATTTTTCCATTGAAATGCATTGAAAACAGTGAAAAATCGGGTCGGTCGCGTCGTGTGCACCTAAAAATGCTTAAATGGTCCACCCGCGATGGCCGCGATTTCCCCATAGGGAACAATGTTAAATGCCTCAATTTACCCGCGATGACCACGATTTCCCATAGGAAACAATGTTAAATAGATCAATTTACCCAAATCAGCATAGGGAACAATGGTAAATGGGCCAGAAACCCCCAAAAAACCCACACAGCAGTGGAATGTCCCCCCAAAAGTAGTTGACGCCACCCCGCGATCAACGTGAACCCGAAGCGTGGCGAGCGCAGCGAGGCCGCGAGGGGCGGCGGTACGCGTCCTCCGACCTTTTCATGCCCTACTATCCACTAGGGCGTGGAGTGAGAATAGAATAGTGTGGCGAGCGCAGCGAGCCCCGCGAGGGGACGCGGATACCTTCACAGGTAAACGCGTCCCTTCGCGGGCTTCCCAGGTGTCCGCGTCGCCATGGACACCTGGGAAGCCCGCAAGGGGACGCGTATAACTGTGAAGGTATCCGCGTCCCCTTGCGGGGCTCGCTGCGCTCGCCACACTATTCTATTCTCACTCCACGCCCTAGTGGATAGTAGGGCATGAAAAGGTCAGAGGACACGTACCGCCGCCCCTCGCCACGCTTCGGGTTCACGTTGATGGCGGGGTGGCGTCAACTACTTTTGGGGGGACATTTTTATGTTCAGGGGTGTTTTTGCCCCATTTCCCATTGTTCCCTATGATAATTTGGGGAAATTGATCCATTTAACATTGTTTCCTATGGTAAATCATGGTCATCGCGGGTAAATTGAGCCATTTAACATTGTTCTCTATGGGAAAATCACGGGCATCGCGTCTGGCCCATCGCACCCGATTTTTTAGCGGCCGCGATGCCCGCGATGGCCCCAATTTTACCCCCGATGACCGCGATTAAGATCGTTGTGGCCGTGCTAGGAAACAAGTACCGAAAAAACTGGCACGGATTGGTTACTGGATTATATTGGTCGACACCAAAAATGGTCAACGTGTACTAGGTTGACAGTGACAAAAAGTCAACATGTACTATGTGGACACTGACAAAAATGTCCACATTCACTAGGTCAATAATGACAAAAGGTCGACACACACAAAAAGTCATCTGGTTGCGAATAGTGGGATCGCTCGATGCACGCACGCACGCACCCAGGACAGCGGGCGTGGGGGGGGGGGGGGCGTAGAGGGGCATGGGGCAGCCCCTCTACCATATGGGAACGCCCAGCATTTCATGGGCGTTCCCATGAGAGCGCTGGATGTTCCCATGGTAATGAGGCGGTGACGCAGGTGGTGGGCGGGTAGTTGCCATCACCGGATATCAGCTGCCCTCCCATTTCCTCCCACAGGTGCCTCAGAGCAACCTTACATATGTGTGGGCCTTCCGCATGGTCGCCGACCATCGAATGAAGTGGGTGATCCCCGCAGCATGTGACTGGAGGTTTATGTTAGACATCCATTAGCAGCCAGTACGTGGGATCACACGCTGCGAGGGAGGCCCGGGCAGGGTTTGCTAGACCAGAATAACCCCCATTGTCCACATGCTTCGTTGTATGAGCCTCTTACATTTACCCCATGGACTCTGTGAGCTGCCATTAATTCCGAATGATTTTCTTGCCGCAGTAAAGGAGTTAAATAAAAAAATGCATCTTCCTCGGATAAATCTGAACATAATCAGAACAGGTTCGGGAGGTACCTCATTAACAGGCACGGGACTAATTAGTTTTCTTTCTGGAGAGGTTATGAGCTGCCGCTGAAACCTCTGCTAATTATCCCTCATTACTCACCGGCTTCCTCCTGTCTGGCAGCACTGGCACCATGATGGGGACAACCACACAATGTACACAGCCAGCACGGCACCAGGCAGTTGTGTTACTATAACACCGTGAATCTTTGCCAGAACTCTCCAGATTGTACCAGAACACTGATGACCCAAGTTTAACCTACACCTTTGTTCCCATGGAGAGAGAGGGAGATGGCTGAGCCAGCCATTAATACCCCTTTCACACCAGAAAATGCATTGACTTACCCGGGAGTATGGTCCCTTTTTCACCAGCCTAGACCCTGCATTTTCTGGTGTGAGGGGGCAGGAGGTGGGATGATGCTGGCCGGGGATTGGCTCAGGGTGGAATACCCATTAGTCACCCGGCGGCTTTCCCCAGTGGCGGGAGACTGCAGGAGACGCGTGACATTACTGCAGGCAGTGGCTCCGCGCTCTCCACCAGGCCTGGCCCCGCGCTCTCCACCAGCAGCGACAGGCCGGACCCCCTGACCAGAACCTGCCCCCCACAGGCCTGACCTTTCGAACCGGCACCCGCACCACCCCTACATCTACGGGATCCCCCGGCACCCTGGCTGGCGCCGTCTCCCAGACTCCACAGACCGACTCCGCTGTGTAGAAGCCGGGTTGCACCCTTTCGCACCAGCCAGTAACCCGGGCTGTAGCTAGCAGGGCTGAAATCCCGGCAAATTTACATGGGAATTTTGCACGGGAACCTTTCACACCAGTGCGAATCCCAGGTTGTTTCCGGGCCCAACCAGGGAATTTAGGCTGGTGTGAAAGGGGTATAAGATACCCATAGAAACCAGATCATTCCAGTTGGCTGGTAACCACCAATGCATGCTGATCACACTGACTAGGCCTCCTGGACCCGGTCACCTGGCAGAAGCATATACCAGACCGGTTCAACATAGAGCTTTCAGTGGACCAACAGGACAGCAATCTGGTTGCTGGGATTTATTCAATTGCTCCTTTTTACTTTCACAAATGGACACAAGTAACTCAAGTTACTAAAATGAGAGGGGGTTGTACAGCGCCATCGTAGACTAAACCGCATTAAATTAATTAGCACATGGCTTGAAAAAAGCACATAAAAAACCTATAATATTTAACGTGGAAATAGCAATGATAACAATTACCATCATAATACTAATAGACATAATAGATTGTAAATAACACAGATCAGTAGTAGTCAGGCGATATCGGACAAGATTATGTAGTAATTCACCACTGGTATATTATCATCACCGCTTGTTCTTGTAAAAATTTTGAATAAAGATTTAGTGTTAAAAAAAAAAGTGAATGGTTATCAAGAAGTAAAATACTCTACATTTGACCAAAATGGAAAATAAAGGCCCTTATTCTGGTTGGTGCGGATATATCCGCGTGCGTTCGGCCCGCCGATGTTTTGCGTCTGCGCATGTGCAGAGGCGTCTCTGCGCATGTGCGAGCGGGGCGTACGGCTAAATCCCGCATGATATGTGAACACTCCGAACAGGGGGTGGAGAGGGGCGTGAAAGGCTATTTGGGCTCATAACCATATGCATACGCCCCGCGTTTCATGGGCGTTCCCATGCAAACGCTGGGCGTACGTATGGTAATGCGGCCGTGACGCACGTGTAGGGGGCGGACATATGACATCGCCGGATGTCAGCTGCCCGCCCATATCCCTGCTTTTGCACGGAAAAATGTCCGTGTGGTCTGAGGTTGCGGGAGCTGGTGGACCATTCGGTCCTGCATTCGATGGTCTGCGACCATCGAATGATGGGGGAGGTTCCCTGAGATGGAGGAGGCGTATTCCATGAAAAATACACGTGCGGTCCGTTCGGCCAGCTTCTTACCGCGTACGGACGGGGTTGGCGATCCGTACGGAAGGCGGGGTTTCGCACGCACGGTCCTGGCCGCATAATCGGATCCGGCCGCACCGATCAGAATAAGGGCCAAAGTTATTGATCAGAAAACTTTCTAGGCTGCTCCGCACAATGTGATGTGGTTTGCCTGCACGGCTAATGGCGACTCACCTGTCAGAAGACTCTGTACCCGGTCGCTCCTGTAGAACACCCTGCAGCATAATGGTGTAACAGGGTTCTGTGCTGGGAGTTCAGCGGCGGCTTTCTGCAGCACCGCACTTACAAGGCTGCTAGCATTACACCAGTCCACGCCAGGCCCGTCAGGTGCAGAAAGGGAAAGCGCTAGGCAGGCACACGTCTCACAGCTGGAAACGGAACCACCGACTGTGGCCTGGAACCCAGAACTCTGCTCCAGCACAGATATATTTCTTTGGTCAGCGGGGTCGCTCGCAGCAGCCATGACATGCCACTCCACTGCTGCCCCACGTGGAAGCTTCGGAACCACAGCCACTGTAAGGACAGGGGGGCTGCCCTGTGGGTAAAACGAAGATTCAGTGATTAGCAGCTACACATACTGCATAAATACTGACAAACAAGAACCATGTTCCTCTAGTACAGGCATGTCCAAACTATGGCCCTCCAGCTGTTGTGGAACTACAAGTCCCATCATGCCATGCCACAGTTTTGCTATTAGGGAAAGCTAAAACTATGGCAAGGCATGCTGGGACGTGTAGTTTCACAACAGCTGGAGGGCCATAGTTTGAACATGCCTGCTCTAGTAACTATGTAAAATGGGTAGCAGACAGGAAGTCAGATATTCTATGTATATGTCTTTCTGGGAACCATTACACGTTTAATGTGATTTTCAACTGGGAAAATGGGCAGCACCAGGACAGCGAAGATTCGTGGGAGCTGGGCTGCAGGATCACGACTGCGTAGCCTGCAGATCACGCCAATGCCCTCCAGTCATGTGATCTAATAACTGCGGTGACAGGGGAATGACAGGTCTGCAGGCTGCCCATCAGTTCCTAGGATTACAGCAGCTTCTCATTCAGCAGCGCACAATTTATGTAACCAAAGCTCAAAGGGAGGAAGATAATTACAGGAAGCTTAATACACAGGGCACCTCCTAGGCATACAGAAACAGCACATACAGATAGGTAGCGAGGGCAAGACGGGACGTCTCATTAGTTGCAGAGTTCTGACACATCTATTAACGCCGCAGGTGAGGGGATGTCTTCTTATATATGTACTATTCTAATGTAAGGAAGGTGGTCAGGGGACTTATACATACACCTGTCAAAATGGCGGCTTCTGCAATCTACTTTCACTTTGTGCTGTGACAGTTTTTAGCCCACCCCAATCCCTATCTTCTTCTACCTCCAATCTCTGTCTTCACAGCTCCCTCTCTCCATATCCAACTTCAAAATAAATCAGTGTCCCTGCAAAAAAATCTTTCACTTTCTGTTATGACTTATTTTAGCACACAAAAGGAGTAATTTGGTGTTCTCTAGTGGTCACTGGCGGTACTTCCCTTCATAGTGGTGAGGAGTGAGGAGAGGTGATGTCCCCATCATAACTGTGGTTAGTCCACATAGAGCAAGATGGCGTGTAACCGTACAAACAGAGGTGAGCGCACAGAGGTAGGCACGGGATATGACATAAGACCGGTTTCCTCACCTGGTGTGACAGAGATACTTTCCACGCTTGCACAACAGTGGCTATGTAGGAGCTCTGGGTCACGTAACAATGAGCAGCCATAATGTGACTCCGGGATGTGCCAGGACAAATGGCCTCTAAGACCCTCTCAACGTGGCGCAAGGATACGCGGCTCTCAGTCAGGATTCCTCCGGAAACCAGCTGCATGGTGCAGGGTTTTAGTGCAATCTGCCCTGCACAAAATATTGTGCTGTCCACCTGTCAACGTTAAAAACAAACACATATAATAATGAAAAGATAACGGGTGTATTCACCATGGCATAAATCCACCCGCTAGGGTGGTATGTGTGTATACGTCGCTCTGTATGTTGGTACAAGTGATTCAACACTAGGTAGTAGGACGCGGATTGCTTAAGTCAGTATCTGAGTTTAGATCTAAAGCTTCTTTTATAGCTAAGTACAACTGGAAATAGTAGAAGCAGCCATTTTGTGAGCTGTTGAGAGAAACAGTGGAAGCAGCCATTTTGTGAGCTGTACCAATGTTATTGCCTCAGTGATTTTCCTACAGCACTTGTGACGGCATTCTCCACTAGTATTGGGTTTCCCCAACCCAAAGTTCTGTCTTGATATAACTGGAATGAAAACCTCATCTTAAGAGGTGGTTAGAGGGGTTGTCAGACGTGCCCCACAAAACATCAGGGATCACATTTACCTCAAACCTACGAAACCAGACAGGGACATTTATCATTAAAAAACATGTCAGAATTCTCTCCCACACACATGAAAGTACTATATGGTTATTTGTAATAACGCCCTTGCCCAAAGACTCATAAGAGACAGCCCCTGAAGAACTGTTTATACAAATCCGACAGCATTCTCTAAGTGAAATTACATGGAAGTTATCGGGGTAATGTATTCACCAAAGATGTTTTTGGGTGTGGAACAGGCTTTGGAAGAAATGGCAATGTGCACCAAACAACTTTGCAATTATTATCACGTGTGTAGTCAGCAGACAGCACATACATGGCAGCATTGTGGAGGCACAAAATGATGGGAGGAGTCTAATATACCATAACCCGTCACATCACACGTGTAGTCAGCAGACAGCACATACATGGCAGCATTGTGGAGGCACAGAGTGATGGGAGTAGTCTGATATACCATAACCCATCACATCACATCACATGTGTATTCAGCAGACAGCACATACATGGCAGCATTGTGGAGGCACAGAGTGCTGGGAGGAGTCTGATATACCACAACCCATCACATTACATGTGTAGTCAGCAGACAGCACATACATGGCAGCATTGTGGAGGCACAGAGTGATGGGAGGAGTCTGATATACCATAACCCATCACATCACATGTGTATTCAGCAGACAGCACATACATGGCAGCATTGTGGAGGCACAGAGTGATGGAAGGAGTCTAATATAACATAACCCATTATATCACATGTGTGGTCAGCAGACAGCACATACATGGCAGCATTGTGGAGGCACAGAGTGATGGGAGGAGTCTAATATACCATAACCCATCACATCACATGTGTAGTCAGCAGGCAGCACATACATGGCAGCATTGTGGAGGCACAAACTGATGGGAGGAGTCTAATATACCATAACCTATCACATCACATGTGTATTCAGCAGACAGCACATACATGGCAGCATTGTGGAGGCACAGAGTGATGGGAGGAGTCTAATATACCATAACCCATTATATCACACGTGTAGTCAGCAGACAGCACATACATGGCAGCATTGTGGAGGCACAGAGTGATGGGAGGAGTCTAATATACCATAACCCATCACATCACACGTGTAGTCAGCAGACAGCACATACATGTCAGCATTGTGGAGGCACAGAGAGATGGGAGGAGTCTACTATACCATAACCCATCACATCACACGTGTAGTCAGCAGGCAGCACATACATGGCAGCATTGTGGAGGCACAGAGTGATGGGAGGAGTCTGATATACCATAACCCATCACATCACATGTGTAGTCAG
Source organism: Crinia signifera (assembly GCF_055691185.1). NCBI lineage: Eukaryota > Metazoa > Chordata > Amphibia > Anura > Myobatrachidae > Crinia > Crinia signifera. The sequence goes on along the minus strand of NC_139228.1, from coordinate 26,270,299 downwards.
CAGGCAGCACATACATGGCAGCAGTGTGGAGGCACAGAGTGATGGGAGGAGTCTGATATACCATAACCCATTACATCACATGTGTAGTCAGCAGACAGCACATACATGGCAGCATTGTGGAGGCACAGAGTGATGGGAGGAGTCTAATATACCATAACCCATCACATCACACGTGTAGTCAGCAGACAGCACATACATGTCAGCATTGTGGAGGCACAGAGAGATGGGAGGAGTCTACTATACCATAACCCATCACATCACACGTGTAGTCAGCAGGCAGCACATACATGGCAGCATTGTGGAGGCACAGAGTGATGGGAGGAGTCTGATATACCACAACCCATCACATCACATGTGTAGTCAGCAGGCAGCACATACATGGCAGCAGTGTGGAGGCACAGAGTGATGGGAGGAGTCTGATATACCATAACCCATCACATCACATGTGTAGTCAGCAGGCAGCACATACATGGCAGCAGTGTGGAGGCACAGAGTGATGGGAGGAGTCTGATATACCATAACCCATCACATCACACCACACGTGTAGTCAGCAGACAGCACATACATGGCAGCATTGTGGAGGCACAGAGTGATGGGAGGAGTCTAATATACCATAACCCATCACATCACACGTGTAGTCAGCAGACAGCACATACATGTCAGCATTGTGGAGGCACAGAGAGATGGGAGGAGTCTACTATACCATAACCCATCACATCACACGTGTAGTCAGCAGGCAGCACATACATGGCAGCATTGTGAAGGCACAGAGTGATGGGAGGAGTCTGATATACCACAACCCATCACATCACACGTGTAGTCAGCAGGCAGCACATACATGGCAGCAGTGTGGAGGCACAGAGTGATGGGAGGAGTCTGATATACCATAATCCATCACATCACATGTGTATTCAGCAGACAGCACATACATGGCAGCAGTGTGGAGGCACAGAGTGATGGGAGGAGTCTGATATACCATAATCCATCACATCACATGTGTATTCAGCAGACAGCACATACATGGCAGCATTGTGGAGGCACAAACTGATGGGAGGAGTCTAATATACCATAACCTATCACATCACATGTGTATTCAGCAGACAGCACATACATGGCAGCATTGTGGAGGCACAGAGTGATGGGAGGAGTCTAATATACCATAACCCATTACATCACATGTGTAGTCAGCAGACAGCCCATACATGGCAGCATTGTGGAGGCACAGAGTGATGGGAGGAGTCTGATATACCATAACCCATCACATCACATGTGTAGTCAGCAGACAGCACATACATGGCAGCACTGTGGAGGCACAGAGTGATGGGAGGAGTCTGATATACCATAACCCATTACATCACATGTGTAGTCAGCAGGCAGCACATACATGGCAGCAGTGTGGAGGCACAGAGTGATGGGAGGAGTCTGATATACCATAACCCATCACATCACATGTGTAGTCAGCAGACAGCACATACATGGCAGCATTGTGGAGACACAGAGTGATGGGAGGAGTCTGATATACCATAACCCATTACATCACATGTGTAGTCAGCAGGCAGCACATACATGGCAGCAGTGTGGAGGCACAAAGTGATGGGAGGAGTCTAATATACCATAACACATCACATCACATGTGTAGTCAGCAGGCAGCACATACATGGCAGCAGTGTGGAGGCACAGAGTGATGGGAGGAGTCTGATATACCATAACCCATCACATCACACGTGTAGTCAGCAGACAGCACATACATGGCAGCATTGTGGAGGCACAGAGTGATGGGAGGAGTCTAATATACCATAACCCATCACATCACACGTGTAGTCAGCAGACAGCACATACATGTCAGCATTGTGGAGGCACAGAGAGATGGGAGGAGTCTACTATACCATAACCCATCACATCACACGTGTAGTCAGCAGGCAGCACATACATGGCAGCATTGTGAAGGCACAGAGTGATGGGAGGAGTCTGATATACCACAACCCATCACATCACACGTGTAGTCAGCAGGCAGCACATACATGGCAGCAGTGTGGAGGCACAGAGTGATGGGAGGAGTCTGATATACCATAATCCATCACATCACATGTGTATTCAGCAGACAGCACATACATGGCAGCAGTGTGGAGGCACAGAGTGATGGGAGGAGTCTGATATACCATAATCCATCACATCACATGTGTATTCAGCAGACAGCACATACATGGCAGCATTGTGGAGGCACAAACTGATGGGAGGAGTCTAATATACCATAACCTATCACATCACATGTGTATTCAGCAGACAGCACATACATGGCAGCATTGTGGAGGCACAGAGTGATGGGAGGAGTCTAATATACCATAACCCATTACATCACATGTGTAGTCAGCAGACAGCCCATACATGGCAGCATTGTGGAGGCACAGAGTGATGGGAGGAGTCTGATATACCATAACCCATCACATCACATGTGTAGTCAGCAGACAGCACATACATGGCAGCACTGTGGAGGCACAGAGTGATGGGAGGAGTCTGATATACCATAACCCATTACATCACATGTGTAGTCAGCAGGCAGCACATACATGGCAGCAGTGTGGAGGCACAGAGTGATGGGAGGAGTCTGATATACCATAACCCATCACATCACATGTGTAGTCAGCAGACAGCACATACATGGCAGCATTGTGGAGACACAGAGTGATGGGAGGAGTCTGATATACCATAACCCATTACATCACATGTGTAGTCAGCAGGCAGCACATACATGGCAGCAGTGTGGAGGCACAACATGATGGGAGGAGTCTAAAATAACAGACAATTCAGCAGATTATTCAAATTTACTAAAATGGGAGATCTATTTTGCATGGGATGTTGCTATGGGCAACCATTCAGATACTATTATCTTCAAGAAGGTGCTAAGTAGATTCTGATTGTTTGACCATAGCAACATCACATGTGAAGTACAATACACATCTTAGTAAATTTCCCCCTTGAATCATTGACTGATAATAGAAAAGTCATCAGCCTGATGGTCAGCAACATGGAGTCGCGACCCCATGCTGAGAAGGTCGGGACCCACAGTTTGAGAACTACAAAAGGGAGAAGTCGCCTGTGATCCCCTTAAACCTTCCGGAAACCATCCGGGCGGCAGGACTGCGTACCATACATAGTATGAAGTCCTTTTGTACACAATGTATTGTGTTCAAACCCAGCTAAGCCGGCCAGATGCCTGGCGATGCAGTTTATGTATAGTGCAGCACATGCGATCTTCAGGCTCCGACGCAATGCTCACTGCAGTTTCTTGCCGAAATCGAATGAAAATTGACCAAATGGCTGTGGAATCACCTTGGTGGTTATCAACCTGGGGTACATGTACCCCCGGGTATACACTGCAGGCTGGTTAAGGGTACTTAAAAATAATATTGGAAATGGCGGAAGAAGTTGTCTCCCGATGGTGGAAGAAGTCTCCCATTGCTGTAGAAATGAACAACTTTGCGTCACTTCAGGTTCCGTCTGCATCATCAGCATCTCCTCGTGCTTTTGCCTGACCAGCAATCCACTGCCCTGACCAGCTACTCCCGCTGCCCTTAGACATCAGCGATCATCTGGAGGAAGCAACGACATTAATCCTACAGGCGTTAGCGGGAACCCTGGACACAGTACAAAGCCAGCGGCCATATACAGAAGGACCTGATTCCTGACCGCACACTACTCCTCCGCTACTCCTTAATATAAGGACACGCATAAGGCACATTTCCACTCTACTCGTAAGTACTGTGAATATTTTAAATTGAGAGGAGGTGGTACTCAAGGGGTACGGGAGATAAAAAAGTTTAGGAACGGCCACCATAAGGGTATGTGCACCTTTAAAATAGGGTGTGGTATGGGGCGCCGACAGTGGGGATCGCGACAGACTGCAGATGCTCCGACAGGGGGGCGAGTACAAAGAAACCCCTTGCGGGCTCGCTATGCTTGCCACGAGGGAGAAAAGCCCCTGTGAGTCGGGATCCCCCCTGTTGGAGCACCGGCAGTCAGGATCCCAACATCGGGATGTTAAAGTCGTGTTGCACACACGCCATTTTAGGATAGTATGGCCGCCATTTTGGTTCGCAGAGTTGCGCAAATAAAGTATAAATACCCGAGTCTGTGTAACAAAGTGGATCATAAGCGCAGCCATACTAATACACATAAATTCATAATACCATACTTACACCAAATAAAATATAGTTAATTAAAGGTTTAGAGCACTACACATAGTTTAACAAGCATAACATTATGTCTGTATAATGTTTAGTATCGTAAAGTTCCGTTTCTTATGCGCAGCAGTCCGGTCATTGCGAAAACTTCGCAACTCATATGGTCCGATAATTACGAACAAAAATCCATATTTCAAGGACTATTTCTGCTAAACTGTGTGAGACAAAGGAATCCAGATATAACCGGTTCTTGTTACTGTTTACGACCCCCGACGACGATGCCAACACACAAAGGACACCAAAGTACACTCCCCCTGCACCAATCCAAACCAGGTGTAATACTTTGCCCCAATCACTGAGGACTGGACATTCGAACACTGGACCAATAGGAATGGCCTTTGACCTCCCCCTTTTGACCCTATAAAGATAGCGAACCCTGGGCTGGCTCGGTCACTTCGGTACTGCATCTATCCCCCACCATTGACCGGGCTAAAGTTCTATTTGAACATAGCGAGCTCCGACCGGACTGCGCTGCGCATATCTGATGAGACGGTAAACGGTTGCATTCTTTGTGCTTTCTTATATTGTTCATTGGCTGATTGTATTCTGTAATTGTTTTCTTTCCCCTAGTAGTATTTGACTTGTATTAGTATTGTTAAGGGAATTGTATCACGTGTTATCCTGTATTTCTCCTTTCTGTAACCCCCTTTTGTCCGCTAGGGACTAAATACACTATTTTGAAGAATCTATCTCCTCACTTGTTATATCGTGGTCTCGTCTATTATTCGCATCTAGCGATAACGTATATTACGGACATTGTCCTACAAAGGTATTCGCAGATTAGAGACTAAGTACTGCGAAGGGATTTCCAATTACTGTTATTGATTCAGCGTGTACAATAAATCGGAAAAGGTACGCTACGCTGCGCTACGTTTTGTTGGCATGTAGCTAGGAATAAAGGCTACGCAAGTTACGGAATAAGTACGTAAACTGCATATTTCACTTATTGTTCTTTGGTTATATAAATATCAGCTTTAATAGGGATAATGACTGTCGGGATCCCCACTATCGAAGCGTCATCCGGCACCCTTTAAAAACTATCTAATTAGGTAAATGACATTATGATACAACATAGCAAAATACAGTTTTATTTTTAAGAATTAAAAAGAAAAAGAAGCCCTCGCAACCTAGGAGATAACACTCCATGCCTCCCTACACATTAATACCCAAGGTACACGATGGGACACTAACTATGCATATGTTTGCAATCAATTCTAGTCCTTCCAGCAGGGAAATCACATAAACCTACAAGCATGTCATCTCCTATTACAGGACAGATATCCACTCATTTCTTCATCCCACAATCCTTCCTTCTGACCCTATATAGATCCGCTGTCTGTAACTACCGCTGATCCACATCAATACCCAATAACCTGAATCCACCTGATAAATGCAGGCCGATGCCTGGAGATCTTGCCCTTATCCAAGGGTCATAGGTCGCCCGATATTCAATAGGACAACCAGCATTTTCCCTTCATTAGGCTGAAGCTCCCACTGCAGGGGTTAGTGCGCATCTCTCTGCATACTGAGTGACACGGAGACGGCTCGGCCTGCAGGGCACTCATGCGGTGCTCTGGGCAGGGGACGATGATGGCAGGGGACAAAACATGCAGTGCTGTCACGGGCTACGGTTCAACAATGGCTTGCAACACACGGCCGCATAAATGTCAATACCTGGGAAAGGTTGTGAATACAAGGTATGCGGAAGGCTGGTCCCATATCATGAGTATCACTTGGCAGAACAGCTTGCTTGGCTATACCAGCGGCTGATGTGGGAGCCGCCAGGCAGCTCGTAGCTAACAGAGGACAAATTGCAGCGTGTTTTGGAGGCCCTACACCTTCATGTTAGGAGATACAGACTAGTGTCAATAGCCATGATGAGGTGGGGGCAGCATGTAAGTGGTTCCCCCTGGAGACGCAGCCTCTGACCTTGGCTGTACTATGAATCAATAAAGGCTGTAACCTGCTGCATCAGTTTGTAACGGGATTAGGGACCCTCTCATCACATAGCGTGTGATAATCCTGTCAGTAATTAGACTAATAGAGGCAATCCCTGCAGGGAGTTCTCCATTCAGCAGCAGCAGCGCACAGAGGTGAGGAACGCACAGGCGGCTACGGGCCGACACAGACGTGGGACACCTTAGCTGCTGCTGTCTAGCAGAGATGGGAAAACATGACATGCCAGAGGAGAGGGCTCTCCCTGCCGCTGTGTCACATACACAGACACACACTATAGGTATCTATACACAGACAGTATTGTATAAATAAATATACAGATAGTATACGTAATGTAAACACACATACAAATATATGTTTATATACACACACTGACCGGATAGTTTCCAAAAATACACACGTTATATGGATATATACAGACAGTGACATTTCTATTCATGTATTCGCACAGGTTATAGTTTATATAAATAGACACACACATAACAGATATATATATATATATATATATATATATATATATATATATATATATATATATATATATGACCGTACACATTATCTAAGCAAACACACATATAACATATTTGATATATATATATATACATACACATATATACACATATATTTGCGTCCAATAGCCAGGATTACCAGCCGAGTACCTTCAGAATGGGCGAGTATCCTCAAATACGTATATATATTCCAGATATATATATATAGATAGATCTATATATAGATAGATCTATATATAGATATATCTTTATATATATATATATATATATTATATATAAATATAAAACTGGATATCCAGAGGATATGAAAGGCAGCACTCCTGGTTATATTTGTAAAGTTAAATGTTTATTTCAGATGTCACCCAATATTGGCATACATATGACTAGGATACAACTGCAACTGATGGCAACAGCAGATATTCAAAAGAGGCATGGGTTTCAGATTAACAATCGGAACATAATCACCAATATGGCAGTCAACGGAGCCCGTTTCGGCTTATCCAGCCTTCATCCTGGACTCCGTTGACTGCCATATTGGTGATTATGTTCTGATTGTTAATCTGAAACCCATGCCTCTTTTGAATATCTGCTGTTGCCATCAGTTGCAGTTGTATCCAATTATATGTATGCCAATATTGGGTGACATATGAAATAAACATTCGACTTTACAAATATAACCAGGAGTGCTGCCTTTCATATCCTCTGGATATCCAGTTTTTCTACAAATACCGCAGGCTCTTTGCACCCACTACGTTTGGATTTAAGTAATGAGTGCTCATTCCCCAAGTTTCTATATATATACATACACATACAAACATATATATATATATATATATATATATATATATATATATATATATATATATATATTACACACACAGTATATTTTATAAACATACACGCAACGATGGATAGATAGTATACCTTCTGTAAATATACATACAGATACCATATTGTGTATCTGGTAAAGTGGACTCCTGCCGTCACTATAGAAAGACCATCAATGACCTCACATGCTGCTAATTGTAACACATATGGAAATCTAGGTACAATTCTCACAGCCCGTCACATGAATACATATCACAGCGTATTAACATTAGAAGTGAGGACGGTGTATAAATAGTTTATGCGTCTAGAACACGAGTCACCCCCACCCGTGTAAGCCACAGACCCCTGTGCACATTTCCAGCAGAACGGTACCCGTCCCATATAGACGATAAGTCTGTGGCAGCCGCTGAGGTGGAAGTAACGCTCGCTGTGTGTGCGCTGTTGGGTGGTGCTCAGCCTTGCTCGGTTTGCCTGTCTGAATGCTGAATGCCCCTGTAGTGGATGTGTTGTGCAGGCCAGGCAGCGCTGTCACCTCCGCTTTGTCCACGGCATGCTGATTACCCTCTATTTTCCCTCTCTGCCAAGCTCCGCTTTGCGAATGCTATCAAGGTCAGGAGCAGTCGCTCAGAAAACAGAAAATTAACCCCCCCCTCCCACCCTCCAATCTAGGATGTGCCTCCCTCCCTCCCCTGCAGTGCTTCACGGGTGCAAGCTCCAAATAAAGGGACAAATATTGCAGACAATACTGGCAGATTCATGAATCATAATGGGGAACTGGGCCGGGCCTTTACCAGCTCACAATATACATGCTACAATGGGAGAAAAGAGATACTTAAGACATACCAAAAACATAAAAAAGAAAAAATACACATTAACACCATATAAATATAACACAAAATAGGAGAGACAGACACACAGGATAGATAGATCCTTTTATAACGTCTTCACATTTACAGCTAAAGCGTATAAATATATAGAAACTATCAATATGCAATAGTAACCATCACATAATAATAATACCATTTATATAGCACTTTTTCCCATTATCGCTGGGCAAGCATCATTTAGTCTAAACCAAACTAAATGTAACTAGGACTTATCACACACACTGCTAATGTATGCAAGGTGGCATCATCCAAACTACAGGCATCCCATACTCTGCTACTACACTGAAGAGGTTAACCAGAGTATGGTTCATTTATGGCTCCCGGTGCTTTACGTGTTAGCCAATCTTCTGGTCTCCTTCATATTACTTCTGCCAAGGTGCCTCTTGTGACCTGCCCGCCGGGGACTCCCTTCCAGGACAGTGGAAAAAGTGACAAACCCCATCACCCCGCATTAAGCGCCTCACTGTAATACCCCTAATTCCAACGAGTCGCGAGCGCGTCAGCTAAAGGGCACAATGTCTGACTGACTGATGCCGAAGGGACAGTCTACCCAAGGCTGTCACGTCCTGCAGACCTTATTCCAGCATCTAGCATGAGGTGTAAGGACGGTATTTGGACACTAGGTGGCACTGTAGTACTGCACCATACACACACAGCCTTGCATTGACTATATGACTGCATTAAGCATTTATCATTCCAGCAGCTCACCCCCCAGTTACAGGAAAATCCACTAAGAATAGTCTTTACCGTTACTTCTACCAAACGCCGGGCATTGACCTGTGCTTGCATAGGACTTACTCTGGTGCATACAAGACGCCTACAAGAATGAGAGTTTAACCGAAGGACTCATGTTTAGCGTTTAGTAAAAGTTTCCTACATTCATAAGTTATAGAAATAAATTCCCTTAGGCCTCAATATATAAAAAGATTCTAAATCTGTATCATTCTGCTGCCGGTATCTTGCAAACACTGATGTGTCCAACTGTAGGCTTCACACATATGTCACTCAGTGAATGTAAACGTTATCATTAGACCATAAACCATTGCAAGCCATTACAGATTCTGCATTATCTGTAATAGTACAGCTACAGGTGATTGGACAGAGATCACCCAATCACTGGCACTTATGTCACTGCCCTACCTCTGTCAATGGACTAATTATCCCATGTGTCTGATACAGTGTGTTGCTCACCCGCACAGCTTGGCTGTAGGGCCCGATGTTAGCAGGGGCCCAGTGGGAGATGCTCTGCACATGCATGGCTATCTTCTCTGGGTAGCAGTCACCGCTGCAAGTAACAGGCAGCCAGAAGAGAACGTCCATGTTGAACAGGGTGTCGTGGGAAAGGCAGCACTGCACACAAACTCTAGAAGGCAAGAAAGGAGGTACGGAGCATTCAGTACACAAGGGGAAGATCCAAAGTCTCCAATCACCACAGCAGGCCCCGGTTCTCCAATAATGACTGTAAGGGGTGGGACTTACCGAGCGGGAGGAGCCGAGGGGAATAGTGTCCCATATTCTGCATTGATGGTGGCAAAGTCGCCCATATCTCTGATGTAAAGGTGGACCAACACTGCATCGCTCATCTGTAGACCCATCTCCTGCACCGCACCTGTAACACATGATCGGAATTAAAGAGAACATTCACTGAAGACTCCATATGTGAGATATGCTGAAAATGACATCCATACGATCGGTCACTAGAGCCCAAATGTGGGCAGCAGGACTCCGGTGCCGTAATGCAGGCAGCAAACAGAACTTTATCATGTCGGCATAGTAGCTGGGATCATGATAGTAATCCTCATTCTCAAAGTACCTTATTGTAAAAGGATATATTTATTTTATATTTGCCGGGAACATTTTTGAGGCATTTTAGTAAATCATCAGAAATAGTTAGAGGATTTATTCCAGATGAGATCGCAAACAGTTACATGGGAGGAGGAAGAGGAAATAAACGGAGGGCCCGCCTTTCATACACGCACAATGCAATGAACGGGCCAAAAATCACTGATAGATAGATAGTACCTCGAACCCAGGTTGGTGGTGTTTGGACCCGGATCAAGGGGTGTTGTGAAAGCACCACAGCTTATAACCCGGGTCGACCAACCCGGCAATTCCACCTGGGTTATAAGAAGGGTTACACCAAAGTCACCCTCTGCATAATGGGCGACCCGGGTTTAGTGTGAACGTGCCAGACCTGGGTCGGACCGGGATCATGGTCCTGTGTATCCAACCCGGCTTAGCGATGTGAAAGGGATATGAATAATATGTTGGTTCCAATATTAGACAACCAGTGGGTTTTCAGCGAATTCACTGGTTAACAAGACAAAACAGGGTTTATTACGGATTGCAGCTTTAATTGATAATATAGAACAGCCGTACAATTCACCCATTCCCCTTGTACTAATGAATTACATTTATCAGGAATTTTTATTATAGAAAAATAATGAATGTAAACATGTCAGGTGAGCAGACAACCACAGGAAACCACGACAAGCCCCAAAATGATCAAGCGCCTTACAGTACAGAGATTACGGCTCATTACCAGCTTCTAGTCTACATGTTAATGGAAATGTACTGAGATGGACTTCTATCTCACATGGGATGTTGCTATGGGTAACCAATCCATAATCCATAATCATTTTCATACGAGAATAGACGCTGTGCGCATGCGCACAGCGTCTATTCTACTAGATTGGGGGGTCTCCCAACTGCCACCCCCCCGCAGCGGGAAAATGCCTGCCGCGGGTGGGACGTCGGGACAGGACCCGAAAATCGGGACTGTCCTGACGGAATCGTGACAGTTGGGAGGTATGACCAATCAGATACTATCTAATATCTTCTAGAATGTGCTAAATAAATAAGTAGAAGATTCTGATTGGATTCCCATAGCAACATCCCATAGAACGCCCATCTCGGCAAATTTCCCCTGTTGCATGATCCCACGAACCACGAATCTGGCTGACACACAGAAAACGTAGCAGTCACCACCACTATGAACATAAATCTGTCAGGAGTTATTAATACAACTGATTGTCAGGTGTAATCTACTGTAAAAAGGAACAAATACATTTCTTAGAAGTTCAGCATGTTCCCGATGTCCTAAACAAGCTTACAACACTGAAGAACACACCCGGATTATCAATATCCAATTACATTTCTTTCTTAATTGCCGTGCTATTCTTACACAATGATACATTTTTCATTAACCCCTTCACAGGGGAAGACAAAGTAGGAACATGGAGAAAGGAGGTCCGGCACCCACAGTGCGATCCTACTAATCATCTTACACCTCTACCCACTCAAAACCGTTGAGATGGTAGTGGACTTTAGGAAGAAGGCTGTTGGTGTTCCTCCGCTAACAATTGCGGACAGTGTGGTGTCGCTAGTGGACTCCTTCAAGTTCCTAGGAACCACAATCTCCCGGGACCTTAAATGGTGGCCCAACACTGATACTATTGTTGGAAAAGCGCAGCAGAGACTATTCTTCCTTAGGCAACTGAGGAAGTTCAACATCCCACAGAAGCTTCTGCTCCTCTTCTACTCCGCAATTGTGGAGTCTCTACTGTGCTCCTCAATACTGGTCTGGTGCGGCTCCACCAGCGAGAGAGAGACAAATGCAGACTCCAAAAGATAGTCAGAACTGCGGAGAAGATAATCGGGACAGACCTTCCCTCTGTCCAGGACCTGTACTTGTCCAGAGCAAAAAAGCGGGCAACGAAGATAGTCAAGGACCAACTACATCCTGGCCATGGCTTGTTTAACCTGCTGCCATCAGGCAGACGCTACAGGGCTATTCCCACCTGGTCCACCAGAAGCCTAAAAAGTTTCTTTCCTCAAGCGGTTCACCTGTTGACACGTGAACACCTCACTGTCTAGTTGCGCCTTAACCCTTTGCACATAATCTAACACGGTGTCCCCTCGGAATAACTTTCTATATATATATACGTTCCCCCACCTGTTTATATTGTTTATACTGCATGCTGTTTACTTGTTACCCACCTGGCTGCTGCACAGCAAACCAAAAACAAATTCCTAGTATACGCAAGTATATCTGGCCAATAAAGCAGATTCTGATTCTCTATGTACTTACCTTTCAGGGAAGAGAGTCCTTTGAGAGTGGCCTCTCGCACATTATCTCCAATGGCTGTGATTCCGCTGATCCACTGAAAACCACTCGCTGACCGGGATGAACAATGCGTTCCTTTACCTGCAAGGATAAATGCGTGAAGTGTTTGTCAGAACATTTACCTCAGATCTTTCTAATAAACAATATATGCTATAAAGCAGGTATGGGAGAACATCTGGCCCTCCAGCTGTTTTGTTACTACACATCCCAGGATGCCATGCAACAGTTTCAGCATGGCCAAATAACACAACTGTAACAGGGCATGCTGGGATGTGTAGTTCAACAAAAGCTGGAGGGCCAAAGGTTTACCAAGCCTGCATTAAAAGATAGCACCAAAAAAAAAAGCAGACAAGCGAAACGTGAAAGCAAAATGGTTTAAATTCATTGGACGCAGACCAACCCGGCCGCAATACGGTCCTAATTCATGGATGTATGCACTAGCGATTGTCACGCTGCTGACAGATGATCTTCAAACTGTGCACATGCTGGGATAGCACGATGCATGCGCTAAGGAACCTTGGCAATGGCGCTCACAGTGATTGATAGGAAGGGACCGTTCTGGGGAGATAACGAAGGGTGGTAGCAAAAATGCACAAGCGGCATAAACGTTTTCAGAGGTTGTTTCAACCTTCAGCTGCAATCATGTACGCAGAGAAACATGGTGCCATGACTGATACTGACGTGGCCGGTCTGTCGGGGCGCTGAGGTACCTCGTTATTTCATTGATGGGGTTGCTGAGGACCTTGAGATGGCTCCGACAGGCGTCTATATCCTACAACATTTGCACCAAAGATGGCATCAAAATCCAAGCAGGCACAGTAATAATAGGACCACTATAGCGTGATACATACCCGGCAGCCGCGTCTGCGGTATACAAGCCATAGACTGGCTCTCGGTCTCACTGGGTTGTTCAGTCTCATCAGGCACCGGTTGTGTAACATCACATGGACATGGACCACCGAGCTGTAACCCTGGAGACCCAGCCTAGATATGGACGAGTCATCTGGTCAATAAGTACAGCAGAGACACTTGAATATAGCCCAATAGAAGGGCAAGGAATTTATAGTACCAACACACAGGATGCATTTGTTGATATACAGCATTCCCAGTCTAATTATGGGACTTGTAATACAATGGTATCTGGTTGATAGGTCTAGACCAGGGGTGGCCAAACCTGTCCTCAAGATCTACCAACGGTTCATGTTTCTCAGGCCACCTGTGGATCTATAGTAGGAATGAAGGCAGCAGGTTTGAAAATGTGACAGTTAGTAATGACTACAGCTGTGCACCAGCTAGATGATTTGAGTCATGTGACAGTTAGTAATGACTACAGCTGTGCACCGGCTAGGTGATCTGGGAAATGTGACAGTTAGTAATGACTACAGCTGTGCACCAGCTAGATGATTTGGGTCATGTGACCGTTAGTAATGACTACAGCTGTGCACCAGCTAGATAATTTGGGTCATGTGACCGTTAGTAATGACTAAAGCTGTGCATCGGCTAGGTGATCTGGGGAATGTGACAGTTAGTAATGACTACAGCTGTGCACCAGCTAGATGATTTGGGTCATGTGACCGTTAGTAATGACTACAGCTGTGCACCAGCTAGATAATTTGGGTCATGTGACCGTTAGTAATGACTAAAGCTGTGCATCGGCTAGGTGATTTGGAAAACCTGGACCGTTGGTAGATCTCGAGGACCGGTTTGGCCACCCCTGGTCTACAGTGTATAGGTAGACAGTGAATAGGTTGACACCAAAGGTCAACATGCAAAAGGTGGACATGACTTCTTTAAGTTTATGTTTCTAGTTTTTTGGAATTTTCCATAATTTCACATCCACGTCAACACTGATTAGTAATAGTAACGTTTGCAGAGCGCAGCGGTGGTGGCCCATCCCCGAAACATGGCGAGCGTACGCACTACACTAATTGGGGGTCCATGTCAACATACACACAAAATGCATGTCAACCTTACGAACTCTCTCTGCACATCTGCCCCACCTGCAGTGCAGCATGGTTTTGTCCATGTAAGAAAGGTTTGCATTTTGCGGTCAATTGTGACTCAGTCCCATATTCATGACATTTCTGCAGAGGGATGACTAACCTCTTGTATCCAGTGCCAGAAGGGAGGAAGAAGATAAATAATGAGCAGTTATGTGGTATTTGCTGCAGTTGATCCGCGAGTTGGTAATCCCCCTTTTGGTAATCCACAAAGATTTCTTGTGGCCGCTTACATTTTGCCCCCACCCTTTCCTAGCAGAACTCCCAATAGTTCAACGCAAATCTAATAATGCATTGCTTTATAGCCCATTCATGCACCTTACTCTTCTTTTTGTGTTTAGGCCCCCATACACTATGCGACTTCCCCGAGGGGAAAAGTCGCATCCAATTAACCCAATAATCCACCCCGGCGGCTTTCTGCTAGGCTCACATGCTTGATGTGCCATTTTTTTCCCCATAAGATTTATCACATGTAAAGACCACCGAGGAGCAGAATGAAATATATATATTTTTTTTATTTATTTATATTTATATTTAACATAAACAGCCCATTCTTTTCACCCTCCGATGCTGGTCCTATGTACATGGGACCGCGCATCGGATGTCATACACATGCGATTTAGGTCGGTTTCACCCGGCCCAAATTGCCGGGCCCACTCGGCATGATCCACCGGAATTGGGTGAAATCAAGTCCAAATCGCATAGTGTATGAGGGGGCCGATTCAATGATTTGGATAATGGTCTTGCTAAAAATTTGCAGACACCCACCCTGCTTACAGCTTCTATCTCTTTAGCTTTTAATCTATTAGTTCCTGGTATTTGCCAATATTTAGTAAAGTCCCTTATTTCTACCACCCAAACCTAAAGAATAATAGATCTACCATCATGTTAATATACTTTACTGCTGTTGGTTTGATTTAAATACATACAGTAAGTACATATTTATACATCCCTCCCCCCTTCATGATTCAGCAACTCATCCAGTTTGGTCACAAGTACATAAAGAACACAGGTAGCTCCACCCTCTTTGGTACCAGCCAATAACAAGTGGTTTCCCACACTGACTGCTTGGGATTGGTTGGCAGCAAGGGGAGTTGGGAAGACCTCTGACTTTATGAATGGATGACACAGAAAGTAGAAAATAGAAATGTCCCACCGGATCGTTACAGACCAAGAACCAAATGTAGTCGGAACCACAGAGTTCCTTTATTGAGACAAGTTTCCCACCCAAATGAAGTCAACATAATTGCTTATACATAGAATGCCTTAATATCCATCTCCCTACAACGCACTCTCTCAGTTCTAGCCAATGCTAATGTGGGCCAGACCATACTCACTTTACTCTCCAAATGAAGCTTTAGTAGCCGCAGATAAGCCACGGGAGCGAAGGCGTCATTAGAATGCATCACCACCTCTGTGGAGTCACTGCAGCATGAAGAGACAGAAGGGTTATGTACACGACTGGACAGCTGCCCTGACCAGCTACATCACAGGAGATGTAGGGATGGGACGTGACACATGTAGAGCAGGACTGCAGGTGTGTGTGTGGGGGGTCTGCATACACAGCAAGCTTCCTATGGCTTCTACGTACATTCACGGGGACAGTCCAAATAATCATAATAATAATAATAATAATAATAATAATAATAAATAAAAATGATAATAAATAATATAAATACTAATAAAAGCATAATAAATAATAAATAAATGATAAATAATAACATTAATAATAATAAATAATAAAGTATAATAAATTATAATAAAAAAAATTAATAATAAATAAATTATAATAATAAAAAAATAATAATAATACATGATAAATAATAATAAATGATATAATAATTAATAAAAATAATAGTACTAATAATAATAAATAAAAAAAACGAATTTTCCTAGGAATGAGGGAAGTGCCTCAGCATATGTTAATGCAATCTGCATCAATGATGCTTCATAGGATGGAAAGCAATATGACAGAACAAAGCTTATTCCAGCGGGAAGTCACCACTGTGAGTGATTACTATTGTATATTTGCAAGTTTAACTTCTATTATTTCAATGTATACAACTGTCACAACAGTAGACATTGGGGCAGATGTATTATGCCGGGTGAAGTGATAAAGTTGAAGGTGATAACGCATCGGCTTCTGTCATTTTTCAAAACCAGCTAGTTAGAAGCAGACTGGCTTTTGTGTTATCACCTTCCACTTTATCACTTCACCAGGCTTAGTACATCTGCCCCATAGTCAGGGTTTTACAAGCAAAATGATGTTCACTTTACTTTTCTGTACTAAAAATAAAAAAAAGACAGATTCAATGGGAACATAAGGTTCCTTCTAGTACCCTGTACCTGTCACAACCAACGCAGTTCCTCATTCCTGCCTGGGGTGTCGCTGATTGCGCTGGTGCTTTTAGCACAATGTGGTCTATATCTTAGCACTGATACACAGACCACAGTGTGCTAGCAGCACTTTAACAGAGTGTGACACCTTAGGCAGGAAAGAGGAACTGCACGGGGTGTCTCAGGTGCAGGGTGCTAGAATTAACACTAGGGGGACAAATTCTATTTGCCACAGGGTTTACCCAGCGACTAGTTACCAAAAAAAATCTTTTGTGCGCACTCTAGGTTGTCACATACCACAAGCACAGAACTGGCTGGGTAACAGTGCCGACACGCATACCTGAAACAGCCAATCACTTACTGGTCCCATTAGACGGTTTACACAATCATTAACAGGTCATAGGTTTCTAGTATTATTGTTAGATATTATTTATTAAGCGCCACAAGTGGTTGGCAGTGCCGTATATAGGGCACACATTAGAACAATACAGCCAAAACAGACATAAACATTACACAGTAACTGAGTAAAACAGGGCACAAGTTACAATAAGCAGCACAATTCTCAGTACACAACTGAGACTTAGGGAAGCAGAGGAGATGCCTGCGTACTACGATAGGCTACCAGTGGTAGAGATGAACGATTATGAGTGTAAGAGATGCCGGTATAGACGGTTGCTGAGCAGGAGAGGGCTGTAAGAACAGGACAAAGGAGGGCCCTGTTCCAAGGAGCTTATAGTTTAAGAGGTGGGGGGAGACAGACCAGCAACAAGAGGCAAGAGCAAAAGGTGCCTGATGGCATGAAGTAAGAGTTGGCCAGGACATGAGATGGTGGGTACAGAGAGCGGTCTCGGTATTAGGTTATGCGGAAGGGTACACTTTGAAAAAGTGCGTTTTCAGCGCCCGTTTGAAGCTTTGCGCGGTCATGGAGAGTCTAATAAAGCGAGGAAGCTCGTTCCAGTGAAGGGGGTACAATGTTAGCTGCGCACATGGGACGCAGTGACTGAGGTAGAGGAGAGGCGACAGTCAGTGGCTGATATACATAACAGCAGCGCATTAATCTTTACCCCATTATAAATACACACATTCCATATATAATACATGCTCAGCATTCCAGCAGATGCACATGGCAGCCATGGCGAACCTGGTGAGGAGCAGCGTGGTACAACTTCACTAATAAGGAGATGCCCTTTATATCCATTTTCCACTGTACAGGTAAGAAAGAAATACCAGAAAATAATGAAGAAAGTAGTGAGAGAAGTTGTGGATAATGTTGACATTGCAGCATTAGCAGCGCACAGAAGAGCAGGAGACGGACAGGACAGGACAGGAGGTACAGAGCTGACCTCCCAGAGCTGTCGCCTGCAGCTATGATGGCAGCTTGCTAATAGTGCAGCTATAATTACAGGCCAGGAGAGATATGGAGAGCACACGAATAACACTCTATAATTAGCTCCAGATCCATGAGAGAAACTCAGCAGATTATTAGAGCAGAGACCCTTAGCGGTCATCCATTATGCCTAAAAAGATGATTAAAAATGAGCTTCTCCTGCTTCCAACCACTATCGGGCAGGGCTAATATTGGAGTGATCATATGATGGTCACATGTGTTGTCTGTACATCTGACATTTATCTGTACGATAAGCACCGCGGCCGGTATACACACGGTGGCATGACGCATTAAATACAGCAAAGTATACAGGCCATAGCACTATGCATACGGTTAACAAAGGTCAATACACCGAAGTCTGTGAACGGGCGAGTCCTGTTCTATGTATTCATCACACTTGCAGATGCCCCGAACGCCTCGTTAGTTTCATTGTTGGCGAAGTGAAACAAGCCCAACGCATTGTGATCGCAAGTGCATCTATAGGAAGGGGCGCGGTCTCGTGGTGGGCTGGTGTTGGCTTATCTTCTCCAGGCGGTTGCAGCAGCTTGTTCCAGGCCCCAGCACGGTCTCGTGGTGGTCTGGTGTTGGCTTATCTTCTCCAGGCGGTTGCAGCAGCTTGTTCCAGGCCCCAGCACGGTCTCGTGGTGGGCTGGTGTTGGCTTATCTTCTCCAGGCGGTTGCAGCAGCTTGTTCCAGGCCCCAGCATGGTCTTGTGGTGGTCTGGTGTTGGCTTATCTTCTCCAGGCGGTTGCAGCAGCTTGTTCCAGGCCCCAGCGATCAAATTACCATCACTACCAGGCCTTAATTCAGATGCCTAATCCTCTAGTGCCCATCCCTAACGCTTAACCTCCCCCACCTCCAGACTAACCCTATTGTCAACATTTAGGTGGTGATTCAGTTTGGTTTGCAAAGCACATGGACAAAACCATGTGCACTGCAGGTGGGGCAAATGGAACGTACAGAGAGAGTTAGCTTTGGGGGAGTTATTTCGTTTCTGTGCAGGGTAAGTACTGGCGGCTTTATTTTTACACTGTAATATACAGATGGAGCAGCTCCCGTTGGAGATAAAACCGCCATCCGCCGGAAGGGGGCACGGAGCCCTCTGCTGCTCCCCCTGATCTCCCGTATCCTTGAAGTGGAGACAGGCAGGGGAAAGTGCTCACTGCCGCCATGTTGATGGGTGCGAGTGCGTGTGAGACACTAGCGCGTCCGTCAGAGTGCTAAGGAAATCTGGCAACTCCCAGCACTGGCTGAGAGGCGCTCCGTCTGTAGATATCAGTTTGAAGTACACACCCCACCCAAAGCTAACTCTCTCTCTGCACATGTTACATGTTACATCTGCTCCACTTGTGCCTTGCGAGCCAACCTGAATGACCCCCTTAAACCCTTTGAGGGCTATGTGAACTTGTCAAAATAGGTGTGAAAAGTGCCCAAGCAAACATTTGTATTCATCATAATGACCTGTAATGTTACTTTATATAGGAAAAATAATCTTTTTTTTTTTTTACACAACATTTTTTATTTTAATTTATATAACAAACATGAGTGACACTGGGATTTTTAGACGATATTTTGCACATCCCTCAAAGGGTTAATGTCAATACTCACCTGTCAACATTCTGCCAACGTTGATGCATAAGTTGTCAGCATTTTAAGAATGTCGACATCGTAACTATCAGCGTGGTGGTGTCATGGTTGTTATTGTCAACCTTTTGACTATATCCCTAATGTGCGAAGCGATAGAAATATCCGAAATAGTCACATTACAAATATATAAAAGTAAAAGTGCAAAGAAAGTTTAAACTTCTTAAAAAAAAAAACACAGTTTAAAAGATCAAAATAAAAAAAATAAAAAAGTTTGACACATTGTAAAAGCAGGAAGAACAGTATTTGTGTAGTCATGGAAACGGCTCCATTTAACCTGACAGCAGTCCTATATTTGAAATAGCCCCAGCCACTTACAGTAACTGACATTAACCGAGTGTGCTCACCACCCTCCTGGCAGCTCCTATGTATTTACAACAGTCATTTTTTTTTTTTTTTTGCTTCCGTTCGCAACTGTTGAAAATAGCAAAATGTTCCTAATGTCAAGAACAGGTCCTTACTTTCTGGACAGTACTGGCAGCCACTCGCAGAAAGAATATCATGACGGATGGCAGTCAGCACAGGCTTATGGAGGTCTGATTATAGGGATTTATTGTTAAAAAGTGAAAGCACTTATTGAGAAGGGGTTTTATTTCGAAGCACTTACAGCCGTGAAGTGCTAGAGTCACAGAGCTTTGCAGTTACCAGAAATGTGTCCGTTTGGGTGATTTCTTCCCAGGAAGTGCTCCTGTCACTGAGCGTGGGGAGCTGACCGTCTGGGAGCGCCGCTGTGCTATTGCAGCAGCACCAAGGCAAATCGGAATGTTCAACTAACTGGCGGGGTGGGTCCTTCAGATGCGAGCTGGCACAGGAGTAATATTGGCAGTGTTCTGCTACTGTGTGACGCCTGTCATGGAGGTTCTCATATACGGAAGGAGACGCGTATTTCTCCTTTAGAACCTTTAAAGTTCATCAGTATGGGAGATGTTGGGGATTAAAGGTGCCCAAACATCTATGATGTATTGAGGGCAGTCCGTAGCATCGGGGGATGGGGGATATTAAACAAGTTTAAAAATCCTGATTTCCATAATCCTGATGGGAAATTTGGAATGGGGAATTTTTAACATGCTTCATTTCCCCAATTGACGATCATCGATAGACATCCGCTCGCATGCGTCCGTATGGGAGAGAAATTATTCGATGGTCACTCACCATCGAATTATTTTTTCCCCCATCGCTAATAACAGTCAGTCTAGACTGACTTTTTTTGTGGCTTAATATGGCCAAATTCTGGGTGGCTCAGACGTCAAGTGACGTCAGACGCCCTCACCCGACCAGGCATCAATACGACTGCGTTCGCAGGAGTTTTTGTAGTCACGCCCATGAAACGCTGGGTGGTCCCTTGCGTCTGTCCCCCGCCCTCCCATCCTGGAGCAAAAGCCCCAGGGGTTTGCATATGCTCATATACAAACCCCTATAATCAGACGGGGGGGAGCGAATTTGTCCCGCAACAAGCGGATGTCTGAATCGCCTAAAAATCCCCTGTTTTGACCCAAAATTTGGAACACTGTTCCAGTCTGGGACAGACCCTGTTCCAATTGCACCTTCAGACCATATAGAAAAGTAAAAGCAGCAGAGAAATCGACTCTACACGGTAGATCCAGAAAACATGCACTAGTCAGGACACCGTTACAGACTTGTTATACAGATAGGTAATAGAGATAAACTTACACAACAATTTTCTTCCTGAAAAGAGGACAATCCAAAGTGAGGGTCTCGTACTCCCCTCCTTCCCCGCACACGTGGACACCGTATTGGGCAGACAGCTGAAACAGACAAAGGCCCAGAACATGTATGATGAGCTTGGATATGAATTCTTCATTTACTCTCATGGCTGCTGCAGGAACCCTGCCTGCTGTATGTGAGGGCTCTGTACTCAGCTGATGAGCTGTCTGATACATGTACAACATTACAGTGCAAGGCTCCAATATAATGCACACTATGGAAGGAAACGGAACTGCAGGAAAACATGGTCCTGCAAACCCTCAGTCACACGGGGTGTCTCAGGCCGCATGGCGTTGGGACGACACCTGAAATAGTTTGACATAGCTAAGGTCGACAGGGTTGGAAGATCGTCAATGGCAAGGTCGGCGATCAAAAGGTCAACGTGGATTTTTCACTTTTTTTTTTAGCCGACATGTGCCGACAGGCTGTATTCCATGTCCTACCACTCACTACGGCATGGTGGGAGAATAGTACAGTGTGCTGAGCACAGCGAGGCACTGCGCCTGAAGCATGGCGAGCGCAGCGGGACACTTTGACAGTGTCTAAGTCGACTATGTCAACAATCGGGACTTTTTTTTTCAACTCATGTCAACCTTCGCCATGTCGACTTAAGAACTGTTGACCTTCAGTGGTCGACACAACGACCCATCCCCAAAAAGATACATTTGTATACGATATGGGTCTATAACACTGGTAATAACACTGGTAACAACACTGGTAACAACACTGGTAACAACACTGGTAACAACACTGGTAACAACACTGGTAACAACACTGGTAACAACACTGGTAACAACACTGGTAACAACACTGGTAACAACCAACACTAAGTTGGAAGTTATATTAAAGATGGGATGCTGTCTATAGCAACCAATCAAATACTACTTATTTATTTAGCACCTTCTAGAACAGGGCTGGGCAATTGCGGCCCTCCAGATGTTTATGAACTACACATCCCAGGATGCTTTGCATTAGTTTTGCTATGTGGCCATGCTGAAACGGATGCAAGGCATGCTGGGATGTGTAGTTCATCAACATCTGGAGGGCCGCAATTGCCCAGCCCTGTTCTAGAAGATATTATATAGAATCTGATTGGTTGCCATGACAACATCCCCTCTTCAATACAACTCCCATCTTAATAAAGTGACCCTATAGGAGTTCTTGTTACCAGCAGTTAAATGTCTGAAATCGCCTCTGAATCCGCCTCATGTATCGCCTAATGTTACATTAACAATCAGGAACTGACCTGTGTGAGATACGGCCTCATTTCCTCCAAGGACTTTCCCAGGTGTTTCTCCGGGTCTAACCCTAGGAAGATTCAAGAATAAAATACAATAGTCGCTACGGCCGTTATACCAACCTAGCGCTGAACATCGTACACAGACAGAGTAATTACAATTTATGCAGCATTTTAATGTAACGTTATAGAACGTAATGAAATTGTAATGGTTTGGGGATAAATGGGTGTAATGTGTTTTTCTTCTAAACCTGTCAAAATGTTACCAACGCTCCATTACAGAATAACATTATTATTATTATACGATTATCATCACCATTAACAATAATAATAACACCGCTTACACTTGTGTCTCACCTATTACTGAAATATGCTGTTTTGTATCCAATAAAAGTCTCAACTTTTTGTGCCAACATTGCTGTGAGTGATTCTCAACATAGCCGCTAAAAATGGCTGTGAGCGGCGATGGCATTTTTAGCGGCTATTTAGAGGATCTCTCACAGCAGCATTGTCACTTAAAGGGTTAATATAAGAAAGCCCCTCCCCCCCCCCACACCACCTTTCTGTCTCCAAGTGAGTGTATATAAGGGCTAGGCCGCAGGCATCCCGCAGCAGCTGCCCAGCCTCGGCCAGCACACAGATGCTATTGGATTTATTGAGTGCGTCAACTGCACAAGACACATTTTTTTCCATGGTCCATTGTTTATTTATGTCCTTTATAAGCAGAAACCAATAGAGAGGCTGCTAATTTGTTAAGCTTATATTATTTATTTACACAGCGGCGGTGCGATCAGCTGTCTCCTATGTTTAACTTGTAGAATGGCCACGGGATTGCAAGTTACTGATTGCAGTGGGCCGTTCTCTACGCGCACTTATTCTGTGTGTGCCACATTCTGTTGTCTTATAACATGGCTAGCTGTGTCTCGGAGCCACAGACATACGGGGCTGATGTACTGTATGTACTGTTCCATGTGCAGATCTGCATAAGCCGGAACACACTGGTGATCCAGGCACATTGCATATGAGTAATGAGCTTGTGCATTAGACCCTGCAGAGCGTGCTCATTGTGAATCATTCATTTCACCCTTTGGAAACACTTTACAAAAGTATGTGTTTTAATTAACTGTTGAATTAAACCTATTCAAAATGGTAAAGCCAGTCAGGCCAAAGGTGGCGTGCTCCCCCGCATTAGACCAGAGGCAGGTTTCTCCAAACCCCCCTCCCCCCATCAGACCAGAGGTGGCGTGCTCCCCCCCATTAGACCAGAGGTGGCGTGCTCCCCCCTCCCCCCCATTAGACCAGAGGTGGTGTGCTCCCCCTCCCCCCATCAGACCAGAGGTGGCGTGCTCCCCCTCCCCCCATCAGACCAGAGGTGGCGTGCTCCCCCTCCCCCCACCAGGCCAGAGGTGGCATGCTACCCCCCTCCCCCCCATCAGACCAGAGGTGGCGTGCTCCCCCCCTCCCCCCACTAGACCAGAGGTGGCGTGCTCCCCCCCTCCCCCTACTAGACCAGAGGTGGCGTGCTCCCCCTCCCCCCATCAGACCAGAGGTGGTGTGCTCCCCCTCCCCCCACCAGGCCAGAGGTGGCGTGCTACCCCCTTCCCCCTCATCAGACCAGAGGTGGTGTGCTCCCCCTCCCCCCACCAGTCCAGAGGTGGCGTGCTACCCCCTTCCCCCTCTTCAGACCAGAGGTGATGTGCTTCCCCGCATCAGACCAGAGGCAGGTTACTCTCCCCCCCCCCCCCCCCCCCCCCAATCAGATCAGACACTTCCACATGGCTTGTGGCCGAGTAAGTTTTGCCAGGAAAACTTTTAAATTTATTCCTTTATCTATTTCAGTAAAAAAAAAAAATCCTTTTGGCTATAGTATCGATCTGGAATATACTGATATATAGATTTTGACATTACGTCTAATTAGCCGAGATAAAACAGAAATAGTATGAGGACACTTTACGGGAAAAGTCAAAGTGATTACGGATAGGGAAGCCAATCCCGGGGCATTTTTTCAATCCCGGGATTCGGGATTGAAAAATGCTCAATCCCGGGATTCCCGGGATCCCGGGATTGGCTTTCCTAATTAAAAGACTGCCCCACAAACTTACATTTGATGGTTGCCGGTTGTGGGGGGACGGGTCGTCCATGCCGCTGGCGTGCTGGCTTCGCGCTGGCTGTGGGCGCTTGGGCTGGGCGAGTGGGCGCGCTGGCTGGCTGGGTGGGTGCTTGGGCTGGGCGAGTGGGTGCTTGGGCTGGGCGGGTGGGTGGGCGCGCTGTCTGGCACGGCATTACAATGCCGGGCGCGTCCTCTGCCTGCGCAGCTTGACCCCTGATCTCACGCTGAGAGGTCACGCTGCACACAGTGCTGCCGGAGAGAAGTCGGGCAGCGTCTGAGCGATGCTCAGACGCTGCCCGGCATTAGACTGCGCGCATGCGCAGTCTAATCCCGAAATCCCGGGATTGGAAACTCCAATCCCGGGATTGAAATCCCGGCGTTTTGGGGGCCAAATCCCGGGATCCCGCCGATCCCGATCCCGGGATTGGCCACCCTAATTACGGATATAGATGGAGCAAACATACAGATTTCTATATAGTGAGATCGCTGTATAGGGTGAAGGCGCTGTATAGGGTGAAGGTGCTGTATAGGGTGAAGGCGCTGTATAGGGTTAAGGCGCTGTATAGGGTGAAGGCGCTGTATAGGGTGAAGGCGCTGTATAGGGTATCCTTACACCAGGTATTGGAATGGGAGGTTGGTGTAAGCCAAGCAGCAGATCAGTAGCTAAGTGCGCAAGCTCTCCTCTCTCTCATACATCCCCGCATCGGATGCCTAGCCATATAGGACTTTAGCGCTATCATTTAATATTCAGTACGTCTATGTGGATATGCTTATAGAAAAGGAACAGACCTGTTTGTTCCCTCTGGTGTGGGGTATAGAACCTATTACCTATCTGTTCTATTCAATCAGCCCATCACATAACTGTGAACATTTCCAATGCTAACCATGTCTGTTCCCTCTTACCAAACGCAGCTACCTTGATAAGGATGGCCTGCACGCCACCGGATATCATCTCATCCAATAGGTCCTCTTGTCTTCTACGCCAAAGGAAAGCTAAAGGCTGAAGGCTTAGTCGCTGGCATCTGGAGACAGAGAGAGAGAGAGGGAGAGACAGGAGCATCTGGTTAGTAAATATAAAGCGGTTCATGCATTAAAGGTCATACAGCCATAAAGAGCCAAGAGCAGATGCGGTCAGCACCCCGACTGCCGTCAGGACACTGGCGCCAGAACCTCGAAACAGGATGGCAACATCGGAAACCCCACAGATGGCATCCCGAATGGTGAGTATGGGGGCGGGCTAGGGTGTGGCTTGGGGGTTAGGTTTAGACACTTAATCTAACCTAAGGTTAGTATGTGGGGAGGGGGGTTAGGCTGCAGTAAGGCGGGGGGGGGGGGTTAGGTTTAGGCTACGGATAGAGAGTATTAGGCACTAGTGGGTAGGGAATTAGGTTAGACAGTGGATAAGGGGGGGTTAGGCACTAGCTTGGAGGGAAATTAGGCACTAGAAAAGAGGGGGGTTAGGTTTAGGTGGCAGAGAGAGAGAGTTAGGCACTAGCTGGGAGGGGGGGGACAGGGTTAGGAACTAGCGGGGAGGGGGGGTCAAGGTTAGGCACTAGCGGGGAGGGGGGTCAAGGTTAGGCACTAGCGGGGAGGGGGGTCAAGGTTAGGCACTAGCGGGGAGGGGGGTCAAGGTTAGGCACTAGCGGGGAGGGGGGGGTCAAGGTTGGGCACTAGCGGGTAAGGGGGGTCAGGCACTAGCGGGGAGGGAGTCAGGGTTAGGCACTAGCGGGGTCAGGTTTAGGCACTAGCGGGGAGGGGGGTCAGGGTTAGGCACTAGCGGGGAGGGGTCAGGGTTAGGCACTAGCGGGGAGGGGTCAGGGTTAGGCACTAGCGGGGAGGGGGTCGGGGTTAGGCACTAGCGGGGAGGGGGTCGGGTTAGGCACTAGCGGGGAGGGGTGTCAGGGTTAGGCACTAGCAGGGAGGGGGTCGGGTTAGGCACTAGCGGGGAGGGGGTCGGGGTTAGGCAGTAGTGGAGAAAGGGTTAGGCACTAGAAGGAGGGGGGCGGGTTAGGCACTAGCGGGGAGGGGGTCGGGGTTAGGCACTAGCGGGGAGGGGGTCGGGGTTAGGCACTAGCAGGGAGGGGGTTGGGGTTAGGCACTAGCGGGGAGGGGGTCGGGTTAGGCACTAGCGGGGAGGGGGTCGGGTTAGGCACTAGTGGAGAAAGGGTTAGGCACTAGAAGGAGGGGGTCGGGTTAGGCACTAGCGGGGAGGGGGTCGGGGTTAGGCACTAGCGGGGAGGGGGTCGGGATAAGGCACTAGCGGGGAGGGGGTCGGGGTTAGGCACTAGCGGGGAGGGGGTCGGGGTTAGGCACTAGAAGGAGGGGGTAAGGTTGATCTGGTGGATAGGGAGGATTAAGCACTAGCGGGGAGGAAGGTTAGACACTAGAAGGGAGGGGGTTTAGGCACTAGTGGGGAGGGGGGTCTAGGTTAGGCATTAGCGAGGAGGGGGGTTAAGTTTAGATGGCGGAGAGGGAGGGTTAGACACTAGCGGGGTGAGGGGTTAGGCACTAGTGGGGAGGGAGGTCAGGGTTGGCATTAGCGGGGAGGGGGTCGGGGTTAGGCACTAGAAGGAGGGGGGTTAAGTTTCAATGGCGGAGAGGGAGGGTTAGGGTCAGGTTGTGGGGGCAAGAGAATTAGGGTAAGGGGGTAGCAGGAGAGGGATAGCTTAGTAATGGAGCACCTGTCGGGATTCCCCGCGTCGGGCTTCTCTGTATCGGGATGCCGGGGTCCGTCTTTTGACCGCCAGCAAACACCAGGGTGTCACATGTATCCCATCAAGATATATAGATATTAATCTATGTATCTAATAGATATTACCTTAAAAATGGTTAAATGAAACACTTACACGTTCTCCACCCGTACACGCTGGTAGTCTGAGAGGATGGCACCAACAGAGACCGAATCCACAGCCTCCTTCTCCTGAAACATAAGCACCCTGTGAGTCAAAGATGCCGGGATATGATCTGCCATTAATTAGACCACTGGAACAACGTATCAAGGCTCAGCTGCCCATAATTTACCTTCTATCAGACGCATTGTAAACCAGGAAGTTCTCCACACAACAACACCATGGGAATAATGCGTCAGGCAGTGAACAGAGTGAAGTGCGTGACCGGACAAACAGCATCTACCTATGATATCATGGAATGCACTTAATATATGCTACCTCAAAGCCAATCGGTTGATATAGGGAGTTCCCCCTCTTCCTCTCCAGAAAATGCTTTTATTATACAACACATCAGTAACTGGCCCCTGCTTCCCTTCATAAATGGATGAAGCAGGGCCACAGACTGACACTAGAAGGTTTGGTGCGTCTAGTACAGTCTGGTCTGTATTGAGACACATACCACACTGTGCTAGCACCAGCACAGCAGAGAGCGACACCCCAGGCAGAAAAGAGGAACTGCACAGGGTTTTGAAACATGTAAGGTGCTAGATTGAACACTATAAAAAGGGGTATGGGTCATAGGGTCAACAGTAGGATTTTCCACTTTTTTTTCGTGTCTATGCCTCCGTCGATCTAAGCCCTGTCTACCTTTAGCGGTCGACCTAATTTATGTCAACCTTCATCAGGGTTGCCTACCTGACCCTCTCCTGCAGGGAGAAAATGCTCTGTTCCTGGACTTCCCTGGTAATGTATGATTGCCATCACCTGTGGGGAGCTCGGTAAAATGATCAGAAAGGTGTCACCACAGGTGGTGGCAATCATACATTACCAGGGAAGGCCAGGTACAGGGCATGTTCTCATTCATGGAGAGGGTGAGGTAGGCAACCCTGCCCTTCATCCTGTAACCTAGTCACCCTTTCCCATAATGAGCGCCTATTAATTATCACTGCATTGAAACAACTGAATTCCACCGCTAGGGTATTATCCATCACGTAAAGGGGCCAGACCAGTGCTTGGCATGCTGCCGGAATGCCAGGTCTGGTCTGATTTAATCGCAGATATCTGCCAAGATTAAGGACACTTGTGGAATTCACACCCAATGGCTAAACCGATAATTACAACCCCCTGGGTGCCCAAAAACAATTAAATCCCCCCCTTAGTGCCCACCAGGCTGGCAGTACATAGATCACCTGTGGAGTGTTGTAATACTGTTAGGTAACCCACACACTGTGACCACCCCAAGCATGCATTAAGCGTTACAAACACCAAAGGTTTATGGGGTAGTTAAGGGCTATACACAATAATTCAATTACAAATGATAAAGACCACTCCCCAATTATGTGTGTCCTTAATTCCAAGCGCTCTCCCGACCATGAAATTGTCCAGGGGAGACATTAGTAACAACGTTCAGTTTAATTGGTGAATAGCACAGCCTGTAATTATAGGCGGAAATGTAATATTAATGAGAAAAAAAAATTAAAAATCCTTAACAGTAAATTACCTTGCAGCCATTATCAATTTTGTTAAACTGCGAGTCCTTAGGACACACTGCCCCCCCCCCCCCCAACCCCCCTGCGGAGAACTAGGTAATTTTTCTCTGCCTGTTAAACACAACCATTAAATGTGGCGTGTATCACAAACCTCCCGACTTCCCTTTAAATGAAATCGTTGTGTTGCCTCAGGGGGGCCTCTGTCTGACTTGATCCCAATGTGTCAGTTAATCAGATAAAAAAATAAATAAATGAAATAATCATCAAGTCAGAACCACAAACAGCCTGGGGGAGGCGGGAGAAGAAAAGGAGGAGGGGCGGGTGTAGTTATTAAGATTTGGAAGCTGCAAACGAAACAAGACATCCGGATGATGTTACAGCATGTGTAAAGGTTACAGATCGGCTGGGGAGCACACTGGCTACTCTGCCAGCCAAATACCCGCACCTCTGGCTAGTGCCAGCAGATCTATCTAACACTGCAAGGTATTGTAGCAAAGTCGGCAAGGAACATTCTTGTCTATGTTTACCGCTCCCACTACCAATTGTTGAGTTTACTATGGATTCACTTTTAAGTGTTTTTGGTGTCATTGTTGACTCGGGACCCCCAATTAGTGTAGAACGTATGCTTCAGACATGGTACCTCATTGCGCTCCGCACACTTTACCGTTCCCTATCAGAGTCCACATGGATTTTAAAAACTCATGTCGACCTTTTCATGTGTCAACTATTTTTGTGTCCACTGTTTCAGTGTGTCTACCTATTAACTATGTAGGCTGACAGTCCTGTCACTGATTGCCTTATTGTACCATCTTTTTGCAGATTGCAACCTACTGTACTTTGCCATTCATGTGGTGCAACTTCATCTATATATGCAATATCATTAGGAGAATTAGTAGTGAATACGGATTTTAATTGATACCCCTGGGTGGTTATACATATGTCTATATTTATGCCATTTTGCTATGTTTATATATGTTTATGTCTTTTTCGGTTTTATTCTGTCTTTTATTATTAATAGATTGTGATTTTCAGTGTCACTGTTTCACATGTATTATTGAGCGACACACGGTTTGGTTTTGCTTGGTCTATCTCTGGAGAGGGCCATACCTCCACCATGGTGGATGCTGATAGCTACATCACACAATTGCAACCTCTAGCACCCTAAGTTTTTCCATTTTAGGCTGACAGTCCCACTCTTTATAACAGGGGTAGCCAACTCCAGTCCTCTAGAGCTACCAACAGTTAACGTTTTCCAGGTCTCCTCACAGTGGGCCTTATTTTGGTTCATTCTTTCTGACAAAATCCTTCTTAGATGGGCAAAACCATGTGCACTGCAGGGGGGCAGGTGTTACTTGTGCAGAGAGAATTAGATTTGGGTGGGGTTTTACTTCAAAGTGAGATCTATATTGCAGTGTAAAATTAAAGCAGTCAGTATTTTCCCTGCACAGAAACAAAATTACTCACCCAAATCTAATTATCTCTGCACCTGTTACATCTGCCCCCCTGCAGTGCACATGGTTTTGTCCATCTAAGAAGGATTTTTGTCAGAAAGAATGAACCAAAATAAGGCCCAGTATCACAAGTGGAGTATTTAGCTCCAACTGTGGATCTTTTAAAATGTGTCAGTCAGTAATGAGTGCACCTGTGCACCTGCGAGGTGAGCTGGAAAACGTGCACTGTTGGTAGCTCTCGAGGACTGGAGTTGGCTACCACTGCTTTATAACTTTCCAAGGTTTAGTACGTTTGTCCTTATATGTGGAAAATTAATTTTCTTAAACATATGCAAAAAATGTTACTTGCTAATAAAACAAAACAAACACAAAATCCAACATTGGAAAAGATATAATCTGTACTGGACACTGTTTTGGCACCAGCCAATGAGCCCCAGTGAGTCATTTTTTTAGACACAGATAATTAGCTGGTGCGTTTTCACCTTCCACTTTATCGCTTCATCAGGCTTAATACACCTACCCATGGATGCTTAGCCTGCACTAGCTGCACTTTACCCCAAGCTATATTTTTGTGGTCTTAAACTCACCACTGAGTAAACTCTACCGCAATCAACATCGCCCATATAATAACAGTCCAACACTTCTCCTCACCTCTATGGGGGTGAATTCAAGTGCTGAGCGAAAGCACCCACTAGATGGGGGTATGGATCTTGGATAGACAGCAACTAGGTCAGCAAGCATTAGGTTGACACCGCCAGGTCGATATGCATGAAGGTTGACATGAGTGAAGGTCGACATGCTGGAATGTCGACATGACTGAAGGTCAACATGGGTTAGGTCAATATGTATTAGGTCGATATGGGGAAGGTTTACAGACAAGAGGTCGACATGGAGTTTTTAACCTTTTTTTGTCCCAAATGTCGACATGGACACTGAAACGTAGCACCGCGTCCCCTCATATAGCTCGCTGCGCTCGCCATGGTTGGGGCACAGTGCCTCGCTGCGCTCGGCAGACTATTTATTCTCCCACCACTTTCTAGGGCACATGTCTTCAACCTGTGGCCCTCCAGATGTTGTAGAACTACATGTCCCAGCATGCCCTGACAGTTTTGGCATGCTCTCATAGGAAAAAATGTGGCAATGCATGTTGGGACATGTAGTTTCACAACATCTGGAGGGCCACAGGTTGAAGACCCATGTTCTAGGGTTTAGTAGGGCATGAAATACCGCCTGTCGGCACATGTCGCCTAAATAAAGAGAGTGGAAAAACCACGTTGGCCTTTTCACTGTCGACCTAATACTTGTAGACCTAGTGACCGTATCCCCTAGGTGGCAACCAGCAGAGCAATGCAACTGTTGATCAGTTCAGGCGTGGCATGTTTCAAGTGGTATGCTGTTTTTGTTACTCTGTGACATTATAATACTGCTTTCACATTGCAGACATGGGTAATGACACGGTATTCTTAAATGGGACTTTAAAACGGGTCTGAGCCTTGAGACCTTTCACATTGCAGGTGAAAACCGTTTTAAAAATCATTTAATACCATTCAAACATTCAACCCGTTTAACCTCCAAGGGACACGTTTCAAGCCATTGAAATAGAGCTGTTCAAACTGCCAAAAAAAGGGCTTTAAAACATGTAGGGCTTTTTAACCGTGTCAACTCTGGCACTTTCACATTGCAGCCTTAAACGTTTTAAAATGGGAAAAAAAAAACGGCAATGTACCGTTTTAAAAGTGCGATGTGAAAGGGGTATAATTATACAACATTATTTTGCTGTTACTATTTTGTGTTGCATATTGTAACTGATTTGTTTTGCTTCTTTGTCACTGCGTTGGTCCGCCCCCTTATTATGTGAGGATATTTTTGAAACATTAAACAAAACAATAACTTTTTTATGATGAAATATATAAAATAATAAATAACGTTTATTTTATATTTTTTCAACACAGCTGCTACATCACTGTTCTTTTTTTTTTTTAGCAGATATCTGAATGCAACAATTTTTTAGTTTGTTTCATTATTTTTAATTCCTTGGTTAGCAGCTCGGGAACAGCTGCTTGGTTCAGTCACTTAAATGTATTAATTGTATATTCTTCCTAGCCTTGGGTGCATTTCACTTCTTACCATTCTGAAGGGGAGCGGATCAAAAGGAGTGGTCCATTTAGTAATGAAGCAAAATTATAGTAATAGTCACCAAGGTATCCCAGCAATCGCAATGGGAAACAATATTATAGCAACAATATAAAAGTGATAACAGGAATTGGTACTGTGGAACTACATATCCCAGCATGCTCTACCACAATTTTTCTGTTTTGGCATGCTAAAACTGTCACAGCTGGGAATACTGGGATGTGTAGTTACACACCAGCTAGACTGCTATAAGTTACCGGCCTATTAGGTTTTAAAGGACCACTATATCCCCAAACACTGACATTTTTAAATATGAACTATAAATGTAAAATACAGTATAAAAAACTCAGTATTACCATATATATATTAAAAACAGTACATTGTTGCTTGCCACTTTGTTATATACTGTAAGGCGCCAACTCTTTCCATATACGTATATAGAAGATTGTCCTAATGGGACCAGGTCATATAGCGGACAATTAAGTCTGTGTGACATCACTGGCCAATGACCAAACTTTGTGGACATCCGCTCTCCTAACCTATTGGAAAGATGCAATGACATACAGATGTAGTCAAGCTCATCATTGCTACATCACAGCCACTTGTGCCCGTTTGGAGCACCATGTGCCACTTGTGACTGACTGAGCCAGGCTGATGGCCAATGTATTAGGCCACGAGTGTGACTACTATGAATGCCAGTGTGTGCGTCGTGAGATCATGGGTTCAATCACCACCATGGCCCTAACTGTGCAGAGTTTGTATATTCTCCCTGTACTTGCGTGGGTTTCCTCCGGGTACTCCGGTTTCCTCCCACAATCCAAAAATATACTGGTAGGCTAATTGGCGCCCAAAAAAATTAACCCTAGAATATCTTGTGTGTGTATGTACATGTGGTAGGGAATATAGATTGTAAGCTCCACTGGGGCAGGGACCGATGTGAATGTTCAACTATTCACTCTGTAAAGCGCTGCGGAATATGTGTGCGCTATATAAGAAACTGGTAATAAATAAATTAATAACGCGTAGAAACACAAGATTCTGTCTCGATTTTGGTAAGGAATTTGTACACGAGTGCAGAAACATGACAGCACAATTCTTACACCAAGTCACATGTGCAAATTTACTAAACAAACACCTAGTAGTGAACAGGTAAATGCTGCCCACCGTGCATGCAAGGGGATGTGTACGCTTAAACATCCCATTGCACACAGACGAAAAATCATTCGATGGTAAATGACCATCGAAAGATTTGTGTCTTGTCCGAAGATAAAAGTCATTCTAGGCTGACTTTTATCTTGGCCGGAGATGTCCAAATTTGGGGTGGGTGCTGACGTCATATATTTACTATAATTAGTACATGCAATAATTAAGAGTGATTAGTGGTGACATTATTAATACTGCAAGGCATGCACTAGGGCATGGGTCTTCAACCTATGGCCCTCCAGATGTTGTGAAACTACATGTCCCAGCATCCATTGCCACATTTTCTCCTATAAGAGCATGCCAAAACTGTCAGGGCATGCTAGGACATGTAGTTCCACAACATCTGGAGGGCCGCAGGTTGAAGACATGTGCACTAGGGTGTCCAGGAATGGCTGGCTAGTCCCCATGGTGGATTATGAAGGCTTCCAATTGGGTTTATCTGTAATTAGTGGCAATAACCAAGGCTTTAGTTTTAGCGACCACAGATTTTGGACAAACATTCACCAAATAAGCGGTCCTTATACAACCACCGCGAGCTGCATATACACATTCCCGTGACTTCTCAACCCCGTTCGCCTCAACTTCCTTGAACACATAGATGACTATTGACGTGTAAATATTTTGTATTTAAATCCCAACTGAAACGGTTAAAATGACCGGGGCACATAAGATCACAAGGACATTTAAATTGTTTTACTTGGAGGAGGACCACAGTTATTGTTTCCAGGATTTCCTTTATTTCTCACAACTGAAAATTGTTGGCGAGTGGCCTTCCATCCATTTACTTTCACAATGGTCATTCGCAGTTAAGTATGAATCATATACAAGAGTTTAGTTGTCCTTTTAGTATAAATGGATGCTTTTCTATGAAGGGTATGGAAGACCGAGGACCGAACAAACCCGGGCCATGAAGAGGACCCAAAAATAGGCAGGTTCGTCATGTTGGGCATTTGAAAAATGTTATATTTTAAGTACCCTGATCTATCACCGATGTCCACGGATCAGGCTGGCAGAACGGGAATCGTGGCTGACTAGGTTTGGCTTACACAGTAATACACTGCTCACCTTTAGGAGACTGCAATACTATGGGCAGTAATACCTCTGCATAGTTGGCGTCTAACTAACCTAGGAATCAAGCGACTTGATCACGAAGAGTATCACTGAAGTTTGCTTGTGTGGGGTCATCTGCCAAATACTCGGAGACTGAAAGGGATCACGGTCTGGCCACAATTACCAACATTTGAGAAGTCAAAGTAGGGAATTCAACTGAGAGGGAATCTGCGCTGCAGCAGCTGCCTGTTTTACGGCTCAAAGGTGTTCACCGCTCCACAGGGTAATGAGCACTTATGAGCGAATTGGAGAGCAAGAATAGGATTTGTCCAATAGCGGCAAATGCGGCATTTGGTTGACATAAAGGTCTGAAACACAGCAGTAGGCCATCTTTGGCAGGGGTGTGTGGGGTAGGGGGGGGCAAAGCTCCTCCACCTGTATTGTCTTTAACCTTTCATTGGCAGGGCCAAGTCTGTCTGTTGCTACACAGTTTGTTTCATCAAGGTCTATAATTGTAAACCGCAGCGGAATCTGCTGCACTATATACGAAACTGTAAATAAATATTGTCCACCCAAGCCTCATATTAAGGGCATATTCCCATGGGACAAACATTCTTTACCAAGTACTGCCTAGTTTAAGGATGGGGAGCCTTGGACTCCCAGCTGTTTTTGAAATACACTTCCCAGCATGCCCTGTAACAGTTTTAGCATGGCATTCTGGGAGGTGTTCAACAGTATCTGGGAGTTATAGGCTCCCCATCCCTGCCCTAGTTCAACCACACTTTAACTGCAGATCAGAAATTAACCCTTCACTACCAGCTGCCCACTGCCCCAGCAATGACGTGGTTAAGACTTGGCTGATTTCCACAGCTTTTCCTTAAAGGAAATACTAATAGCGCATTTCCTGTAAGTGTCAAGAGAAAAGACGGTCCGCGGCTCGGCGCTCAATTTTAGTAATTATAGTCTGTCCCTAGCCAGAAAGTGGCTGTATTTTACTGTCTGTGTTTCATGCAATCTGCATTCATCACTATTTTAATTAAACCAGACTTTAATTTAGTGATTTCATCCCGAAGAGTAAGAGGGGGTGTGAGAGAAAAAAAAAAGGGAGGAGGAAGGAACCGAGTGAGAATATAATGAGAGAGAGGAAAGGACAGAACACAAATGAAAGGACGGAATTAGATTAGAGGTAGTTTCAGACACGGTAGCCATTGCAGACGAGGCAAAATAATTAAAACTCAGATAGGATCCAGGGGGCGGGGGTTGAAGCACTGAAAATAGCTAAATACAGGCATGGACAAGACAGAAACTGATCAGTGGAAAGTTTGAATGATGGTACGTAACATTTAAGTACTTGAAATACCCTGTTTAATTCTAAAGTAGCACTTCCATCAACCATAAGTTGGGATGCGATCAGGTAAGTACTGGGCTTAGGGTTAGGCACTGGGGGGACGGTTAGGGCTAGACTGCGGGGGGGGAGGGGGGGGCGGCGGTTAGGGCACGGTGAAAGGTGTGGGTATGGCACTAGGCGGACAGTTAGGGCTAGACTGTGGGGGGGGATATGGCGGACGGTTTGGATTAGGCACTACAGGGAGGGATACGGTGGATGGGTCTTAGAAAATGGGTCTTAGAAAATACTTACCGGGATGCGTCAGGATTTTGACCATCAGTATGCTGA
Source organism: Crinia signifera (assembly GCF_055691185.1). Classification (NCBI taxonomy): domain Eukaryota; kingdom Metazoa; phylum Chordata; class Amphibia; order Anura; family Myobatrachidae; genus Crinia; species Crinia signifera. Next base: position 26,233,422 of record NC_139228.1, on the reverse strand, counting down.
TATTCTGACGGTCTGGATAGTAACAACTGGATAAGTTCCAGCACTGGATTAAACTAGAACATGTTAGCGGCCTACTGCAAGTTCATAATGGGAACCAGGACATGTATGTTAAAGAAACACTGAGAGACCAGTCTTAAGCGATGCCTAACACAGCAGAATATTATACTAAAATCTCCCATTTTGATCAAACCATGTATACATATTAAACCGCACTTCCCTTTAGACCACAAACGCTGCTTAGCTTCAAAGCAAAGCAATATGGTAAAGAAAATGAATTAGGCCTGTAATAACAGCAATGCTATTTTGTGTATACACACAGAAGCAATACAGATATCTGCATTTGGAACAGAGCGTATTATAGAGGCAATCAGATATAAAATGATTACTAATTAAAAGCAGCAGGGGGCAGTGCTGGATAAGTTTTACCGTACAGGACGAGGACTAAACCAGAACAGCGACGCAACAAAAGCAGCCAGAAAAGCTCCATTCCTACAGTGTGTTTGCGCTATCTGTGTATTACATGCAGCTCTTACGCTGGGTTAGTTTAACTTCAGGTTTTCAACTGTTTATGTACTAGCGGAGGAGGATAATTAGTGCAAATCAAAAACAGGCCCTTGCATTTTGTTTAGATTTTTTTAATTAAAGTATCTTAGCAAAATCTGGTAGTTTGATTTCAGCATAACATGAAAATGGATAAAAATAAATAAATGAGCACTTGGGTGCCGTGACAAAGCACACGCTGCGAATTATATGCTGCGTGGGCAAAATGTTTCAGCTGATAAACATTGCAGGTTACAGCAGAGGAACCCGTTTTCCACCAGCCGCAAAGAACGGAGAAAGACTGTAAGCTCCTAGGGGCAGAGAGAACGTATGTTTTCTTTTTCAGTGCCTGTCGCTAGTATCTCCTCCTAGAATTGGAGATCCCCCATAAAGCTTTGAGTACCCATGGTAGATGCAGGGATTTACTGTGTATACATACGATGAGTGGTAACCATTCAGCGCTCATTACATTTATATAGTTGCCCATGGATCCAGGGGTCCATCGTATAACGTTCTAATATTGGTCGACCACTAATAGTCAAACGCGTCTAGAAGCCTGCAAACGGTCGGCAGCGTCTAGATCAGGCATGTCCAACGTTGGCCCTCCAGATGTTGTGAAACTACACATCCCAGCATGCTTTGCCACAGTTTTGCTATTAGAGAATGCTAAAACTATTGCAAAGCATGCTGGGATGTGTAGTTTCAAAACATCTGGAGGGCCAACGTTGGACATGCCTGGTCTAGATTGTCCGTAACAGGTCCATGGGAATGTGGTCGAGAGTGACAAAGTTGAGTTTTTCACATTTTTTGGGGGCATCTAGGTCGACGTGGACACCATATAAGTGTATTGCGTCTGTCTGCCATGTTTCGAGAACGTTGTGCACTATTTTATTCGCCAATTCTGTCCACTGGGATGGCAAAGTATGAAAAAAGTCGGTTGACACATAAAAAAATCATGAAAAACTTGTGTTGTCCTTTTCACTGTCAACCAAGCTCCCAACAGCTTTCTTCTTGCATCTTTCTTCTGGTACTGTTGATCTAGATGCTGCTGACCATTTCTAGGCGTCTAACTACACATTTGTCCATAAGTGGTCAACCAAGTGATTTTATATCTAGACATTATCAATCAAATCCAGGATAAAGACAGAACTAGTAGAAAAACACCGGGCTGGCCAACAGGTGGCCAACGTGACCCAATATAGCACTTAGGGGGTGATTCAATACTGATCGGTCTCCAATGTATTTGCACTGGAGACCGATGGTGCAGCTACACGCATACAAGTATTCGCCCCGTCTTTGGCAGACACCGACAGAAATAAGTCCGTTCCGAATGACTTTTATTTCCAAAAAGGGAAGAAAATCATTTGATGATCGGCCACCATTGTATGATATTTCTCCCCTTCAGCCGCACGCGAGGGAATGTGTTCGCGTACATCCCCTCACAAGGTACAGAGGGGATTCGGTTGCGGGGGGGATGTTCGGCCGGGCGTTTCAGGGCTCACTAACGGACGACCGCCTTGCTGAATCAGACTGCAACAAAAGTCGCACTTCATACCTTAATGAGAATGGAGTTAAGATGACGTACGGAAGCTGCAGTGTATTCACAGATCATCTGCAAGCAGCGGGACTGGGAACATTTCCTGCCTGCTCTGAACAAGCTACTATATACTTAACAATTGGACCACGTCCTTTATGGAAGGGATTAGCAGCCATTACTATTAATTAGTGGTCATTTGGTTTTCATTTTGGGTTAGTGGCTTTGACCCTGGGGAGAGTGATGGAGTCTCTGATGTTTCTGTCACTTAATGAACGCAAAGCTGATCCAGCAAAACGAAGGCAAGGCAACAGTGTCTGCACTTTATGCAAGTATTTAAAGGGCACCGCAACTAGAACGGACTTCTGTATATACAGGAATTAGAAACGTAACCATATCTACGGCACATTGTGTATCCTCAGCGAGTAACTGCAGCTGCAGAATGAATAAATGCACCCGGAAATTGTAGCGAGGGAAGGGCGCAACCTTCCGGCTAGTTTGGTAACAAAGTAAAGCAGCGCACACTTATGGTGCCTACACATGTTGTGTCAGGGATTTAGTATCAGAGATTCCCCTTGAGTTTCCCAGAATCTAGATCACTCAGAAAGTGCCAGCGATGTGCACCAGCGATTAAGCAGAACAATTAAGCATGGGAGATTTGTTAGGTAATTTAACACTGATCGCTATCACCTACTCCACAAAGCATGGGGGCGATGTACAGTCTCATGCTAAGTGATCGGACTACATTTATCCAGCAGGCTGGTTACACATCTCCCGGCAATAGGGACGCGTGGGGCCGTGCATCGATATCGCCATGGGCTCTACACACACAGCGATGACTGTTTAAATTCTAAGCGATTGGACGCAACAGAGGCTATTTGCTGTTCCAGTTGCGTGGCACATCACACAGGTGCACAGGAAAACCTGCAATGTCATACCTGGCTGATAAATGCACAGGAGCCATTGCAGCAATACTTGGCAGCATATTGTCAGTTATTAAATGCCAGCACAAGGAGATTGATTTTCATATGTGTACAAGTAATATCACACAGATCTGCACCAAGTTCTAGATTATTAGATCAGTACTTTACAGAGGATACTGATTTATTCCCATCATTTCCTGCCCTATCAGAGCTTACAGTCTGAACTCCCTACACCACACACTCTATCATAGAACTCAGATGTCAGGAGTGGGAGGTGACCTGGGACTGGCTGCTGGTGCCAGAGTCTGCCTGCCCGCTGCCTCCGATCCCCAGCCTCCTTCCACAAATTGGTAACATGGATTTCAGCGAGGAGCAGAGCCCGGGTACATCCCACTGGGGAGGCTGAGAGAGGCAGCACCACTGCCCAGGGTCACTGGGAGACTTCCAGGGATCAGTTCTAGCGCAGACATCCCGGGTCCTGGTGCCGGATGAGTGACTGACGGTCGGGATTACAACAATCCTTTCTCCGACTGTCAGTAGCCCGAAAGTTGAAATCCTGACTGACATGGGCTATTTTCCCCTTGTGTGGGTCCATGACCCCCATAGAGGGAGCATAGAAGAAAGGGAGAATATTATAGGTGGTCATGACAGTCAAAATTCAGATGTCAGAGAAACGGCCATCGGAATCCCGACTGTCGGTAAGTTATCCCCCGGGTCCTATTGCATTCTTCTCCAGTTACTGCGGCCCGGGAATGTTGGTTGCATGCAGCCCAAACAGGTGGGTGGCAGCAATTGCAATAAAAAAAAATGACAGGGGCAGCACAGAAATGACAGGTCTACTTCCAGAATCCACTGATGCTCCCATTAGCTACCGGAGCCTTGGGAAACAAATATACGGCATTACAAAATTACAAATACAGCTGCACAAGGTATACAAAGTCAGAACTGTATTGGCTGCATGAGGCATAATGGGAACTGGGGCCACTACAGTGTGGCATGAATGGGAACTGGGGGCACTTCAGTGTGGAATAAATGGGAACTTGGGCACTACAGTACAGTGTGTCATAATAAGAACTGGGGGCATTAGTGTTGGATAATGGGAACTGGGGGCACTGATATGGCATAATGTGCACTGGGGGCACAACAGTACAGTGTGGCATCATGTGCACGAGGATCACTACAGTACATTATGGCATAATGTGCACTAGGTTCATTATAATAGTGTGGCATAATGTGAACATATAGCTAGTTCTGTGCATCGTTTTAATGATAAATTCTCCCGCTTAGAATCACTGATTTTGTACAAATTGCAGCATAATAGACCATGTATGCAGTATAATGAGTGACTGATACAACACTGCCTTACCTTAACCAGCTTCAGTAGGCGGTAAAGATCCTCAACCTCATCACCTTCCTGTGGGGTATATCCTCTTCCTATGCTAAGGCTTGTGCCACTGAGGGTGGCGCGATACAGGGGCAACCCCATGGCCTCTGCATAAAGATCCAGTGCTTGGTACCCAACGGTCTGGTACATATAGCTGTCTAATTCATTGTCTGCAGAGAGAGCAGGGAACTGGGTCAAACGCACGAGAATGAAAATGAGCTCAAGCTTATGATGACAAATAGGAAATGCGTATAACTTGTTCTTACAGCTGTTTAGGTGGTAAACTTTACACTCTCTGACAACTTAATTCAGTACATAACAAAGCCGGATTCGGTGGTGATAGAAAATGTAAAATCTTTCTCAAATGGACAAAAACAAGCTGCGCTGCAGGTGTGGCAGATGTAACATATGCAGAGAGAGTAAAGGGTGTACATATGGGCAGGCTGCTGGCGACTGTGACTAAGTGCACTAAGCGATTTTGACTATGTGTGATTTGGCCATAGGCCTTGCCTGCTCATTCTATTCTGTTGGGTGATAATGATGCCGCAGGGCTGTGTACACACGGTGCGATTCTGGCTAACCTTCGAGGCGACTTTGACAATCTAGTCAAAATCGCCTGTCCAAAATCGCACTGTGTGTACACAGCTTTAGATTTGGGTGGGGTGTGTTCAAACGGAAACGTTAATTTTTTTTAAACGATATGGGCTGTTTCCGACCAATTGTTTAAAAACTTTCCTTGTTTGGACATGATCACGGTCCAATGGAAGTGCCCGCCGATCGCTCATCCAGCTAGCGGATTCCTTCAGCAGGCAGAAAGATGAACGACCCGTTGCGAATGATTTTGGCTACATCATTCAGTGCGTAGGCCTGATGAATGATGTGGCAATGGTGTGGTATAGGATTCGCAGCCCTTCAGCGACCCATCTTTACCCTACGACCATTTACTCAATCATTCTGTGCTTAGGCATGATCCGGAGTGTTCTGGATTTCAAGGGAAACTGGATAAACATTGGAGTTTTCATGATATCTTTCCGTGTGTGGACACCTTTAGAATAGAGCAGCCAGTATTTACCCTGCACAGAAACAAAATAACTCACCCAAACCTAACTCTCTCTGCACATGTTACATCTGCCCCACCTGCAGTGCACATGGTTTTGCCGTTTGAAAAAGATTATGCATTTGCTACAATTGTCTCATTAGTTCAGATGATTCTTCCTATAGCATGAATGAGGAGCTTTGAACCTGTATTATTTCCGGGTAATAGTAAAATATAAGAAACACAGCAACTACATGTCACCAGAAGGGAAGAGGTAATTATTAGTATTAGCATCTTACCTGTGCTGTCTGGTGGTTTCAGATTAGCCAGAGCCACAATTTCATGACCGGCCAAGACACACTGCATCAAGTTGTAGCAACTGTCCTTCCCACCACTGCAATGTATATACAAATAGGGGTCAGTGTATGGAGAACGACATAGAAAGTCCGTATTGTGGGCAGAAACCATTATTCAGCAGCTATTGTAATACAACTGGCAGGGTGCACTGCTACTTCTGGTTCCACAGCAGCTGGATACCAACAGATCGCTACTGACGAAACCCACCACCGCTGGCGATTCCCCTCATCAACAAGCGGGGGGATGTATAACTAAAACACGTCCCCTCGCATATCTCCACCGTAGGAGAATGCATTTGATGGTTGCCCTCGCAAATAAGACAGTCAAAACGGACTTATCTGGGAGCGCCGAGATGAAGACGGGGCAGGCTGATGTCCTGTGACAGGCATCGGTCCACCCGCATACCCATGGGAATGCCTAACGTTTTCATGGGGACGCCCATAAAACGCTGAACATTTCCATGGGCTGTTCATGTCCCCCCCAATTCTCGTCACCTAAGCCAATCGCAAAGGGGAGTTTCACATGTGCATAATAGACCATGCACAGTCCCCAAAACATTGGGACGGGGTCGAACTTGTATTATTGCTATTATTATTTATTTTTAGAATTCAAAGCATCAGTGTTGCTTATACAAGTTACCTGATTAAACCCACCACCCTCATGCTTCCACCGTTGGCCAAACACCAGCCGGCCCTCTGCTGCTTGTGTACACCTGGAAATATCCCTGCCGTGTAGACCAGGTAGTCAGGACCCAGACCGGAGAGGCGTCCACAACGCTGCCCGCAGGACTAGGCAGCCGGCTGATCATGGACACCTAAATGTGGCTGCTGAGAGGTCGGAACCATATTGACTGGTAAATGCTGGTGGTGGTTGTCTGGCGTTCAGAGATTTGGCATCATGTTCACTTCACTGGCGCACAGACCGGATTCTCTGCTCACAGACTTGTGCTGGACTTCTGCAATAAACTTCCTGAAACAATAATATATACATTGACACAAATGAAGATTTGATGGAAATAAAAAGTCATATTTGTGGATATTACCAATAACATAGTGTCAATTATAATTCCCAGCACTAAATTAATCATTTGTAGCCCCGCCCCTATGCGCGCACACCGACTACTATAGGAATGGACTTTGTGTTAACGGTTCCATAGAAAGCCTTTTTCTATTTGATGCCAGTCGCACATTGGTTGTCACCCTTATATGCTCATCTGAATGCGGGTACAGCCACACTGCTGCAGACACCTTTCTGGTGTGTCTGTGGAACAGCGCCACACGTTCTCCTCGCAGCGCACTGCATCCTTAAGCTCCTCCCACATCTCCTTCACGTAGAAAGTGGATGGAATGTGCAAAGTTGGTCTGCACTTTTGGGGGATCTCCTGAGCATTACAGGACAGTAGGCAAATACGATACAGCAGGGATGGGCGAACCTTTGGTCCTGCTACTGTTGTTGAAATACGCGTACCAGCATGCCCTGCAACAGTTTTAGCATGCTACATAGCAAAGCTGTAGCAGGGCATGCTGGGATGTGTAGTACAACTGGAGGGCCAACGATTCCCCATTCCTGCAATAGAGGAGGATAGAGGTATGTATATTGAATTTAATTTACTAACATTTATTTTTAAATTTTTTAAAATCAGGATGTAATTTTACAGAGTTATCGTATATAAGAGCTGCAATGGGCTTGCAGAAGTAGATGCACATTACAGAACGATTCTCATAGTGTTCATTCTAGCACCCGCCATATTTGAAAACCCGTGCAGTTCCTCTTCCCTGCCTGGGGTGTCGATGTCTGCTATAGTGCTTCTAGCACAGTGTGGTCTGTTTATCAGCACTGATATGCAAACCAGATCTGTTCTAGAAACACCACAGCAGACAGCAACACCCCAGGCAGGGAAGAGGAACTGCATGGGTTTTCAAATATGGCGGGTGCTAGAATGAACACTATCTCAGGAGCATGGTGTGTACTAAGTTGGCAACATAACAGTGTATATGAGAAACTGTACACACTGTCACATGTTTCATGGAAGCGGGTGCTACCAGCAGTTTAATCAGCTGCGCAATTTCATTGCACTGTTTCCACCAGACGCGGGGTGTTCAATTGTTTCTGCCGATGGGTGCGCCAACATCATTTCAGTTTACTGAATGCAAGACGAAATGTGCAAAAAGTCACCAGTACAACAGGAGGTTTTGTGTTGCACCCATTAGTTTAAAAAACCTTTGGGGCATAAACCATGGCCTCGTGCAGTTTAACTCCCCCGAAGTAAGTCTTGGTGAGAAAACGGTCCCCGAGATAGTAGATTCAGCCTTTTAGGTAAAAGCCAGGGAGAACCGCAGTTGATAGACTCATGCTGCTTTCAGACCGCAAATGCAGGGTCGCACCGGGACTTTAAAACGGTTCAGTTCCGGTGCAGTCTGTTCAGATTGCATCAGCGAACCGGCAATATTGGTGGTTAACTGACGTCATGTGGGGGCGCGGTGGAGCATCATCGTGGGTGGGGGAGGAGGCAGCGCTTATAGCTGGCGCTGCCTCCTCCATAGTGTGAACGGGAAATGGGTCGCTCAGCCGAATTAATCCGTCACACTGCACAGCAACGAACCGGTAAGAATCCTTCTTTTTACCTGGTTCGTATTTCTACCGGTTAGCTGTAACCGGTAACACCTTTCACATCGCACCCATTACCGGGTCGAATCGGCAAGAAACTGCATGAACCCGGTAATTTTGTGCAATTTGAAGGCAGTATCAGTAGCCGGAAAAAAGAAGTAATAATGCCTCGTATAGGTCATTGATGTGGCTTAATATGGTATGCTGTGACCATACAGTATCTCTAGAAGGATATAAATAATATAGACAGCATATGAAGAGCAACCGACTGAAGGAGTTTGCAGATTGGCCGTACACATTCATAGATCTGACCGCTTTGGCTGGGAAACAACATATTTGTATATCGCTCTGTGCCCGGCTGGAGGGAGACTCCAGGCTGGTGGGATGTGAAAGGGAGAAGCCGCCACCACAAACACTGAAGCTGTGAGCCTCTCCCAGGAATTTGTCTCTACACCCCCAAGTGTCTCTAAAGTAGGGTGAGGGAAATTGGTACGATATATGAGATCTACTATGGTTGGTCTACAGTCAAAAAGTCGACCACTATTGTCTAAAGATCAACATGAGTTTTTCATGTTTTTTCGGTGTCTATGTCGACATGGTCACCGTCAGTATGGACATTGTCTAAGTGTACCGCGTCCCTTCACATGGCTCGTGACACTCACCATGCTTCAGGCAGTATCGGTGAGGGGGGGTTATAGACTGATGACCAATTACCTCCAATATATATTTTAGTGTCCTGTCTCCTGGTGCAGGTGTCTTTAGTTACCATGCACTAGTTACCTTGCCTTGTTCTGGAAGTCTTTTTATTGTTTGTTTGTGTCGTCGTTTTTGCTTATTTATGTGTTTTGTTAGGTACAGCAGAACCTTTGTAAATAAACAAGAAGTTACACAAACTATATGCTATTAATGTATAACATATCACAAGTCTCCCTTTACAATAATCTCTACAAGCCCTCCCTATATGTGGGGGACCAAGTAAAAACCAGACAAGACCCCGGAACGCCGGACCCGACATCAAACTCTGCATTGTAATGTCCAGTCCAGGGGGTGTTCTGTCCGGGGGGGATGCCTGTGATAGCTTTCACCAGGGACCCCATGTAGTCGGGACCGTTCCGGTTTTTATTACCGGTACATCCCCGGACCATGCATGCAGGCTGTATTCTCTCCCTCTCCCTCTCCCTCTCCCGACAGGACAACCCCCGGCCGGCAATGCACCCCCCAGACCAGACACTACAAGCTCCAGAATTACAGATATTGATGAATGGAGCCTATCTGGTCGGGGTTTAGTCCGCTCCGGTTTTTACCCATACCCTATATGTGGAGATGTGGAGAATATGTCCCAGATTCTTATTTTTATTTTGGTTATGGTATAGTGGGTGGACAATGTCTAGGTCGATAGTCACTAATGGTCAACAGGGATTAGGTCGACAATGGCCAACATACTATGGTTGAACTTGACAGGTCGACCACAGCTTTAGGTCAACATGGACAGAGTCAACACTCAAAAGGTCGACACAAGGTTTTCAAGTTTTTTGTTATCTATCTGGACCTACTGGCTGTCTATCCGACCCTCTAATCCAGAAGAGCACGGCGGGGTGTTACGCCAACTGCAGCGGTCACACATACACAGGCAGAGGTTGCCGCAGGGAGCCGTTCCGGTCCGGCGTTCCGGCAGTCACCACCATTATGGTGGCTACACCGGGGCAGATGCAGGGTGGGGGGACGGTGGTGCAATGAGATGGTCACCAGCCTGACGCCCTACTACTGCAGCAAAGACCATACACCACAGCTCTGTATTCCCTCCCCCTCATGGGGTGCTCACTCTATAGCCCCCATCGGGTGTGCACACCCGGAGACCAGCGCTCAGCCCGCACACGCCCGCCGGCATCAGCACTCACCGTCCCGGATGTGACTCCAACAAGATGGCGGCCGCGGGGAGGCGCGTGTTGTCATAGGGACAGGAAAAGCCGTCCGAAGGCAAAGAGGGGCTGGCCTGGGATAGTCCCCTGATGCTGACGGGAGGCTGCTGTGCTAGAGTGTGGCTATACCATGCTCTAGCACTCGTCGTCATACGAGGCCGCGGCCATTTTGGGTGGGATATTATTATGGGGAAGAGTTATAGCAGCTTGGAGACTGAGAGCTAAAGCGGAGAGAGATAAAGTAGCAGCCAATCAGCTCCTAGCTACTGTATTATAGCAGGATATGATTAAATAAGTAAAAGGAATGCTAGAAGCTTATTGGTTGGTACTAGGGATGCCAATCCCGGGGCATTTTTTCAATCCCGGGATTGAAAAATGCTCAATCCCGGGATTCCCGGGATCCCGGGATTGGCATCCCTACCTGTGCTGTGCTGCATATTTGTGGATACCCACCCCCACACTGGCCGACCCGCACATTTACTTACATTAGCGGGCGGCCGGCCGGGAGTGGGTTCGGAGGTGCACGGTGCCTCCAGGCTCATGCACCTCCTTCATAGCAGGCAGGGCAGGCCGGAACGAAGAGGCAGGGCAGGCCGGAAAGGAGGCGGGCGCGCGTGCGGAGGAGACGAGAGGGGGCGGGCACAGGAGAAGGCTGCGCAGCGTGACCTCTACTGTCACGCTATGCTGGCCGCACGCAGAGGTCAGGATTCGGGAGCCGGGCAGCGTCTAAACGAGTGCTCAGACGCTGCCCGGCATTAGACTGCGCATGTGCAGTCTAATCCCGAAATCCCGGGATTGGATATTCCAATCCCGGGATTGAAATCCCGCACTTTTTGAGGCCAAATCCCGGGATCCCGCCGATCCCGATCCCGGGATTGGCCACCCTAGTTGGTACACAAACAGTGATAAATAACACAAACAGTAGTAACTGTGATACATAATAACACAAACCGTGATAAATATTAATGATTTTTGCCAATTTGGATGAAAACTCGCAAATCTCATGTGTATTACCTAACATCCAATGTGAAGTATGGTCTCATGTGCATCAAATCGGACCTTTAGATTGCAAGTACTGCACTATAAAGTTATCGAACCCGCAGCATTTGCTGGGATCCATAGTTGCCTACCCTCCTGCATTCTGCAGGAGACTCCCTGAAACAGCAGCAATCTCCCTCTCTCCCTCATTAGTCTAGCAATCTCCCTCATTTCACCTAGCCCGCATTACACTTTTACATTTTGGGGAAAAAAAGGAATGAGAGACGGATAAGTTTACATTGAATCATCTGCACCATTTCCCAGCACTTTACAAAGTATAGTAGCTCTTACTAACTGCTTTAGATGTAATAGTACACACCCACATTTCATGTTGCCACGTTCACAATCTCTTTTCACAATCTCTCCATATATATGGAACTAGACACGCCCTTTAGGTGGAGCATGACACGCCCCCTCAATGGGACGCCTTACAAAATTCTATTACCAACTAAAATCTCCCTGAAACTAGTTTTCAAAAGTAGGCAAGTATGCTGGGATCACATGTGATTTATCACATGCTAAAGGACCACATAAGATATTTGGGTACTTGTTTCCTAGCAGGGCTATTCTGCATAGTGAAATCGCATCGGACATCGCATCACATTGCTTTTTGTGCCTTGTGATGTGTGCGATGCGATCTCAGTAGTTAATTTAGTTAATTTATTCACTGCACCCTGAGTGTCATCGCAGATGAGATGAGATCTCAGTAGTTCATATGGTAAAACACCTAAAACGGCACCACTCTCCACGTCACCCCGAAGCGTGGCAGGCGCAGCGTAATGCATCCTCCGACCTTTTCATACCCCCACTATCCACGTCGGCGTGGAGTTGATTTTATATAGTGTGGCGAGCGCAGCGAGCCACCGACCCCGAAGCCTGGCGAGCGTACATGGATTACTTTACATGTATTCGGGCTCGGTGGCTCGCTGCGCTCGCCATACTATATAAAATCAACTCCACGCCGACGTGGATAGTGGGGGTATGAAAAGGTCGGAGGATGCATTCCGCCGCGCTTCGGGGTGACGTGGAGAGTGGTGCTGTTTTAGGTGTTTTACCATATGAACTACTGATATCTCATCTCACGCCACAAAAAAGGGCCATGCGATGCGATGCGATTTCACTCAGGGTGCAGTGAATAAATTAACTACTGAGCGTACGTAGGAAATCTGGGCGCCCTGCTAGGAAACAAGTACCGATATTTGTTTGTGATAAGTTGTTTTCTAATTTGAAATATATACTGTAGTCAAATCGCACCGTGTGTATTAGGGATGGAAATAAGAAGCCCATCATCAAATGATGGCTGGGCTTCCGCCATCAAATCTTTTAATGTGATGGTCACTGACTATCGCATCAAAAGAATAGACAGAAAAAAATTAATATAATTGGCGCATGCGCAAAAAAATCATCTTTCGCGCATGCGCAAACATCTTCAGCGTGGCTATGCATGCGTAGGAGTACTGCAGCATGGCTGGCTGAGGGGGGGGGGGGCAGACCATCGAAACACCATCAAATGTTTTCCAGTACTGTAGATAGTAAACATCAGAATGCCGCCATCGACTGGTAAATCTACTGCCATCGAAAAAAATCATAGATGTTAGTGAAACATCGCGATGCGATGTCCATTCCTAGTTTGTATGCACTTTTAGGAGTCCCTGGGCGCACTAATTGCATACAGCGTCTCTTCAGATTATTTCACCTTTCAGTAAATCTCAGCTCACTTCCAGCTGCACATTTGTCTCAAAAGGCAGAGGGGGTAAAGGGGAAGACACACTGGGCAATTTCAGCCCCATTTCTATGCGATCTGCAGTGATGGTGATGCGAGTCCCCCTGTGCCTCCCATTTTCTTAGGGGTACACCATTGGAGGGACATGTCCATCATGCCTACTGGGCGTGTCTATCACCGCCTACTGGTCATCAATGCAAACTAAACAGGTGACTCAGAATGAATCATTCCCCCACTTCACGCCGGAGATGGGGACAGTGTGCGCCTAAAGTGTGCAGCAAAAAGTTACACTGTAATGCCCATTACAAATAATGCCACACACCATAATGCCCATTACACATAATGCCATACTCCGTATGGCCCATTAAACATTATACCACACACTGTAATGTCCATTACACATACAGATGAAGCGGGTCCCAGCTTTGCAGGGGATGGCGGAAGAATCGCCAGCCGCCATCTGATCTGCGAAAGGGGACGTGCGCGCACGAGACGCGCGCACTTCCCCTTCCGACGGCGCTTCCCCCGGGTGCCCGCCGGCTTGCCGCCGGTCACCCGGGGTCCCCACCGCCTCCCCGCTCTCCCACCTAACCCTGTCCGTCTCCCTGAAGTGGAGACGGACAGGGTTCCCGTCGCCCCGCCACCTGGAATCTGAGACGCGCGTGCGTGAGAGACGCACATGCGTCTCAGTCAGATGGAGCACCAGCGGCGACAATCTGGCGATTCGCCAGCAAGAGGGAGGCTGGCTCCATCTGTAATGTCACACACCATAATTCCCATTACGCATAATGCCACACACCGTTATACCCTTTAAACATAATGCCACACACCATAATGCCACATACCATAATGCCCATTAAATATGCCACACACCGTAATGCCTATTAAATATTATACCACACAATGTAATGCTTTTTACACATTATGCTACACACCATAATGCCCATTACACATAATGCCACACACCGTAATGCCTATAATACATTATACCACACAGTTGATCCCACCCCCACCCCCACCAGCACTTGGGCTTCCACTGCCTTCCAGATCCTGTCAGGTCCTCTCAGGGCTGCCAGTAGAAATTGTGGGACTGACCAGATAGACAGACTCTCCAAGATGAGCACCACAAGGTAGTAGATCCATGTGCGGAACAGCTTCAATGCACAATTTCAAATGTTGTGAAGGACAAGAAATGTTTGAGAGATCTGCATTTGCTGCCTTGGTATAATCCACAAGGTAAATGGCGTCATGGTTTCATTTAGCGCAAGCAATGTGAACCCCAGATTGAATTGGGATAAAGAAACACCCAGATGATACTCGAGATTACAAATGTCTTCAGCTTTTCCACCTTGATAAAGTCAGGAGACTGTTTTGCCAAGTGTATTCTTACCTGCCAAGAGACAGGGTTTGTCTGAACATTTCTTCTTGATTTGCTAATTAATTAGACCAAGCTGAGGTCAGAACTCTTACTATTAATGTTCAGTCCCAGGATACGAGTTACAATAACTAATTGTCCACCTGGGCTGTAAAAAGATGTGCTAATATCAGTGAGGGGGCTTATAGCGAGGAAAATACGCTAATGACCATTTACTAACTAATCCCATTAATCTCTTTTACTAATCACTCTCAATTGTAGTTTCCAGTTTACCACAAATACTATTTGTTGTCTGATCTAAATGAACCCTGATGTGCATTTATTACAAAGAGGTAAAACCTCGCATCACAGCACAAGTCACACTAGTTTTTTCCCAAAGTGTATTTTTAGGCCTTTACTCTTGGTTCCAGACTGTGCACTAATTAGATACACCAATGAATGAGTTGTTTTCACTGTATACACGTTGCTCAGCTGGGGTTGATTCACAGACTTTGTAAGTACTATATTAGTAAACAAGTTTACTATTGTTGTCTTTTAAGTGGGGGAGGGGTTCAGCCAATATTTCTAAATATATACATTTTAGGAAATGTTTTACCATTGAGAGCAGTACGATGCTGCTTCCTTGGTGGGGAGTGTTGAAGGTTGTATATCTGCTGGCTTGCCCTGCAGCTTCCCGTATTTGTTCCGTGCTTGCATGGGTCATAACCTGTTGAATCCGTGCTCCATCTGTACCAAGAAAACAATTGGGATTCTTACATCCGTCCTTAATGCAAATGTCGTTTTAGTTTCTCTTCCTAAGTTAGGACAGAATGGAAAGTAAATGACCTTCAACCCGAGTCTGCACAAATATCGGAAATATATACTAGCTAGATTTCAGGCGGCCCAGGTCCCACAGGAGGCACTAGGTCAGATATTTCACCAGCGACAAGCAGCCAATTCAGATCGTAAACCACTTCAGTATTTCTTCCTGATTCTGCAGCATTTCTATGGAGTTCCTGTTTATATTGTTCATGGAGCTGCTTAACCCTTTATTGTGTTTGGAAAGACCACAGCAGCTGCCCCTGTAAAATTGTGTGCAAAAAAAAGTAGAAACAAATTGATTGTGATTACTTTTTTTTTTTAATCCTTTGTGTAAAACATTTCCTCTGCTGCCTGCCACAGCGATAAGAGGGTTTCTTCAAACAGGTTCGAAAAACTATCGCCAGAGACAGACAGCAAACAGTTTGTTAAATAGGGGGAAGCCCTATCTCAAAAGCACCCAAATTCTCCAGTTTTATTGCTTGCCTTATCTTTTTTTTTTTTACCCTTTTACACCAAAATCCCAGATCCGACCCGGTATTTGGAACACGGTTCCAAGCCAGGTTGGATCTGGGATTTTGCTCCGTTTACACTGCAGTGCCAACCCACAGTGTAAATGGGGGCGAAGCTTGGAGATGACATCATCTCCAAACGCCTGGAACGACAAGCCGTGCTGGGGGCTGCACCCAGCACCAAGCACCCAGCCTCCATGCACTCCCCCAGCCCCCTACCATGAAGGAAAATCAGGGTTGCCGACTTTTAAAAAATCCTCTCTGGGAGAAGGCTGGAGAGGAATCTTGCATTACGAGTTTTGGGGGTGGGGCTTAACTGTGACGTCATTAAGCCCCGCCCCCATTATGGCAAATAGCCTAAATAACTGATATCCATGGAGGGGGCGGTGCTAAAATGACACGATTGTGCCGTTTTAGCTCCGCCCCCTCCCCTGAGACCCGCGGATTGCGGCATATAAATGCTGCGATCGGGGGGCTCAGTGGGGGTCCCCCTGATTCCGGGAGGGTTGCCCACCCTTCCGGGGGCCGGGAGGAAGGACCCGATTTTCGGGAGACTCCCGCAAATTCCGTGAGGGTCGGCAACCCTGAGGAAAATAGATGCCGCACACAGGCATCCATTCACCTCCTCCCTGCATCCGCTGCACTGTACAGCAGACAGCAGTGGACACTGTGTGCACTCCCTGCCCAACCTCCATACTGACCGCAGGACGCTGCAGTCCAGAGGTTGGGCTTCCCTCATTGCTGTAAACGGGAGCCGGGTCAGATGTCCCGGCATACCCGTTCACACTGCCCACTACCCAGGTCCTGCCTGCGTTCTACCCTGCTCAAGACCTTGGTAGAACTCCCGTGTAAAGGGACATGAGTTAACCCCTTTTACACTGCCACTGACCCGGGTCCACAAGAGAAAAACCCGGGTTAATACAATACAATCCTTAACTCTTCTCCATCAGGTCTGCACCGAGCTTGTAGCTATGAAGAACTGGATTTCAATTCACTTCCCATCTTGCCTTAAGCCGTTAAATACTACAAGTTGCACTCCAGATATGAGAATGCTCTGCCAGTCATTGCAGCAGCTTACAATGCATCCCCCTGAAGAAGTCCTCTTCTCTGTCCCCACCTCAATTACAGCTGGGATCACGTTCCTACCTGTAGGGCACATTGCTCCCTCCCAACACGGCCCTGCATTTGGTAACTAATACCAGCAATTAGCCTCATCTGCTATGTAAATGAGTTTAATTGCAATTAAAGAGTAAATGACTTTAGTGGGCCCGAAGGGAAAACATGGCGTTATTAGGAAGGCAGCGGCAGACAGAAGTAGGGTGCGAATGAGGGTCTGCCCCTCTCCACACTGACACTGTATAAACCTGAAATCTGCTCACCAGATGGTCGGTCCGGGTCGCGGAACATTAGTATCATCACAACACAGAGTTACCATTTGCCACTTGGGCTTGTTTTATTTGTGTAAAATCCATAAAGCTGTATTAACACTTGCGCTAATGTAATTGACTGAGTACTGTACATAGTGCTACTTCAAGGTGAGATGGAGTATAGGAATGCTTTGTGGGGGGGGGGGGGGGGAGGCATGTTAAAAGTGATCACTTATGTGTTATCTTGGTTTGAACTATTATTCTTACCCCCTACAAGTGAGCGGCACTGGAGAGGGATCTTTTAGATCAGATCCTTCTCCCGTTTTTTTTTTTTTGTTTTGTGTTTTTAAATGGCGCCTGTGCAGGGGTTGCTTTTGTGATATTAAATGGATCTGCTGTGGTGACCTCTTTTTACATGAAGGGGATACTTAATTTTCCTGGGAGAAAAAAAAAACAGATTTTTTTCAAAATATTGTTAATAAATAGGCCCCTTTGTACTGTGACGTTTATAACACATGTTAATCTAACTGAGATATTATCCAGCCATAATTTACTTTAATTGGAAATTTATACTTAAAATGATAACCTGCACTAGGTAAATAAAATAAAAAAGTAAACAGGCTAAAAAAAAAACAAAAAACACAGGGGGTACAGGAGAAGGGCATAATATAGGGACGCACAGATTCCACTCAGGGGTGAGATTTAATAGGATGAGAGATTCATAAAGTGAGAGATTTGGTAAGAAATCTCCAGGTTTTTTTAAAGCGGCAATCATTTACACTGCAAAACCAGTTTGATTGTGCAATGTAAATGATTGCCGCTTTAAAAAAAAAAACCCTGGAGATTTCTTACCAAATCTCTCACTTTATGAATCTCTCATCCTATTAAATCTCACCCCAGATATGACATTTTTTATTATTATTATTATTATCATCATCCTTTATTTGTATGGTGCCACAAGGGATCCACAGAGCCCAATTACAGAGTACATAGACAAAATCCGTATGAAGAGGTATGAAGCAGTGATAGGGGAGGAGAAGTGATGCAGTGCCTTGTACTTTATCACCATCCAATCAGCTCCTAACTATCCTTTTTTAAACCCAGCCTATAACTTAACAGTGAGGTGCTGATTGGCCGGTGATAAAGTACCAGGCACTTTATCACTTCTCCTCCCTTATCACTGCTTCATACATCTACCTCACAGTGACTAAGGCCCCCATACACTTAGCCGATGTATTGCATGCATTACATCGGCAACTTCCTGGCTCTTATATGATGCATCGAATGCGGTCACGTTGCACAGGATGTATTGCGTGTGAGCACATTCAGTGCTGCGGGATACGATGTATCCTTATTGAAGCAGTGACAATCTCCAGGTCTGTTTCGATGTGCAGGGGGCCACCCATCGGAATCAAAAGTAAATGTCATACAATTTGATATTTTTCATACGAATTACCGTCCCGATGGGTCAAAATTGCAATAATGTATGGGGACCTTTACAGGTGAAGACAAGTACAGGGTACATAACCATAGCTGTATCAGCAGGCGGCACCGACGTAGGTATCAGGGTGGCAGAAAACCACAGGATTTGGTGCCACCATAGATGGTTAATGTATCATTTATATCATAGACTGGATCAGGGGTTCTCAAACTCATTCCTCAGGACCCACACAGTTCGCGTTTTCCAGGTCACCCGGCAGCTGCACAGGTGCACTCATTACTCATTGACAGTGCATTTTAAAAGATCCGCAGGTGGAGCTAATTAGATCACATGTGATTCTGTGAGGAGACCTGGAAAACATGCACTGTGTGGGGTGCTGAGGACCGAGGTTGAGAACCACTGGACTGGAAGAACAAAGGTCAGGACTAGGTCATTATTTTTCTATAAGGTTGGCGGACTTCATTTAATGATGGGTAATAGGGGTTGTCTCAATACATTACACTGATGGTCGACACCTGAAATCATTCGTCATGGCTAAGGTCGACAGGGTCAGAATGTCGACATAAGCGTTAGTTAGACAATGGGAAGGTCGACAGCCAAAAGGTCGACATGAGTTTTTCATGTTTTTATGTCCCAAATGTCGACATAGTCAACATGGACCCCGTCTAAGTGTACTGCGTCCCCTCGCCACCTTAGCCATGCCTACCTATTTCAGGTGTCAACCTAAGCCCTGTCAACCTTCAGAGGTCGACCTAATGTATGTTGACTGGCATAGGTTTGACCGAGTGACCGTATCCCGGTATAATACCATCAAGGCAGCCATGTCCAAACTATGGCCTTCCAGCTGTTGTGAACTACAAGTCCCATCATGCCTTGCCACAGTTTTGCTATTAGGGACTGCTAAAACTATGGCAAGGCATGCTGGGATGTGTAGTTTCACAACAGCTGGAACCACAGTTTGGATATACCTGCCTTAAGGGTTTATTGAATAAGATGAGAGTTATCTTAAAGATGGCATGTTGCTTTGGGCAACCAATCAGATTCTGGCAATTATCTTCTAGACGGTGCTAAATGAATAATAACCAAGTTCTGTTTGGTTGCTATGGGCAACATCCCATCTCCAATAGATTTCCGATCTTAGTAACCCCTTATTATGAATGGAATAGTGTGATAATATGTAGTTCTCCCGAAGGGTGCAAATTATTCACACAGAATTATAATAATTAAAGCCATGCTGAATTTGTACAGGATGGCGCAAGTTCAAAGGTCATTATGCTAAGTAACTTTAAGGAAAAATATTACACCCCACACGGGCCCCCGATAATATTACATAGGTGGACACAGAGCCATTGTTAACAACACAGCCATTTAACAGATGGGGGTTAATGAGCTTGAGATATAACCTGAAGGGGTTAATGAGCTGCATCCATCTCTGTTCTTTCCCCCCTAATGAAGGTCAGGGGCGGACCATGCCCTCCAAATAAAATAAACACCCTATCAGGTTTCAGGCAGATCTTCCTCCTAATTAGGTCATCAACCCTTGATGAAAAGGTAGCATTATGGTTCAGTTTCCCTTCCAGGTCCCTGTTGGGAAAAGTGTAGACCGGTAATGCGTTTAACCCCCTTTCAATGGTCGCTTTTCTCTAGGGGGTCCGTACTTCTCACCGGACCAGGTTATGGAGAATGAAATGAATAGCCTCAGCAAGAGTTAATAGTAACACGATAAAACAAGGTCGTTTATGTAATCTGTTCCTTGCAAGTTCCTATGTTGTGGCATAGCGCCAAATATTCTAAGTGCTTGTAATACATATAGCCATTAGCGTCCTTCCCCAGAGCGGCGTGGTGACGCACAGAGAAGGGGGTTCTGGGACATAGAAACTCGCGCTCCAATTTACTGCTGTATAGAACTAATTACGTGACGACCGATGTAACACAAACTCTCTCTACAGGAAAGAACAGGAAGATGAGGAATGGCGTCCGTGTGAGAAAATGGGAAAAGATATAGGAGCAAATGGATCAACGGCCCGATTCAGGTCAACTAGGTAAGCTGCGAACATCGCAGCTTACTGAGTGGTTGAGACGCTGCCCGCCGCCTGTCCGAATAAACGCCCCCCCCCCCCCTCCCCCCGACAATTCCCCTCGGTAACATTCGAGGGGGATATGTAACCAAAACACATTCCCTTGCACGCCTCCGCCGCAGAGAAATCATTTGATGGTTGCATGCCTTCGTAGTTCATATTGCACGCAGTGGCATAAAGACAGGGGAGCTGGTACTTTTTAAGCAGGCTCGGGTCTGCTGGAGTGGCCCGGGTACCGCTCCCCCTCCCTCATTGAAGGAAGCAGAGTATTGGGGAGAGGGATGACAGGCTGTTGCCGCCGCAGCACAGCCTCTCTCCCCAGCTCAGCACACGCTGCTCAGTGCCGTGTGCTAAGCTGGGGAGAGAGACACCTGCAGCGGCAGTCTGTCCTCTCTCTCACTCTTTTTTCCACAGGGGCGTGGTCACGCCCCCGTCTGGTGGCCATGCACCCTCCATTTCCGACCGGTCTGGGACCCTGATCACAGGCCAAAAATGTATGTGCAGACTTTTAGTTTAGTTATTGTACTAGATGGTATCAAATCTAGTTAAAATCACATCCTGTTGTAGCGTATCGCATGCGATATGAACTAGATGCAATGCGATCTAGTACAGGAGGCACCTAGCACATATCGCACCATATATGGGCACCTTATTATATGGTCATTTAAATATAAATATTATATATGCAGCAAAATAAAAATAAAAACATTCATTAGAGTTAAGGGTTTTATCGAACAAGAATGTGGCAGAAGGTTGTTTTCAAGACAGTTTGTGTTTTCTAAAATATCATTGAAGTAGAAACACAAAAATACAACGGAAACAAGAAATGCAGCATAAATCATGATAGACAAGTAACACAGAAAAGAGTATTATAGTAGATGAGAAATTTGCAAGGAGACAGTGTAGTCCATGTAGTACTACAAGATTCCATGTTGTCAAGCCTTGCTTTAAAATAACAGTCAATAAAGTTATTTTAAAGCAAGGCAAGGATGCCGTTAGGGCCATCTTAACGTATGGACACACCAGGAAGCTGCTCAGGGTGCCACGATTCTAGTGGCCTTTAAGCAAGGACAGCTGGAGTTTTTTGGTTGGTAGGTATAGAATGTTGCCCAGACCGGATGAGCCGATCAGCAGGCAGAGATGATCGGCGATCAGTCAAGGGATCGGGGATATTAAAAGTCCTGATTCTGCAATCCACGCTGGGATTGGAGAATCGAGAATGTTACGCATGGGGATGCCAAGATTGCCCCAATACACCGCTGATTGATATACAGATGGAGCCGGGCTCCCTCTTGCTGGCGAATCACCAGAACGTCACCACTGGCGATCCGCCAGCAGCCCGGCGTCCATCTGACTGAGACGCGCGTGCGTCTCAAGCGCACGGGCGTCTCAGTTTCTGGGCGACGGGAACCCTGTCCGTCTCCACTTCAGGGAGACGGACAGGGTTAGGGGGGTCCTGGGAAGCGGTGGAGACCCCGGGTGACCGCCGACAAGCCGGTGGGGACCCGGAGGAAGCCATCGGAAGGGGATGGCGATGTCAGCCGCCATCCCCCGCCACCCACCATCTGTATCTGCGAAAGGGGACCCGCGCGCACGAGATGCGCGTGCGTCCCCTTTCGCAGATACAGATGGCGGGGCATTGTGGCTGGCGTCATCATCGCCATCCCCTGCAAAGAAGAGACGCGCTCCATCTGTATGGGAACCATTGCCAGGGCCGTCAAGAGAAATCATGGGCCCCGGTACAACAACTTCCTGGGGCCCCCACAGACAGAGCTCCCCGCACACTATGCGGACCTGTTGTTACGCCACTGCTTCCAAGGTGGATACAGAGACAAAAACACCCATTACATATTATACCACATGCCATAATGCTCCTTACACATTATGCCACACAGCGTAGTGGCCAGTACACATTATGCCATACACCAAAATACCTTTTAAATATTTTACCACATGCCATAATGCCCATTACACGTTATTCCACACAACGTAATGCTCATTACATATTATGCCACACACTGTAATGTCTATTAGGTACTTGTGAGTTATCCGGGCGTCCGATTTTTTGATTGTATGCCTTAAGTTAAGGCATACAATCAGATGCGATGCGATGCGATATCGCATCGCATCGCATCGCATGCGATATCGGATGCGATGACCCGATTTTTCCATAGGAATCAATGTTAAAATGATTCCTATGGAAAAAGGGGTCCTTTTCATACCCCTACTATCCAAGTGGGCATGGAGTTGGATATAAACCTGTGGCGAGCGTAGCGAGCCACCGAGCCCGAAGCGTGGCGAGCGAAGCGAGCCCCGCGAGGGGACGGTATTCCGTGTCCCCTCGCGGGGCTCGCTACGCTCGCCACGCTTCGGGCTCGGTGGCTCGCTACGCTCGCCACAGGTTTATATCCAACTCCATGCCCACTTGGATAGTAGGGGTATGAAAAGGACCCCTTTTTCCCATTGAATTCCATGTTAAAATGGACTCAGTCCATTTTAACATTGATTCCTATGGAAAAATCGGGTCATCGCATCGCATCGCATCGCATCGCATCCGATGGTCGCATGCGATGCGATGCGATGTGCCCGATCCGACCCGATTTTCAAATCGGACGCCCGGATAACTCACATGTACCGTCTATTACATATAATACCAAACATATTATGCCACATACTATAAGTTCTGCTTACCTAAATGCTCATTGCTATGGCTTCACGCTTGATGCCAGGGGTTAACATGCTCTTCGCCATGGGATTTACCTGCTCTGCCAGGGGTTACATGCTCTGCCAGGGGTTAGCATGCTCTGCCAGGGGTTACATGCTCATTGCCATGGGTTTGTTAACATGCTCTTTGCCATGGGGTTACATCCTCTGCCAGGGGTTACATGCTGTGCCAGGGGTTAACAAGCCTCTATCTGACCCAGCTCCTCCCGGCCCCCAGGGACTACCTACCCTAAATATCCTCCTGTCGCCGAGCCACGGTAAACTCCCAAGTCACGTGGCGGGCTCTCAGCAGGCCCTGGAGTCGGAGAGTGGAACGACGCTCAGCAAGACCTCTGTGATGATGCTGCCCCCACGCCGGCCCACATCCGCACTCCCAACGCTTCAGCTGAACAGCTTACTCCGGCATACTCAGACCCGGTGCACTCATCACCAAATTTAAAAAAAAACTGTGTGTCCAGACCTGGGCCCCCCTGACAGGCCTGGGCCCCGGTAAACTGTACCTGCCCCCCCCCCCCCCCTCCTCTCGGCACCCCTGACCATTGCACACAATCAGAGATACCCGGCAGTATTTTCTACCTGCCTCCAGACAGTGAATGGCTTTCAGCATGCTGATTGGTGGATGTATGGAGCTATCCACCAATCAGAATGCTGACAGCCATTCACTGTATAGAAAAATGTTGAGAGAAGGACCGAGCCCAAAGGAGGGGTAAGTTTTGATTTTCTTTCTTTATTATTATTTAGATATGATGGGTGGGTTGGCCCTGGGCTCCCTCACCTTTCTTTGAGAACCAGAGTGTCCAGACCTGAGTAGATATCATAGACTGAGGTATAGATTTACTAAAATGTCTAAAAAAGGAAAAAACTTTAGGTGTCATAGTAACCAATCACCGTTTATCCACCATCTTGTACATTCTGGAAAAATGATAGCTACTATCTGATTGGTTGATGTGGGCACCTCCACATTTCCTTAAACCTGCCCCATAGGCCTAATATACCTATATTTGCCTTCACAAAAGCTGTAGAATGGCTCCAGGGCCACCAACAGGGGGGTACTCTGGGAGGGCATGGGCAGCTCATTTTGCCCACCGCAACCCCCCGACTGCCTCCGCTGCAATGAACAAAGCAGGTCCCAGGACGCCGACGGCCATTTAAAATGCCACACTGGCTTTTGAGCCAATCAGAGCTAGATTAATGGCAGCCAATCAGAGCAGCTGATGATACGTGAGCTCTGATTGGCTCACCAGCCGGTGCTGCATTTTAATTGGCCGCCGGCATCCTGAGTTGAAGGAACCTGCACTCCAGGACATCAGGGCTGGAAGAGGAGATGGGGTAGTAGGAGCCGGGTTACGGTAAGTCAAGTGAGGAGGGGGGACCCGGGGCCCAGACTGGAAATGAGTCCCGGGTCCTATAATTCCTGGTGGCGGGCCTGAGTGGCTCTGAACACTGATGTCCTCTAGCAATCACCTGCCCCTATTTCCGTGATGTTCTTGGACTTTTGAGCGCTATCTGTGAATAAATTCAAGATAATAATACGGAATAATATAGTTTGCTAAATCCTGGAACAAGTATCAAAATGTCTGCAAACTAGTTTAAATGGTATCAGCCAGAATGGAGCCCCAACAATCTTGGGGCGCAGCATCTATTGTTTTAATGCTCAATGCTGTCCCCTGTCATCAGCAATGGTCTCCAAACATTCATTTACCCTGAAAATAAACCAAGCTGGATTCAGACTGGATGGCTAATTATATGTTATCTGTTATCAACATCCCATGTTTCTAATTAGCCCGAAGAAAGAGTCACCAACATTCAACCTCCAAATGAAGTGAGAAGACTAAAGTGGCGGGTGGTCACCTGAAATGATTGACATAATCCGTGTGACACCCTCATGTTGTGGGTGATTGGATTGGAATTAGGGTCCTCCATGCTCTGGCAGTTATACAGCGTCAATGGATAACCCCCAAATTTGCTGCAAGAGCTAGCGATCCGTTGAAGCATAGCTTGGAAATGGGAACTGACAGTGCAAAGAGTTGGCCTGGCGCAGATAAGATCTATGGTCTGTCCTGGTCCATGATTAGAAGGACAAGGGACCTGCAGAACGAACCTCAGAGACCTATCTGTTTATTTACACAGAGAAGGGGAAGGAGTCAGCGGAGAATTGAGTCTCCATCCAGTTCAGCTTGTCTGAATCTCCCAGCAGCCTATACACTGTTACCGGAACACCCCCTTTGGTGAAACCCTTGCTTCTGTCAAACATCATCATGAACAAGAGCTTCAAATAAGTCTGTATTTACTAAGCTTTGCACAACAAACAATTAAAGCATGTTCGCAGCCAATGCCCACAGGATAAATAGGCTGTGTTATCTTTCTTATACACTATGTTGACTGTTATGTAAACCTTGGTTCTTATCTCCGCACAGAACCAAGTCATCCTGTCTACCATTCATATGGAGATATGAAGACCAGAATATTAAAAATGGTGATTGCAGACAGACATAAGGGGAGAATATCAGGTTCAGGGCCACCGACAGGGGGGGTGCTGTAGGTACAGCTCTCCTGGGCCCCGGCAGTTCATTTTGCCCACCGCAAACCCCCCCAAATGCCTCCTCTGTGCTGCCTGCACACAAACTTCTGCCTGCATCAGCTTTTGAGCCAATCAGAGCTCATATACCGTTAGCCAATCAGAGCGGCTGCCGGTACAGGAGCTCTGATTGGCTCACCAGCCGGTGCTGCATTTTAATTGGCCGCTGGGGTCCTGCATTGAAGAAGCCTGTGCTTCTGGACCTGCAGGGGGATGAGAGAGCAGGAGTCAGGCGGTAAGTGAAGGGAGGTGGGTGGAGATAAGGGGGGGGAGATGGGGGAGGGACGGAGGAGCCCCAGACTGGAAATAAGTCCCAGGCCAGAAAATTGCTAGTGGCAGCCCTGATCAGGTTTGACTCATTGCAGTGAATATATCCATCAATCAGAGTACTAGGACATACTAGTATAAAATCCTGTGTAGTTAAAGCGAAAAAGCCTCTCTTGTTCCAGTGACAAATTAATTGGAATATATCCAGACCAGAGTAGTTGAATATTCAGGAGTACAAGTTGATAACCGCATATGGCTGGAAATCACTGACATCAAAGCAATAGAGTTAAAAATGTTGAATTATTATTCTCTTTTATTTGTTAGGTGCCACGAGGTGTATAATGTGCTATACATGTGGTCTGCTATCTTTAGGCGTCAAACTAGACGTGTTCGGCTGAGGGTGACAGACCATAACATGAACGACCTAGACAGCTCCGATCCGGTATACCATAACCATGTGGGAAGGGGTGTAAAGCACAAATACAGCTCTGATCGCTATCCAGGCATCATCGACAGCAGGTATGTGGGGGGCAGAGTATTTAAGGCTTGCTGTAATACTGTATCTCATTCCACCCCTTGCTGCAATGTAACTGGCTCTGC
Source organism: Crinia signifera (assembly GCF_055691185.1). Taxonomy (NCBI): domain Eukaryota; kingdom Metazoa; phylum Chordata; class Amphibia; order Anura; family Myobatrachidae; genus Crinia; species Crinia signifera. Next base: position 26,206,621 of record NC_139228.1, on the reverse strand, counting down.
TAGCTTCTCTTGTATTTGTGGAGTTTGTTTGCATACATTACGCCGCCGTCTCCTGTCACCCAGAGATTGCGGCTCCGTCACAGATGGTAAATAATTTGAATACCTCATCTTCTTATTGTGCTGCTGTCCAGTCCGGGGAAAATCACCGGCGACTTAAGCAGATGTGTCAGTGCTGGCAGAGTCATGCATCATCATCAAAACCCTGCTTAAAATGAAATTGGATTCCCAGTGACAGTTCATGCAGCGATTCAGTGTAATTCCATTAGGATAGATAAACTTTAGCATAGCCCGGGATGGCTGCTAGGGCTTACAAAGGCTGAATACGCTTGCCAATGTACCTACAGTAATTCCTGCATCATGAGATTGCTCTGTGCTCCCGGTGATGTGCAGGGGACCGAGATGCTCAACATGAGGCGTGATCTATCCTGTTGTGGGTCCATTATATAGAACTGGTACACAACAGAGCAGGCCAGCAGGGAATTATCTCTAGGTACTGGGATGATCTAAGGCAGGCACGGCCAAACTATGGCCCTCCAGCTGTTGTGAAACTACAAGTCCCAGCATGCCTTGCCACTTTTTTGCTATTAGGGAATGCAAAAACTATAGCAAGGCATGCTGGGATGTGTAGGAGGGCCATAGTTGATCTAAGGCATGGGTCTTCAACCTGTAGCCCTCCAGATGTTGTGAAACTACATGTTCCAGCATGCATTGCCACATTTTTTCCTATAAGAGCGTGCCAAAAAACCTCAGGGCATGCTGGGACATGTAGTTCCACAACATCTGGAGGGCCACAGGTTGAAGACCTGTGATCTAAGGTGCTGAAACATGGGTGGTGTGAGGAGAGGGGTTAGATGGGAGATAATACTGTTTCTGCCTGCTCCACTCCCCCCGCCCCCCTCCTCTTTGCGCTTCTCAACCCTCGTGAGCCCTACTGCTCCCTACACCCAGCTCCAGCACCTACAGTGTGTGGCTAGCTACTGTGGGCTGGATACTCCTCTGGGTCAATCCTTGCACCCCGCTCTACTCCCACTTCATAAACAGGTATCTCTCCTCTCTCCCCCTTCAGCTCCTCTTTCATCCTTGGTCTCTTCACTAACTTAGACCCACAACAAGCCCCCACCCCGATCCAAATCAAACGCTCCCCCCTCATGGAACCCCCTGACCCTCCCACACAGCACCATTAGACAACTTGTGACATTAAGCAATTTCGGGGCGCCAAAATGAAATGATTATGGATAATTAGGTCAACACTCAAAGGTTGACCACTATTGGTCGACAGGCAGAAGGTGGACATATAAAAAAGGTCAACATGTATTAGGTCAACAGATTCCCATTAAAGTATTTAAATAATGTGTGCATTGGGGTAGTGGTGTGTGTGTGGGGGGGGGTCATTGGGACCATTCTGGTTGACTGGATATTAGTGGTCATGGACTATCATGCCAGGTCACTGGCAAATTTAAAAAGTTGTCTTACAGGACTCGTGGGCCAATCCTCTATCGCTGGTGATCATCATTAGCGTATGTAAATCTTTTTGGAGAAATGAATACAGTTACATCAAAAGAATCTAAGATTAAAATGAGAAAAACATCTAGTAGTAGAGGCAACACATAGACATAAGCAGGGACCAATGCTGCGAATTTCAGAAATTGGTAAATCTGGTACCATCCTCTATAGTAACCTATGGGGGCTGCTGTAGGGAACGGAGGTATCTGCTGCGTTTCGTCTGTCATACATTCAGGCGCTACTTAATAATTAAACAGGTGTTTTAGGGGATTAGGCCGCAATTATCCAGTGACAAATGAGCCCCACATTGACCATAGCATATTGCACAGTCCTCTCTCTCTCTCTCCAGTCCTCTTGCTCCAGCACTGACATTAATGTTTGTTCTCTTGTTTTTGGCTGATTATTCCTGCAATATATGATTCTTGCCTTCAGCGACATTTTAGTTTGTGGCCTCATTTGCAAAAGTAATTTACAACTGCGCTGTCCAAGCCTCACGTACGTCCTAGCCTCACAATATATCAGACTAGCAGGCATCGTGAGATGGACTGGCATCTTAGCTTCGGGTATGATTATTTATATATATATATATATATATATATATATATACACACATACATACATACACACACATATAAATATATATCTACAAATATCTATTTAATAATATTTTTTCTACATATTTATTTTATTTTATTTATTACTTTTATTTATTTTGCTGTTCTGCGCTACCGTTAGCTGTAAAACATCTCGGCATAATATATACTGAAGCAAATATGGAAATGTTGTCAACCTCTATTTCCCACTGGCTTGTCCCATTGTATCTACATCAATAGGCTTATTGCAGCTATGTAAATCTAACCAGTATGTAATGGAGTTGTTAATCCTATCAGGGTTCTGCCGGGGGATTGAGAAGGAGGAAATGTTCTACGATGAAAAAAAAAAGCACAGAACAAAAAGCACTAGACTCAGGGCCATCTCATTGTTAAACACATTCTCCGGAGAATACATAGTAGCAACAAGGGATCTATTTGTAGTTATGACTTATTCTGCAATACCCTATGAGTGCGCTGAGGTCATGAAAACACAAAACTCCGCCTGAAGATCAGGACTCAACCCAGGATTTCCAAAATAAAAGACTATATTAAAGTGTTTAAATCACATTGTCATATTATAAACAAAAGGACCTGAGTTAACATGGGTGGGTCCCCGGCGTATTGATGCCGGGGACCGATGGTGTGCTCTGAGCTCGCGTATGGGCAAATATACACATGTGCAGAGCCGCTGTACGATTGTCGTCAGTGAATATCACAGCCGCCGAGGGTCAAACAAGAGGGAGAGGGAGGGGGGGGGGGGGGGCGAGTGTAAGGAGGGAGGCTAATGCATGGGGAAAACCAGCAAATGCAGGCGGGTCGAAGCCTGCACAGGACATGCGTGCGGCTGACATTACATGAGGTCACATGTTCGCCCATTTCCAGGGCAGATAAAAGTCAGATGAGACTGACTTATCTGCGAGCAGCTAAAAAAATAATCATTCGATGGTTGGCAACCATCGATGGATTTTTCGCCTTTAAGGCCGCATCCGAATGGAAGTGTCAGCGAACACATTCGTTAGCATGCAGATGTGGCCATGCGCTTTGCAAGGGGGGGGGGGGCATTCGCTTGCCTGCCGGGTGGCGTTTGAGTGCTCAGTAAGCAGCGAATTTATGCTGCTTACGGCGCCATGCTGAATCACCGCCTAAATCACTTATGATCACAAATAGACAAACTTTGTATCAGTTTTATACTTTGTTTCAATATTATTAGGTTGGATATACAGACAGGGTTTAGAATTGGAGTATGGAGCAATTCAGCCCATGACCATGTCCAGCATGCGTATTCTGTCATAGTACAATGCCTATAATCAGGGGTATATATATATCCAGCACTGTGATGTGATCAGGGAAGCTGAAGGCTGACTGCAGTGTAATACAGTTGTGTAATAATTATATCCTATATGACGTTAATGGCTGAAGTATGGTTCACAGTAGAGTGCAGCTTAATAAGCTCCACGATCACGATTACAGAATAATTTCAGGCTTCGCTACTGGAATCCATAAATTACACCCCACAAATTAATTTGAGGGCTAGCTGACAGGAGGTACGCTTAAGGAAAAGGCGGTAGCAAAATCCTGGAATTGATGTGGACCAGTAGGTTCTAGCTGAGATTTGAGGCAAAGTCGGAGCACAGAGGAGTTGTCAGGAGCAACCACAAATGTGTACGTCGGTCAAGCCAACTTGGAAACAAAATTGTCTGGCCTCATTAAGCTACATCAGTGGTTCCCAGCCCCGGTCCTCAAGTTTCCCCAACCAGTGCATGTTTTCCAGATCTCCACACAGAATTACAAGTGAAATAATTAGCTTCACCTGTGGATCTTTTAAAATGTGTTTGAATAATGAGTGCACCTGTGCACCTGCCGGGTGACCTGGACAAGCTGCACTGTTGGGGGTATTTGAGGAGCAGGGTTGGGAACCACTAGGCTAGATCACAATCTGATCCCACTGCGAGGCAAACCATTGGAACCCTAACCCCCAAACCTCTACTGATGTGTCTGCTGGTGTTGGCTAACCCACAAGTATGCAGGGTACTGATATTATTCATTAGAATTACAATGCAACCTATTGTGCTACTCTACTACTCTCTGCATTGGAATCTGCCACCACCGCTGAGAGACATCCTCTGGAGATCTATGTTATATGCAGGGCTATTTTTCAGCAGGCTCCAGCAGGAACTGAGGCCCTTATTCTAGTTCACTCTCTGACAAAATATTTCTTAGATGGACAAAACCATGTGCACTGCAGGTGAGGCAGGTGTAAAACCCCACCCAAATCTAATTATCTCTGCACAAGTAACACCTGCCTCACCTGCAGTGCACATGGTTTTGTCCATCTAAGAAATATTTTGTCAGAAAGAGTGAACTAGAATAAGGGCCTCAGTTCCTGCTGGAGCCTGCTGAAAAATAGTTCTGGTTATATGTCACCCATAAATATAACAGGGTTGCCGAATTTTGAATGCTCCTTTCCGGGAGAAGCCCGGAGAGGAGACTTTCAGCAGGAGTTTGGGGGCGGGGCTTAAGCGTGACGTCATTAAGCCCCATCCCCATGAAGAAAAATTACCAGATATACCGATCTCCGCGGAGGGGTGGGGCTAAATGCCGGCGATTATGACACTTTAGCCCCGCCCCCCATCCCAGATCGGCAGATAAGGTTATTTAAACGCCGTGGTCAGGGGGGTGGAAGACACAATCAGGGGAGGGGGGGGGGGTCGGCGGTCCCCCAGAATCCGGGAGGGTTGCCCACCTTTCCAAGGGGGCCGGGACAGTGACCTGATTTTCGGGACCCTCTCGGCCATACCGGGAAGGTAGGCAATACTGAAATATAATACTGTATATGGCACCTTTCTGTGCCAACAGAAAACCGCATCACCAGAAAGGTACTATCCATTATTTTTATTTTCTAGAATTGTGGGTGGTGGCCATCTTTATTTTTGCACATGGGACCACTCAGAGGCAGAACTACCATTGGTGCAGCAGGTGTATTGCACCAGGGACCCTGAGGATGAAGTGGCCCACTGCTACCACCAAGTGCTATGTGGGACATTGTGAACCTGGGTTGGAGTGGAGGAGAGGGGCACAAATTATATTTTTGAACCTTGACCGCCCACTCACAAGTTCCGCAACCGGGACCACCACTTGCTAGTTCCGACCCTAGTTGAGGGAATTTGTAGGTCAGAGGGAGGTTTAATATTTTTTTGGTACTTGTTTCCTAGCACGGCCACAATCGCGGGCATCGTGTGCCTTAACTTTAAGGCACGCGATGCCCACGATGCCCACGATTTCCTTTGAAAAAAGCACAACTCGGGTACATTGCGTCGGTCGTGTGCCTTAAGAAGGCACACGACGCGACCGACGCGATGCCCACGATTTCCCCATAGGCTTCAATGTTAAAATATTTTAACATTGAAGCCTATGCGCGCCCGACGCGATGCCCCCGATTTCTCCATAGGCTTCAATGTTAAATTATTTTAACATTGAAACTGAGTCCATTTAACATAGTAAAAAATGGGAAAAGGCCGAATATGGGCCATTTCTCATTGGGTATGGCCCCGTCATGTGTGTAAAAAATAATGGCCCCCCATTGTGGCCGACACCCCCACGATTGACGTGAACCCGAAGCGTGGCGAGCGCTGCGAGCCCGCGAGGGGCGGCGGTGCACGTCCTCCGACCTTTTCATTCCCCTACTATCCACGTCGGTGTGGAGTTGAGAATAGATTAGTGTGGCGAGCGCAGCGAGCCACCGAGCCCGAAGCGTGGCGAGCGGACGCTGATACCTGTGAAGCCCGCGAGGGGACGCAGGGATCTGTGAAGGTATCAGCGTCCGCTCGCCATGCTTCGGGCTCGGTGGCTCGCTGCGATCGCCACACTAATCTATTCTCAACTCCACGCCGACGTGGATAGTAGGGGAATGAAAAGGTCGGAGGACGCACACCGCCGCCGCTCGCCACGCTTCGGGTTCGCGTCAATCGTGGGGGTGGCGGCCACAATGGGGGGCCATTATTTTTTACACACATGACGGGGCCATACCCAATGAGAAATGGCCCATATTGGCCCTTTTACCATTTTTTTACTATGTTAAATGGACTCAGTTTCAATGTTAAAATAATTTAACATTGAAGCCTATGGACACGATGGACCCGATTTCTCCATAGGCTTCAATGTTAAAATAATTTAACATTGAAGCCTATGGACACGATGGACCCAATTTCTCCATAGGCTTCAATGTTAAATTATTTTAACATTGAAGCCTATGGAGAAATCGGTTACATCGCGTCGGTCGCGTCGTGTGCGTTTTGGTATGCACCCGACGCGACCGACACAATTTTTTCCGACACGACCACCAAGATAGAAATCGTGGTGGCCGTGCTAGGAAACAAGTACCATTTTTTTTCTTTAGGGTGAGAATGTGAAACAGATTGGAAATACGAGGGTAGATCAATAAGTAAGGTAACAAGACCTCCCCATGTGTGTATTGTTCTCTATTCCATATATCCCGACTATCCTGCATTCAGCTGGACATCTGGTTTTCCTAGGACTGTGCAGCCGTCCCACACAGAGTGTCCAGTGATGGGGGGGGGGGGGGGCAGTGAGGGGAGCACACACCACTGCTTATTGCTGTAAGGTACAGGTGTAGCCCCTGCAGGGGGCGATGCTGTGATTGAAACTCCCACAGAGTGATGGGAACGGGGTGTCATGAAACCCCACCCCCTTTTACCCAATGCCCCTCCCTTTTCCAGGTTCACTGGCCACCAATACAGAACCCCCATCCTGCACTTCACATCGACTACATATCAACATTATGATAGACACATAGAATGTGACGGCAGATGAGAACCATTTGACCCCATCTAGTCTGCCCCTTTTTTAACCATATTGAAGACCACGTCAAAACTCTCATGTCAACCTCGTGCATGTCGATATAACTGTTGACATAACATCACACACACCCATCCTCCGCAGTTGAATTCATATGAACGTCTTCGATTGCACAGAGTAGTTTTTGACTTCAGTCCTGCAAAAACACTCAGTGCGGCGGTTATTCTACCCGTGGAATGAGAACACAGTGCTGAGGATTCCCATTCACTGCTGTTAGGTCTCCGATCTCCTCATTTTGTTGCCGCTCGTCTCCTGTGACTCAGACATTCTCACTGTGAATCAGGACCATTGATTCCTGCGCCAGCAGCTGAGCTCAGAGCACCTATAAATAAAATATAGTTCCATAAAGGAGGCTGTAAACATCACTCTCTCATGTGTGAGAATTATGGATATTTATATTACTGTTGTCAAAAATGCACTTTCTGGAATTGAGAAACAGCCGGCGGCCAAGGGAGGATTTTACCATAAAATGGGAGTAAAGCCGCGAGAAGCTCAAAGTGGATGGAATATATTATAACAGGTGATATTGTATTCATTACTATATACACAGCCAATTGTAGTTTGCATATCATTTATACAAGGCGCCAGCTAAAAAAAAAACACATAATATCAGTGTTAATGTGACGGGAAATAGTATTTACACTGATACAGGCAAAAGTCCATCAGTCAGGCCTGTATGTACAGCTGATGTCGCCAAGATTAAACTAGCACCACTGTCCCGCTGGCTATGTCCCGGCATCTCTTCAGTGCACGGAGGGGATGGGTTGGGGGCTGCCCGATTGTTACTGGAGTGATGAACACACCCCTGAAATGGATTTAAAAGGGGGTTGCAGTGCTAGGCCACACCCCCTATCTACCAGAGGCCATGCCCACCCATCCCTTCGCTCTGGCCCTCTTTCGGACCGGCCACGCCTTTGGCGCAGCAGGTTCTGATTTCAGAGGGACAATAGTTGGGAGGTATGCCAAAGGATAGAAATATTGGCACTCCTACTTCTGGGTGTCATTATTCCACGGTTGCCTACTTTCAGTGCCGTTAAGCGGGGAGGAGTGGCAGTGGCAGAGCGGGGGAGGAGTTATGAGTGAAAAGCTGTGTTTGAGGTGTTGCCAGCATTATCCCGTCATCGTGGTCATGCCCGGGCAGTGCAATGCCACTATTACAGGCATTGCACAGTGGTGGGTGGGGCTACAATGACGTGATCCAAGTCATTTGGTCCCACGGAGGGGGGGCGGGGGTGGGAGACTGGTGGCAATGCGGGGGACTTTTCCCCGGACATTCTAGGAGGGTAGGCATTCCTGCATTAAACACATTTAACACCCGCCACCTCAGTGTGGCTATTCAAAGAGCATTGCGTATCATAACGGTCATTCCAAGCCGACTCACTGGAAGTGGGTGTGGTTCCCCTATTTGAATTTTGAACTGTACTGCAGCCACTCCTCTGGAGCTGCCACTAAACCCCACCCCCTTTCCCTGCAGGGGTAAAGGTATGAATTGCCTCATTTAGCTCCGCTCCTCAACACAGACCCATGGATCGTATAAGTTTCCCTATGTTGGGGGTGTGGCCTAATGACAAGACCATTCGGCAACGCCCCCTTAATTGCCCACAGTGTCTCCTTCTTACATGGTGGTTAAGTATAATATAACTATCTCATTTTCCAGTCTTGTTCTTCAGCATTTTGGCTAATCTTATAAAAATTCCACCCATTTATATACTTGCCCAACATTTTCTAGGGGTTTGCGGCTTATTTGTCTTTCTAATATAGTTTGTCCTGGGAGCTCACAGTTACTGCCATATTCCATCTATACTGACCAGTGTTGTACTGGGGCATGAAGGTCCTGCCGGAGGAATACAGTAAGTAGGGATGGCCATCGACCATCAATAATTCATAATCATTGATGGTTTATGGTCCATGTAGACTACTTTGGCCATCAATGGGGGAGAACTAGAAAGTTTCTCTACATCGATGGCACAGCATAGTTAAACAGCTGTTGTTTCCCCTCAAAGTGATGGGAAGAGGAGCATAGCTACACCCCCGACACCCGTGAAGCCCCACTCTCAGGTTCTGATTGGCAAACGGGGCAGTTAGTCAAAGAAAAGGGATGACCATCAATGGAAAAAAAGAAAAAAGGTTTGAGCAGCGCTAAATAAACTTTTTTTCGATTAGTGCATGTGACAGAAAATAATTATAATGAAAAATCAGATTGGTTAGACCTATCACAGAAATTTATTAATCATTCTAAAAAAGACATGTAGATAGAATATATAATAAAACAATTGAGTTAAAAAGGAATTCTAAAATCTCACCAAACCAAACCATAGAATTGGATTTGACCCAGAAAGTCCCAAACGTCCATACGGAGCAACAAAGGTGTCCCCCAATCGGCAATGTGGGGAATCTCAAACGTCCAAATGGAGCAACAGTGGTGTCCCCAAGTCCGCAATATGGAGGGAGGACGAGATGTAATTTTCAGGAGTGGCCCAAGGTGGCGCAAATTATCAACTCCCACCGCTGGATGGAATGAAGCGGGATGGTGTCCTCAACCTCTACTATAGTTGCGGATTAATTTGTAATCCGAATGGAAAAGGGGGGGGTCCGAGTGGTGTTGGGTGGGTCTGTGATCTCAGAGTTTTTCCTTTCTGTGGATGGTGAGAAGAAAATCCTGACCGGTTTCACTGCTCCAGGCAGCTTTATCAAAGGATCAATAGTTGAAACCAACAGTGGTCATCCGTTACACAGTATTCTGCCATTGATGTCAACCATCAACGGTGACCACATTATTGGCCATCCCTAGTGTTTGGGGTGTGACAAGACTCCAGAGGGGTGATGTCAACCATCAATGGCGACCACGTCATTGGCCATCCCTAGTGTTAGGGGTGTGACATGTCTCCACATGGGTGTGGCCAGTCATCACATTGCTATTCTTAACCATTAGAGCAGTGATTTTCAACTTTTTTACCTTGCGGCACACTTAATAAGATTTCAAAATTGCCAAGGCACACCATGAGATCCCACAGGGCAAAACACATTGGCTCCCACAGGGCAAAAAAAAAAAACCTCTTCACCCCCATATGAAAAAAAACAACCACACTGATCCCCACAGGTCACTAAAATAAAATACATTGGCCCTTTACATGAAAAGAAGAGACCAGTAAATAACAATTGAACTGGTGGTGGCTGTAAACTGGTTTGGGCCTCTCTAGATCTGGGGGCACACTTGAGAACAGCTCAAGGCACACACTGGTTCCATTGGTAAAGTGTGACTCTCATACTCACACAGTGAGAGAGGCCCCCACTCTGGATTCCTTTAAAAATAGACTCAAGACTTTCCTGTTCTCTCAAGCATTTACTAATATCCACTGTTTAGCTTGTTTTTGTGCAGTACAGACGAATGTAAATCATTATCGCATTTACAATGTGATCTGGGCGGAATGTTACCTAGCGCTGTATCATTCCACAAACGATGAGCTCAGTCGGAAGCTGGAGGGGGTCTGCGCATGCGTGGTTAGCACTGAACCCCGACGCGCGCTGACCCTGCTGACCGCACTGCCCCAGCAGCAGTGCGATCAGTAGCCCATAGGCTACAATGGGCTATCGCCATCTCAGACACATCGGGCAGCTTCGCATCCCCCATAGAAAGCTATGAGGGAGGCGGCCGGCCGCGGTGCAGGTGGGTTCGCAGCAGGGATCGGAACCCCTGGTATATTAATATTTGCGGCTAACGGGTGTTTTCGGGGATTTAGCTGCAAATGTTGTTTGATGAATGTGGCCCTAAGAGTCCTACTGGGAGAAAAGTGCTATATAAATGGGATACGGTAATTAGGCCCACCCTATGGAGTTCGACATGCATTAGGTCGACCACTGAAGGTTGACAGAGCTTAGGTCGACAACTCAAATAGGTCAATATGGCTATGGTTGACAGGGTCGGAATGTTAACACAAGCACTAGTGTGCCAAAAGGAAGGTCGACAGATGAAATGTCGACATGTGTTTTTACGTGTCTTTTTCTAGGCGACATTTGCCGACAGGCGGTATATCATACTCTACCTTCTACTACAGCGCGGTGCCGGAAGCCTGGCGAGCACAGCGAGGGGACATGGCAGACTTAGATGGTGTTCATGTCAACAGTCCTCATGTCGACCTTCCCATTGTCAACCTAATGCTTGTGTGGACCTTCCGATCCGGTCAACCTCAGCCATGTCAACCTATTTCAGGTGTAGGCATAAGCCCGGTCGATCCGCATTGGTAGACCTGGTGCGTGTCGACTTTCATGCAGTCAAACCTATGACCCATACAAATAATACCAATTATTATTATTATTATTATTATTAATAATAAAATATATAAATTCACCCCTGTATATGATTTAAAGTTGCCCATAGCAACAAATGAGGTTCTGTCTTCCATTTTCTAGAATAAAATATAGAGACGGTTGACTGAATTTGATTGGTTGCTATTGGCAACATCACCTGCAGTTTTAGAAGCTCTAGTAAAATGTACCCTTTAATGTCTATTTGTTTTCTACATATCAGTCCCTGACGGCGTTTAATGAACACTCTCACACACACACACAAGCACGCACACACACAGACACACATGCTGATGCACGTGAGTTAATCCTAAAAGTAGCCTATTACCCTAGCAGTATGTGTCTGGGCCTAGCCGCTGCGTTTGCGCTGCCACCGCTCACACGCTGGAGCAGAACTCGCTCACACAGGACGTGGAATGCACTGAGACGAGAATGGGGGAGATGTGACAGCTCCGGGGAACCCCCTCCTGCTCTTGAGCATAGAACTTGCAGAGCAGCTGTTCTTGTGGATGCAACGATTAGCGGGCTGGTAATAAGGATGCAGCAGCTTGCAGGCATCCAGCGATGGATGTGGGTAATTATAAAGATCCCCCAGGAAAATAATGACACCAGACAGGCACATTTTTGCAAACCGCAGGGGCTTAATTAAAGCAGTGGGGGTATCTCATAATGAGGGGGGGCATAGATGGGGGGGGGGGGGGGGGAGAGAAATCACACATATATGAAAGAGACATAAGGTCAATAAGGAACAAAGTGATGTATCCAACATATCCTGCTCGTAATTCAATATTCTACAAAGACAACGTTCTGCTGAGACGTTCCGGGCTGAGCGCTGGATCCCGCTATAGAAACGCATTTATTACTTGCACTGTATTCTCTATACAATATTGTACAGCAGCACAATCATCAGTGATCTGAGGGCCGGGGGTAGGAGAACGTAGATCCGGTATGGCCACACTAGGAGCAGCTCCTGTCCATCTCATAGAGAACATGCAGCGAGAACACTTCACATGTTCTCAGGACAGCGGGGGCTTTCAGCGCCGCCTCTCCAGAATATTTGGAACAGCTGGAGGTCAGACGATAAATCTGCTTCAGTGCTGCTGCATAAGTCTAAAAACAGGACATTGTTTCCCCCAGCTCACTGAGTGGTATTAGTAACCAATCTTGAACACTACGTGATAATAGAATTCAGAGATATTGGTTACATATACCTGCGCAGGTGTATGATATGCCCCGAAGCCATGTCAAGGCTGCTCTGTATATTGGGTGTCCCTAGCGCTATATCTAGGTGCAGGGTGCGGCGCCCCAAAAACTGTCATAAGCTAGAAAGCCCAGTGCGGCACGCCAGTGAGATACTATAGTGTTAACAAATATTAGTGATAGGAAGCCGAAGCTATATATAAAGAGAGAGATCAAATGAAATGTAATTAAAATAGAAGCATTAACCCCTCCCTCGTGCACCGGAGTAGTATTACCGAACTAATTGAGCATCTACCACTATCTGTATGTACTACTGTATAAGGCTACCATAATGGCATAGGGAACAGCGTCCAGCGTGAGCTCGCCACAATGGCGTGGCAAACACGTGGCATCTGGTCATGAGTCATACCGCAGCTTTATAATGCTACGTGATCAGTGTAAGGTAGGAACAATGCCAGCTTCATCTCCATTGATTTCAATGTAAAAAGCCCCCAAACCCCCCTTTTTAATACCAACCCCCCCCCCTCATTGTTAACGCCACCCCACTATTGACACCAACCCGAAGCGTGGCGAGCGCAGCGAGCCCGCGAGGGGCGGCGGTACGCGTCCTCCGACCTTTTCATACCCCTACTATCCACGTCGGCGTGGAGTTTATTTTATAAAGTGTGGCGAGCGCAGCGAGCCACCGAGCCCGAAGCGTGGCGAGCGGAAGCGGATGCCTTCACAGGTATCCGCGTCCCCTCGCGGGCTTCACAGGTATCCACGTGCGCTCGCCACGCTTCGGGCTCGCTGCGCTCGCCACACTATGTAAGATCAACTGCACGCCGACGTGGATAGTAGGGGTATGAAAAGGTCGGAGGACGCGTACCGCCGCCGTTCGCCACGCTTCGGGTTGGCGTCAATAGTGGGGTGGCGTTAACAATGGTGGGGGGGCATTAAACATACTTTTTAACCATATTCAAGGTGAAATTGGCCATATTGGCCCATTTCACATTGTCACCTATGTAAAATCGGGTTGATTATAATGGCCCGCGACCGACGCGATCAACCCGATTTTCACTTTAAAAATAATTTTACATTGTTCCCTATGGGAAAATCGCGTTGATCGCGTCGGTCGCATCGCGGCCCCTTATTAGGGGCCGCGATCAACCCGATTTCACCTGCAAATTAGCTGGTGATTGACACAAAATCGGGTCCATCGCGTTGATTGTATGCCTTAAGTGCCTTAAAGTTAAGGCATACAATCAACGAGATGGGCGCCATGCTAGGAAACAAGTACCGGGAGAATAGAATAGGTGGCGAGCGTAGCGAGCCACTGTGCCGGCAAGGGGCTTTGTTGCACTCACCATGCTGTCTGAGTCCGGCCAGTCGGGATCCCGTCGGGCTAATGACTGTCGGGATCCCGACTGTCGGAACCCTATACCACACCCCTTTGCCCTGTGCTAGATGGCCAAAGCATGTGAAAAGCAGTTCGGCTTTTTCGCTAGTGGAAAAGGGTCCTTGGAAAAAATCATGGGTCGAGTGTCCCGAGAATTCTACCCAGGTAGCAACCAGGGTACAGTAGCGCACGCAGGGGGGGTTTCTGAGTACCCAGAAACCCCTCCAGGAGTCTAAGGGCCCTTAGCTGAAAGCTGAGGGTCCCCTCTTTCCATGGGTATAAGAATTGTAAAAATCGGCCCTTGGGAACCGGAGATATCTGACTTCAAAGCAGTGGTCCCCATCCAAGCCTGTTAATTGTTATTCCCAGTCAGATATTTCAGGTTCTGTCTGACTTTTTCTGATGGTATATTCCAAAAGCTGGGACTCTCCCCCTTTGATGGACACTAGGAGCTTGTCTCTACTGTTCCCAGAACCAGAGATATCAGCCTTCCAGCAGCTGGTTACTGCTCCAGCTCCACACACCTGGTATGTAGTTTTATATACTCGTTGGCAGATTGCTCTGCCTCCTGAACTCTGATCCCCTAGTCCCCAGTACCATTTAGTAGGTGGTATTCTCTAGTTTTGAATTCCATTAAAATCTTAGAAATCTATTTCAGGGAACTGGAGATATCTGCCGTCAAGCAAGCTGTCCTCCCACCATAAGATTATGAATAATGAGCCCACTCCACTATTCACCCCTCCTCTGCATATTAAACATCCTCTACCACCCTGGAAGTTATGTATCAGGGCCCCTTCATTCAGCCCAAAGCCCCCTTCTCCCACTCCATCTCCCACCATCTGTGCAGTAAAGGTGTAAATAGTGGAAATTACTGATCCAGGCCCTACATGCTGAGCGGTTGATATAATACCCCCTACCACCCGTGGGACATCAAAGCTTCCCCCACCCCTACCGCTGGAGGATCGGTAGGAGCCCCAATGCATTGCTATGCCCAGGGGGTCATACACTGCTGTTGACTCCCCTGTATGTATGTATGTATGTACAGTATATGTATGTATATATATATATATATATATATATATATATATATAATTTTTTTATTATTATTATTATTTATATACATTTGGTCTATCTATAATACTTTAACTGACCCGGCATATACTGGGTCACCTAAGTGTCCATCTCTGTGCTTTGCTCCACCCCTCTGGAAACCCCCTTCTGAAAATCCTGCGTTTGCCACTGTGGTAGAACGTGGGAATGACCCGGATCTGAGGGCATTATAAATGGTTAACCTGGGGCGATGCGACCCAGGACCTGTTCACTACAAGGGAAATCTCCCAGCACCGGCTCAGGACCCGCCTCCGGTGACATCACCTGCCCGGCATTATGCCAGGTGGGAACTCTCGTGTAAAAGGGGCACAAGCCAGGTCGAACCCGTGTTGGAGCCAGATACAAAATCCCAGGTGCGACACAGCTTTTTCATATAAAAAGGGTATATTAACCAGCCCCAATGTACATTGCTGCAGACAACAGGCTTTGGGAAGACTATCACAGAAATATGACAGTGTGTAGGGAATTAGAAATGTTTTCCTTTGTGCAGAATCAGATTATCTCGGACAAGTGCAGGTCACTTTTTAATCAGTTGCACACAGCAGCTAAACAGTTAATTAAATCTGAGAGGTGGTCAGACCAAGTAGGAGCCAAACGTCATAATCGTCACGATTACTTAGTCTTTATCTCCTTTTAAGATGATAAATTAATATTTTAGTTGGGTCCCTTTCTGAGGTTTGGAGATGTTATCTTCCCCCTGTATCCTGTGATGAAGTCCCATGTGCAGGCCTATAGTCCATAAGTCGTCCTTTATCAGGCTAGAATCACTTCCAGAGCTATTTCCAGGACTGGTTAATACCACTCTTATATAATCAATCAGGGGCGGATTGGCCTACCGGGAAACCGGGCTGTTTCCCGGTGGGCCGGCATAATTTTGAAGTGAAAGGCCGCCCTCCCTCCTTTACAGGGCCGGCCGCGGCATCTACGTGCATTTTGCCCTATGTAAAGATGGCCGCGGCCGGCCTCGAGCTGTGCCAAAGTTAAAATGGCCGCGGGAGTGCTGGTGCGCATGCGCGGCGCACGCAGCTGCTCCCGCGGTCCAGACAGAGGCTGCCGCAGCGCCGCTTGTTCTCCTGGTCTGGCCGCCCTCCCTCCCTCCTTCACAGGGCCGGCCGCGGCATCTACGTGAATTTTGGCCTGAGTAAAGATGGCCGCGGCCGGCCTCTTGCTTTGCCATAGTTAAAATGGCCGCGGGAGCGCTGGTGCGCATGCGCGGCGCACGCAGCTGCTCCCGCGGCCAGTCAGACTCTGCCGCTTTGCGTCTGACTCCGAGTCCTGCTCCAGCCGCTCGCCCGCCCGCCCTTCTTCCTTCCCTCCCTCCCTCCTTTACAGGGCCGGCCGCGGCATCTTCTTGAACTTTGCCCTGAGTAAAGATGGCCGCGGCCGGCCTCGACTTTGGAACAGTTAAAATGGCCGCGGGAGCGCTGGTGCGCATGCGCAGGCGCACGCAGCTGCTCCCGCGGTCCAGAGGCTTCCTCTTCTGGCTCGCTGCCCAGGCCAGTGCCCACGTGATCCAGCCTTCCCAGCAGCGCGCAGGATTGCTGTTGGGCTGGATCTGATGGGCGTCAGCAGCACTCAGCATCAGCAGCAGGAGTGGACAGCACGCAGCAGAGGAGCACGCACCAAGGGTAAACTAGGGGCACTATGGGCACTGGCAGAATTAATATATATTTATATTTATATATATATATTTATATATATATTTATATATATATATTTATATATATATATATTTATATATATATATTTATATATATATATATATATATATATATATATATATATATGTATTTATTTATATCTATCTATATATATTTGTAGCACACCAAATGATTGTATGGAATAACTGCATCCGGTGCCGTGCCCTCACGATAGGAGAGTACATGTGGCAAGGGTGCGGCACTTGAGCAGTAAAACAGGAACGGAACGATAAGGTTGCTAAGCAATGTTTCAGTTTTATTAACTGGTTTCAAGCCTTTTTATAAATGCATAAAAAAGTGACATACCTTATACCTGTGCAATAACGTGAGACATATAGTGAGTGATCCGCTCCGGCGTTGTGCGCCGGCCCTGGTGCGTCCCCCAGCAGTGACGTCACTGTACAGCTCCGTGCGGCTACGGCAAGCCGCCGAGCGTCAGTGGGGTATCCATGTTGACAAGTACACAAATGTGTTGACATGCGCTGTTGAAATATACAGAGAGATGGTAAATCATTTTGCAATGCATGTGAGGAAATAAGTTCATCTGTGAGACACAAATGGATTTTTAAACTAGATGTAATAGCCCTTAGAGGTCTTAATGAGAATGTATCGCTCTCTTGCTTTATGTAAATGTTCTTATTTCCTCGCATGCATTGCTAAATGATTTACCATCTCTCTGTATATTTCAACATGTCAACATATTTGTGTACTTGTCACAATGGATATGTCACTGATGCTCTGCGGCTTGCCGTAGCCGCACGGAGCTGTACAGTGACATCACTGCTGGGGGACGCACCAGGCCGGCGCACAACGCCGGAGCGCTGGAAGTCGTGAGTGCCGCCCAATCATTTCCTACACTACATATAAGTTGCAGCGAGCTGGCACTAGATAGATTGCTGGTATGGAGACCCAGACTGGGTGTACCAAAGCATGGCACTAGGGTGGCCAATCCGGGATTTGGCCCCCAAAACGCCGGGATTTCAATCCCTGGATTAGACTGTGCATGCGCAATCTAATGCCGGGCAGCGTCTGAGCACACGCTCAGATGCTGCCTTGCTTCTCCCATACGCAGCAGAGCAGCACTGCGCAGCGTGACCTCTCAGCGTGACGAGATCAGAGGTCACGCTGCGCAGGGAGACAGGCAGAGTTCACGTCAGGGCCGGCAATATGAAGCCATCCTAGCCAGCCCTCCCACCAACTCCGCAGTATTAAGCCGCCCAATCACCCACCTAGCCAGATATCAGAAATGTAATAAAAAAAAGGTATTTTAATTAATATTAAGATACACAAAATATATAGAAATTCTGTATAAAACAGGTATACATACAATTGGTACAGATGGGGGGGGGTTGGGGGTGGGTAGGGGGGGAACAGAAGGCTAATTATGCTGCTTTCACATTGCAAAAAAAAAAGATAGTCGACAGTCATTAGGTCGACACTATTTTGTCGACATGCTGGAAGGTCGACAGGTGTCTAGGTCAACGTGGCAGAAGGTCGTCATGAGTCTAGGTCGACAGGGGACAAGGTCGACAGCTGTCTAGGTTGACTAATGCGTTAGATCGACATGGGTTAGCTCTACATGGGGTTTTTCACTGTTTTTAGAGCTGACATGTGCCGACAGGCGGTATTTCATGCCCTACCATCCACCAGGGCGTGGTGGGAGAATAAAAAATTACAAAACCATGGCAAGCGCAGCGAGCCATTTGAGGCGACGCGGTGCACTTAAAACTGTGTCCATGTTGACTGTGTCGACATTTGGGTAAAAAAAAAAAAACCAGTGAAAAACCCCGTCGACCTTATCCACATTGACCTAGACACCTGTCAACCTAGACTCATGTCGACCTTCTGCCATGTTGACCTAGACACCTGTCTACCTTCCAGCATGTCGACCCAACATTGTCGACCTAAGGACTGGTGACCAAATGATCCCAACACATGCACAGTATGCATGGGGTTAAACAAGTCTCCTCTCTGCTCTTTACTTCCTGCCTGTGCCTGGGGAGATCAGAGGAGATAGCCTATCACCCTCTGTGACCTGCACATGACTTGTAAATACCCTTTCAGAGCAATACACACTACAAATGGATTGGCTCTGAAACAGATAGGACACTGCTTTCAACCCGTTTTGAATTACAGGTATTTTAAAAATGGTAAATTCTCTCTGGACCTTTCACATTACAGCTAGAAACGTTTTAAACCCATTTAAAATCAGCAATATACCGTGTTTTAGCTGTAATGTGAAAGGGGTATTAGTGTATAAATAAAACAGTTAAGCCAGTGGTTCCCAAACTGTGTGCCGTGGCTCCCTGGGGTGCCTCGGGACACATGCAGGGGTGCCCTGGGTTGGTGGTCCAGGACCAACTCAAATTATTAATGGTTAATTATTTATGAGCAAAACCAGTGCTGGTGGCTGCCAATCATAAAATGTGTGCAAACAGAAGCAAATCCTGCCCTTTACCACATAACTGACCCTAGGAACCCAATCAAATTAATTTTGTTTTGGCCTAGGGGTGCCGTGAAAAAAAAATCTGATACTCTAGGGTGCCGTGATTCAAAAAAGATTGGGAACCCCTGAGTTAAGCTATTAGGCATAAAAATAAAAACCACAGTTATTTCTTAGCTCAATAAAAGAAAGATAGTTTTTTGGAAGTCCTTTTTTCTAGTTAGGAACTATGAGGCAGAGCATCAGTTCCAAGGCTGAGTAGCATGAAAGATTGGAAGAAGGTATAATCTTGAAAACAAACGTAAGTAACAATGATCTTTGTTTTCAAGATTATACTAATCTGTTATTGTTATTTTTTTGCCACAGCAACCGCGTAATCCCCCGTTCCCTGGCCGGGTCACGCGCCGCTGTGACGTCTCCGCGTCGATTCCGGAAACAGGAGGGGAGATCGTGGACCGCTTCACTGTTTGTCTTTTTAGGTTGGGTAAGTTTTTGTATTACTTTGTTCTACTCCTGATGAAAACTGTGCTTAATACAATTGAAACGTTGAGCTAACACAACACCTCCGTGTGTGTGTGATTCATTTCTGTGAGTGCTGCCAGCAACAAGGTGTATTGAGGGAGGCCTGGAAAGGCTTATCTGGGAGGGCACCCAGCAAAAGTTTTTTTCAGTTTGTGGAGAGACGGTTCATACATACCCCTGTATATGTATATGTATATATATATATATATATATATATATATATATATATATATATATATATATATATATATAGTGGCTGTATGTGTTTGCTGCAGCACAAACGGAGGCGAGTCAACTTTGACAAAAAAAGTTTTTACTGTGTGACAACACGAATCTCTGTGCCGACGTTTCGGGGTCCCGTGTGCCCCGTTTTCGGGACCCCGAAACGTCGGCACAGAGATTCGTGTTGTCACACAGTAAAAACGTTTTTTTGGCAAAGTTGACTCGCCTCCGTTTGTGCTGCAGCAAACACATACAGCCACTATCCTAATCTGGCTGCTGACACCGGAGCACACACTGAACAGAGCGGAGTGCCGGACCACCTTCTCCAAACTACAGTCGGGCAAAAAAGTATTTAGTCAGCCACCAATTGTGCAAGTTCTCCCACTTAAAAAGATGAGAGAGGCCTGTAATTTTCATCATAGGTATACCTCAACTATGAGAGACAAAATGAGGAAAAAAAATCCAGAAAATGACATTGTCTGATTTAAAGAATTTATTTGCAAATTATGGTGGAAAATAAGTATTTGGTCAATAACAAAAGTTCATCTCAGTACTTTGTTATATACCCTTTGTTGGCAATGACAGAGGTCAAACTTTTCTGTAAGTCTTCACAAGGTTTTCACAAACTGTTGCTGGTATTTTGGCCCATTCCTCCATGCAGATCTCCTCTAGAGCAGTGATGTTTTGGGGCTGTCGCTGGGCAACACGGACTTTCAACTCCCTCCAAAGATTTTCTATGGGGTTGAGATCTGGAGACTGGCTCGGCCACTCCAGGACCTTGAAATGCTTCTTACGAAGCCACTCCTTTGTTACCCGGGCAGTGTGTTTGGGATCGTTGTCATGCTGAAAGACCCAGCCACGTTTCATCTTCAATGCCCTTGCTGATGGAAGGAGGTTTTCACTCAAAATCTGACGATACATGGCCCCATTCATTCTTTCCTTTACACGGAGCAGTCGTCCTGTTCCCTTTGCAGAAAAACAGCCCCAAAGCATGATGTTTCCACCCCCATGCTTTACAGTAGGTATGGTGTTCTTTGGATGCAACTCAGCATTCTTTCTCCTCCAAACACGACGAGTAGAGTTGTTACCAAAAAGTTCTATTTTGGTTTCATCTGACCATATGACATTCTCCCAATCCTCTTCTGGATCATCCAAATGCTCTCTAGCAAACTTCAGACGGGCCTGCACATGTACTGCCTTTAGCAGGGGGACACGTCTGGCACTGCAGGATTTGAGTCCCTGGCGGCGTAGTGTGTTACTGATGGTAGCCTTTGTTACTTTGGTCCCAGCTCTCAGCAGGTCATTCACTAGGTCCCCCCGTGTGGTTCTGGGATTTTTGATCACCGTTCTTGTGATCATTTTGACCCCACGGGGTGAGATCTTGCGGGGAGCCCCAGATCGAGGGAGACTATCAGTGGTCTTGTATGCCTTCCATTTCCTAATAATTGCTCCCACAGTTGATTTCTTCACACCAAGCTGCTTACCTATTGCAGATTCAGTCTTCCCAGCCTGGTGCAGGTCTACAATTTTGTTTCTGGTGTCCTTTGACAGCTCTTTGCTCTTGGCCATAGTGGAGTTTGGAGTGTGACTGTTTGAAGTGTTGGACAGGTGTCTTTTATATAGATAAAGAGTTCAAACAGGTGTCATTAATACAGGTAACGAGTGGAGGACAGAGGAGCCTCTTACAGAAGAAGTTACAGGTCTGTGAGAGCAAGAAATCTTGCTTGTTTGTTTTTGACCAAATACTTATTTTCCACCATAATTTGCAAATAAATTCTTTAAAAATCAGACAATGTCATTTTCTGGATTTTTTTTCCTCATTTTGTCTCTCATAGTTGAGGTATACCTATGATGAAAATTACAGGCCTCTCTCATCTTTTTAAGTGGGAGAACTTGCACAATTGGTGGCTGACTAAATACTTTTTTGCCCGACTGTATATATATATATATATATATATATATATATATATATATATATATATATATATATATATATATATATATATATATATTGCTACTTGATTTTTGAGTGCAAGAGGAGAGCGATATATGCAATATATATTTTTGTATATATTACTTAATTTTCAGCGAAGTGTTTAGAAAGCTTAGGCATTCACAAATATTTTGTTTATTATGTGTATATACTGATTTTAAATAATTTTTTGTGTCAAAAAACGTTCCATAGAATATATTTTGCAAATATGTAATGTTATGTATTGTACATCATTTTAGATATATTTATACATATATGTTTTAATAAGAATTGTGAGGACATAGCCGTGGACTATTGTATTCATTGGTAATATCTTGCCTGGCTCACTCTATTTTAAACTGACAGTTCGTTGTATGAGCGCCAAAGCAGTATTTAATTAGCATAGCTTTTGCCTAATGAATGAGCCAGCTGGGGATTTAGAGAGGAATCTGACTGACGCTAGGCCAACCCTTTGACGAAGTCCTTGATGACGAAACGCGTAAGGAGTGTGGCCTAGCGTCGTCTTGCTGTAGGAGCATCACTGCTCTGTCTTTCTGTGAGGTTCAGTGATTTATGCTGAAAATCATTGCGGTTGTAGTAACAGCCACAAGGGTACGTGACCCATTGCTTTTACATCGTGGACAACTACTTGCGAATAAAATACTTTTATTGTTGATAATGGACTAACCTGCGGGTGGGCAGAAGGCATCAGATAGCCAGGCAGACAGTGGACAGCAGGCATCAATCAGTCAGGTGGCAGCAGTCATCAGGAGGCTGACTGGGGATTGCAGTGGGCGGCAGGCAGTGTGGTGGGCAGACAAGGGAAGGAAAATAGGACCCACATCCTGCTCTCTATCCTGTGGTACCTGCCGCAGCAGTTTCCCCACCTCCTTAAGTGGAGCTCAACATTTACAATCATAGCCAGCACAATCATAGCCTGGCTCTGCACACTATAAAGCAGTGCCGCAGATCAGATCATTAACACAGATCCGATCGGTACCCCTAGGACACCTTCAGAGAGGGGGCCTAGTGGTACTGACCACCAGACTCCCCCCTCCCCCTTGATTTGGCTCTGAATGCAGGTGTTGCTTATACGGGTGATCTTGCATAGGGCTGGTGAAAGCTTCCATAATTTGGTTGATGGTTGTGCCAAAAAATGTATAGCAACATCTGTAAACACTGAATGTGGGTGTCTCACTCCTGTCACGGTCAGGTTGCCCCGAGTGTACGGAGCTAAAGTCTAATGTGGATATTTAAGGTTCTATTTAATTCTTACTTTCTGCAAAAGTAACATCAGATTTTAATTAATTAATTTAATTAAGTTAAACTTAATTCCCATATACATGTCCAATATAGTTAATGTCAAATTTACATACCAACATTTTTTTGGGCGTGCAGGAGGAAACTACTGTAAATTGTGTAGACTGGAAGCACAGACGCAAGTCACAGACCAGGAGGACAACAAACAAACCTGTTGCTGGAATACAAGGCTTATTATAATATTGCCCTGCTTTTCAACCACTAAAGGTATTACCAAATGTAAACCTTTGGCTATGGTGTAAATGAATTAAGGGCCCGATTCATAGTTGGTTGCAGTTTTGTGAAATCTTGCGAAGCTGCAACCTTGTTGAGTAGTCTAAGGGAAGGCGGAAAGGGAGGGGTTGTGCCGCCCAGCACAGGGCAAGGGTGCCCCATTCTGTACTTGTGTATGACCAGCAGCTCCCTGGCTGCGCAACCAAGTTGTGAAGTCAGGCGCATGCTGCCGCGCACACCCCCCCCCCGGCGATCACAGTTTAAGTGTTTGCTCATGTACACCTGTGTGTACAAATGTTCAGGTGTCTGAAATAATGATCTGTGAAACATTTGCAGTCACCTCTGAATCGGGCCCTAATTACGGATACAGCTGGTGGTGTACCATACAGTTATTATCTTTTGAATACTACCTTTGCCTTGTTTTAGAATTCAGTGTTGCCTTTTTTTCCTATATACAGTTGGCAACTAAACTGACCGTGAGGTGTCAGCAATTCAGTGGCAATGGTGAGTCTACTGAACTTTTAAACATAGTTCTGTCCTGTGCACAAGGTTGTGTAGAAGTAAATCTGGGTACTAACTACTAAATGATGCGTGTACCTGGTGAGCTTGTTAATGACGAGACCCAGTGGTAACACTTGCTGATGGCAGCAGTGGAGGGGGAAGGAGCAGGACCATTCTGACATCTGGAGATTGAGGTAAATATCGGTAACAGTACACACTGGATGATAAATCAAGTTTTTCATAACGATTGATCGTTATCTGCAAATTCTCTTGAAATGTCGTCTATTGTGTACCCAGCTTATCACTGCCATAGTTGTTTGAAAATGACACCTCTTTTAGATCCAGATTTATTCTGTCAGTCCGCTACGTCAAGGCAGCCGTGTGCACAATTTTTAATGATTACTAGTGTATTGACATCCTCCTCCTGTTTAAGAGAATATCTGAATTCAATCCAGCATGTGCTATTATTTACAAAACTATGGGGTCAATTGTAATCCTTGTGCTGTGAATAGTGCCAGGAGAGAGCTCCCGGCGCTATTCAAAACAGCGCACTGCAAACGCAGACTATTTGATTTCTGCTCGCACCTCTCCTGTGGTGGAAGCAGAAATCCAACCAAACTAGGGTAGCAATGCCGTTTTGTGAACCTAGCACAGCACACACATCAGCGCTGCAGGGCACTTTAGTCACAAAATGCCTATACATGTGACTAAACACCTGTGAGTACCGGCATTCTCTGACTAAGCAGCACGCCGATTTGATTAGCGCTGGGAGCTCCCTCTTGGTGCTATTCACCTTGCGGCGAATAGAATTCAGCCCTATATGTTAAATCCAATGCTTGCCCAGTGCATATGGAGGTCACTCCTCATTGCACCAGTGGTACAGCACTATTTTTTTATTTTTGGAAAGTTGTCACTTAACACAAACTTTGTCATCAAATGATTTTTTTAAGCTTGCTAGTTAAAAGGCCCTTCAGACCTAAAATTATTTATATTTTATATTAGGTTCATGTTATACAGGTTGAGTAGCCCTCATCCAAATATCCATTATCCAAGTGATTCCAAAAACCATAGTATCCAGAATGTCATTTTTTTCC
This sequence comes from Crinia signifera, assembly GCF_055691185.1. Taxonomy (NCBI): domain Eukaryota; kingdom Metazoa; phylum Chordata; class Amphibia; order Anura; family Myobatrachidae; genus Crinia; species Crinia signifera. Next base: position 26,181,670 of record NC_139228.1, on the reverse strand, counting down.
CCCCCTAAAAGCACTACTTGGGGTATCGGTAACAGCACTACTGAGGACCTGATATATAACTGGCACTAAATATGTGCAAGAAAATGATTGCTTGGCATTCAAGATAGTACCTGAGACAAGACACATACTTTGTTTCATGTTTTGAAAACTTATTTTATGCACAAATAAAATATATTTGCGTACATTTCATGTGTTTGTACAACATAAATGCAAGCTACCTCAAGATACATCATGGAAATAATTTATTTTTTTCCGAAATACGGAATAATCCATTATTCAAAATTCTTCTGGTCCCGAGCATTTTGTATAAGGGATACTCAACCTGTATTGGCATTTGAATGTAGCAGCAGATTACAGCTAGTCCTATTTGATACTTTTCAAGATTAAAAACCTCTTTCTTTCCAAATAGAGACAAGCTGTTAAGCTAAGTACACATTATACAATATTCTTCATGAATGATATTGTTAGTGTTTCCCAGGGAGCTCCAGGACAAAAGATATAGGATATACATACTGAATGATATTGTTAACGTACCTCAGTGATATCACCCTGAGCCCCACTGAACATATTCAGATAATGGGGGATCGTTAACAACACATGGGAGCACACATCGTGTACTATATAGTGCATACTACAAAATAAACAATTTGCATGATAACATCATTATCCTGCATGTCTTTAATAAATATCTAATAGTGTGTATACAGCTTTACAATTACAGCATTTTAGGTTGCTTATAGGTAGCTACCTTATCATTTAGCCAAAATGAATCTGCTGCTTCATTGAAGCACACTTAAGACCCCATATACTTGTGGGAGGTATCTCATGCTAGCATCCCATGTCATACCCTGTCAAGTGACTGTGCAGCTCTATGGCAGCTGGATCATACTGTATATGATATATACAGTATTGTATGTAGTCATTTTGAATTCAATATATCGCATAGATCTGATCAAGGGCTTCAGATCCAATAACTCTCTAGTACAGCCCATACGATCTCTGGCTCTTCGCCACTTTTTATACGATTTAGTGGCCTGATTTGTCAGGCCAATAAATCATGCAAAATTGCACTAGTTTATGGGGCCTTTAAAGGACAAAATACATTTTACAGTATAATATAGATACATAGAATTGTATTATATCATTTAAAAAAAGACATTTCTTTAAAGGAATCAAGGAAAGCTAAAGGGGGAGCAGAAAAAGAAAGAGAAAGGAAAAGAAGGAAGTTGCTAGAATCTGCTAGTCAGTGTGCTAAGTTGGATTGCTTTACTGTAAAGCAACCAAGCACTTCTCAGTCTGTTCCATCAGTAGATGTGGCATGTGTCCAGGCAGTGGAGCCACAGCCATCAACTGCTCCTGTTGCTGCTTCATTGTTTGAACATTCTGAAACTCCAACTAACCCCCCATCTCTGGATATCTATGTGATTCCTGATGAACCTGGCCAATCAACAGATCCGAGTGATGTGATGTTATCTGTATCCTCTGATGTGCCTGAAATGGGGATTGGGGAGAATGATGAAAGTTCCACCAGAGCAGTAGAATATGTGTGTAGTGTGGATGATGTTGAGACTGTCAGTAATCTTTTTGCAAGACCACTGGTAGCTGAGCGGCCATTCTTTTTTCAAAAACACCCTATTCAACCATTTGACATCCCTGATTTGCCATTTGTACCTAAGAAAGTGTTTAAGAGACAAGATGGCTCACAACGTTTTTGGGTTACTTATGACAAAGCTTCAAGTGCTCTATATTGTTCAGTATGTTTAGCATATAGCAAAGCTACAGAAAGCAATGCATTCATTTTAGGCATGAAAGCATGGTCTCATGTTTATCAGAGAATTGATGAACATGAAAAGTCGAAGCATCACAATAACTGTGCTGACTCCCATATGCATAATGTGATGCACAAAGATGTTGGACACCTGGTATTCTCTGTACAGAAACAAAAACATAGAGAAGAGGTCATAGCTAACAGGCACGTTTTGGAAAGTGTAATTGATGTTATAAAGCTTATAGGTAAACGAGGTCTGAGCTACCGAGGTAAGACGGCAGAGGCTGCGTATACCCTGGATGATCCTGTTTTAGATCATGGTAACTTTCTCGAGCTAATCATTTTGCTTAGCAAGCATGAGCCACTGCTAAAAAATCATCTACATAAGGTTATTAAAAGCAGTCAAAAAGCTCATAATGCAGGCAGCAAAGGCAGAGGAAATCTTGTAACATTTCTATCGAAGACCACTGTGAACCAGATCATAGTTGCCATTTCAGCTTTAATAAAAAACATTATCTCTAATGAAGTGCAAGAAGCTGGAATGTATTCTGTACAGTTAGACACTACCCAGGACATTTCTGTGAAGGACCAGTGCTCTGTGATTATTCGTTACGTCACGGATCAAGTACACGAGCGACTTCTATCATTAGTCCCCTGCACAGACTCTTCAGGGAAGGGATTTCTGGAATTGTTCAAAAAAGTCCTGGGAGAAAACGGTTTAGATATTAAAAAGTGTGTGGCAAATGCGACAGATGGTGCAGCGAATATGCAGGGCACATACAAGGGGTTTTCAGCCTGGCTAGGCAAAGAGTCACCAAACCAAGTCCATGTTTGGTGTTACAGTCACATATTAAATCTAGTCATTTCTGATGCAACTCGTTCCCCTTTAGCTGCAGCATCATTCTTCTCTTTGCTTAATTCAGTGGCTGCCTTTTTTAGGGAGTCATATCTCCGTATGGACATATTGGAATTGTTCACAACCGATCATAGTGGAAACCAAATGCGTTTACAGACAATAGGCCAGACACGTTGGTGGGCTAAAGATGCAGCGTTATCCAAAATGTTTGGGTCCTATAGAAAAAGTGACAAAGCACTCTTTGTAGATGTAATACTTGCCTTGACCAAAGTTGTGGAGTCAGAGAAATTTGGATCTGATTTGCGTGCCAAAGCCCGAACACAAAAAGAAGACCTGCTGAAGTATGAAACCATCATGACTGCCTTTATGTATTTGCGAATATTTCAGATAACCACTCCATTATCAAAATATTTGCAAACAAGTGGCCTCGATTTATTAAAAGCTCAGCAAATGGTTTCATCTTCTCTACAGCAACTGGTGGAGATTCAGCGAGACCTCGCAAGTGTAAAGCTTGAAGTGGACAAATTTATTACACTTATAAAAGAAGAACTATATAGACGATCACCGGAAAAATTAATTGAAGTCCAGGTGGATTTCCCTGAGAAAAGAATCCGAAAAAAAACCATGATGCCTGGAGAACAGAGTCGGGATTATGTAATTATTGATTCTCTGAAAGATTTTGAGGTTGGTATTTACAACAGAGTCCTAGATGCAGCAATTGAAAGCATGAAAAGAAGGTTTGAAAAGAATAGTGCAGTTTACAGGGATCTAGCTTGTTTATCTCCAACTCAGTTTGATGAGGTGAAAGTGCACTTGCCAGAAGATGCCTTGGAAAAACTTGCAGATATTCTAACGCAATATGATGAGGAGGCAACTACAGCCAACCTGCAGTTAGAGTTAGTGAGTTTAGCCAAAAACTGGGATCGATTAAAACTTACACTTCCTGAAGAGTATCATCTTAACAGGGTTGATGATGAGGAGGAGGTAGATGAAATTGAAGATCTGCAGTCCACGCACACCTCTGGAGAGACTTCTGATGCGCAACAAAGATATTGCAAGCGATGCCTAAACTGCACTATTTGTGTATACACCACTCTGAAACGCTACAGTTTATATTCATTAGCTTATAAGAATATAGGTCTAGCTTATAAGTACTTGCTAACACTCTCGACAACACAAGTAGCTTGTGAGAGATCATTTTCAACATTAAAAGTTGTGAAAAATAGGCTTCGATCCACTCTTGGAGCAACACACTTGGAAGCATTTATGCTGATGGCTGTTGAGAGAGATGTTTTGATGAACAATGTGAACAGTGACACTGTCATCGACAAATTGGCTACACAGAGTGCCTTATTACGAAGACAATTGTTTTTGGATTGAGCTAAAAGGAGGCCAGGGGTATATATTTATATTTGTTAGCTGTTCCAAGTTGCATTAGTACATAGAGTTCTAATTCTATTCTCCAGTAATAAAACATTGCAGGGGAGCCAATGTTCAATAATATGCAAAAGCCTGCATGCCATTGTTACATTAAACCAACATCTAATGCTTAGTAAATATACTCCGAGGTAGTAAGACTTGTTTGGTTATTTCACTACTAAATTGCTGCACTTATTGTTATTAAAATATAGCTGTTTAAAGGTTAAAATAGTTTTTGTTAATTTAATTACCATGCACAGTGTTTACATTTTTATGCACTTTATTATTATAATAATGCTCTTTTGAGGTTTGAATTTTATTACTTTCTATAATAATTACCAATTGTTATTTATTCTGTACATTCAAGAACGCATTATATTTAACATGCATACAAATAAATTATTTATTATATATCATATCCATGTCTCGTCAATATATATTTAAAAAATAATATACTGTGGATTAGAAGTTTATTGTATACAGCTTGCTACACTAATTCACCCTACATGGTGCTTTATATATATATATATATATATATATATATATATATATATATATATATATATATATATATATATATATATATATATATATATATATATATATATATAAAGCACCATGTAGGGTGAATAAGTTTCCCTATTGATAAAGCTCTGAGAAGAGTATCCTTCCCTGTCAACAGACCCCGCCTCTCGGCAGACCCCGCCTCTCGACAGACCCCGCCTCTCGGCAGACCCCGCCTCTCAGAAGACTCCGCCCCCTATTAGGGCTGCTTCCAATAATTTCCCGGGCTGGTTTTCAATCCCAATCCGCCCCTGTAATCAATAAAGAAAATCTGAGCACTCCATCTCTTTCTTGCGCACCCTACACCACATCAATACCTGCATCTCTTACATCATTCCTCCCCATACAGTGCTGGAATTAGGGCTCGATGTTAAGATAAATATTGTTTATAGCGGTTTTAATACATATTGTGCTATAAATCATAAATACGGATTATTATACAGTCATTTTTATTTATTATCATCCTTTTACAGACGTGGAGCCAATAAATACATAGCAATGTACTTTATTCAGTCATTTCAGTCCCGGCCCCTGAGGACACAAATTCCGGGGCCACTTCACTAACTGTGCAATTAACCTAGTAGCAAGAATTATTCATTATACACAAAGTACTATGGTTCACCTGCATGCAAACTGCACAGGCAAAAGGCATCTTGTTATCCAGAAAACTCTGTTTAGCAGAAGGTGAAAATGTTTCAACCCCTTGTCAAATTGGGGCATTAGGGTTAGGCAAGAGGAGATTATGCTACATGGCAGGAGAGGGAGGTTAGATTTAGGCAGTGGGGTACGTGGGTTAGGTACTAGCAGGGGGGGTAGGGTTAGGCTGCAGTGGGGGGGTGGGAAGGGTAAGGGTATTAATGGATTCTGGGTTTGGTCTTCTGACCGCCGACAATCCTAACCACCGCAATATCGCATATATCCCAAATCGAACAAGAAGGTACAAGGAGGGCTGATGTCGTCAGGGCCGGCGCCACCACTAGGCAGCTCTAGGCATTTGCCTAAGGTGCCAGCCACTGGAGGGCTGTAGTTGGGAGCCGGGACCTCGCTGGATAGAGGTGAGAAGCTGTCACCCCTCCCCCCCCCCCCCCCCCCGCTCCCAGCGACACGGCGGCCGCAGCCACATCACCTCTGCCTGTCCGCCCGCCATCCCAACCCCCAGGGCACATCCTCTACCACCCCTATGTAGCGACCACGGCGGCCGCATTGTGATGCAATGCAGCATGGAGCGGGTGAGCGGCCAGCGCACTGCACCAGCCCTGGATGTCTTGCGCCAAAGTCGCGGCCAAAAAAATTGAGTGCATGGCCTAGCGGAAAGGGGTGTTACCTGTACTCATGATGCTCCTGCAAGGCCCCGCCCCATTTTTGCTGCTGTGTGGCATGAATAGACTCTGTGTGCATGCGCACATCGTCTATTCACAGATGACAGGGGGGTTCCCAACTGCCCCCTCTGCCGCGGGACACTGCCAGCCCCGGGACAGTTGGGAGGTGTGGCAAATTTAGTGTTCCATTGTGATTCATTCTATGTTTGCCGTTATTTTGTTGAGAAAGTGGATACTGTACATGGACAATAATACATGGTAAGTAATAGCACTGCAGAGTTACACAACAGTGCCTAATAATACACAGGGGTTAATGATCTTTTCCTTTTAATTTAGGGGGGGGGGGGACGTAAGCTTCCAATGTATGCCACTTCCGGCACATGGACACCGGACCAGCCGTTCCTTCTGTTGACCCCTCTGGCAGTGAGAGCGTTGAACATATGAAATCTCTAATTATATTAATAAAAGTTTCGCTAGGTGCGTATGAGCTGAATTCTGCGGAGCTCCTGATCACCTTTCCCATGTAGTTGCTGACCTTATTTAGTTATTATTATACAAGATAGTAGGTTATGGGGGAAGCTAGTGTGGGGTGCAGGGGCAGGGTGCCAGGACGGCTGTGGTGTAGAGTTACTTGTGAAATGATTTGTAATTCTGAGTAATCACTTAGGACAAGCCATCTTCATTTCATCTATACATGACTGCAGGCCAAAGTCAATACTCATAGTAGAGTAATGAGATGAGGCTAACGGAGGGCTTTTATTAATGCTCAGAGGAGCACATCGGATGCTGCCTGCCCCTCCCGCTGGGGGGATAGTCTTCTTCCAAAGCTGGACCGACAGGTCACAGAGGGGGTGCCGAAAGGATATTAGGTACCGAGAAATAAGAATATAGTGTTTTGCTTTCCTCATAAGAATGCTGAATGTATTCGAGATGGTGCTTTCCTAGATAACGTTAGGAAACAAGGAAAGCAACAAAACAAAAGAAACGTAAAAACAGCAGCAGCAAGAAACCAAATCAAACAATGGGAATAAAAATCTAGGCATCTAGTCCCGAGTTAGTTCTACTGGACCGATGCTGCGAAAGTGCACACTGGGACAGGGTCTGATGTGAGTGGCGAAATATTCTCTGTGAAGCGGTTTATAATATGTAGGTGATATATAATTAACTATTATTATTAGTATACTATTATTTTATACTATTATTATTTTTTGATATTACTATTATTTTTATACTATTATACTATTACTTTTATACTATTATTTTTTACTATTATATTATTTTTAAACTATTATCATTTTTTTACTGTTACTATTTTTATACTAGAATTTTTTTTATTATTACTACCGGTATTATACTATCATTTTATACTATTATCATTTTTTTTACTATTACTGTTATTTATACTATAATTTGTTATTATTACTATTATACTATCATTTTATACTATTATCATTTTTTTTACTATTACTATTTTACTATTATTTCTATACTATTATTTTTATACTATTAATATTTTTTTATTATTACTACTACTATTTTTATATTATATATTTTTTTATTATTACTATTATACTACTATTTTACACTATTATTATTTTTTTATAATGATCATGGGGAAAGTCTGCAGACAGCACAGGAATTTAGGCATACATTTACTTACGCTTGTAAAAATGAAAAGAGGTCATGTTGACTATAGCAACCAATCAGATTATCATTTCTCTATTGCATCCTAGAAAACGATAGAAAGTGTCATCATTCAGACCGTGTCAACATTCTTGTGTTGACATTCTGAATATGGATATCCTGAGCACCATACCCGATTTAAAGACAGGTGACTTATTTTATGACATTGTGCTAGTTTTGGCACCGAAACTGGGGTTCCCCCAGGCTCCTCTCTCTCAGAGCTGCCCAGACCATCTATAGCTGGCGTCCGGTCCATTGATTGTGACCAGGCTCTGTGCCCATGCCAATAGAGGGCACAGGCATGAAGGGACCGGGATCTCCCGACACAATAAGGTTTACCTCCACATCGTGATGTCAGAACAGTGCGTGAGGACCCTGCTTACTGCCGACAAGATTGCCTGTCCACAGAATAGTCATGGAATAATAAGAAGAATCATTTTATTTATATATCGCTCTTTCTCCAATAGGACTCAAGGCGCTTAACAGATAGAATGAATATAATACAGTACAGGAACAATGAAGCACAGAAAAGCTTTTCATAAACTATACTTTCCGTAAATGCTTGAGTAAACAGGAATGTCTTGAGTCTGTTTTTGAAGGATTCTAGAGTGGGTACAGCCAGTAGCCTATAAGAAATTGCCATTACGGTTTTGAAGGTCTGCGATACAGCACCCGTTGACCATAGACCTATCAAATGTACTTCAGTAGCTATTTCTGTATTTGAAACAATAGGTTAATAATCTGTCCTTTGCCAGGCTCCTTCCATTCTTTATCATTACCGATATATATCCTGGGTGTAATGAGCTGTCATTCCCCGGCCCACAGGCTTCTATCTTTATTTCACTTTGCACGTATCATTGGCAAGGATTAGGTTCTGGTCATTTCCCCTGTCTGCCCATCGCTCAAGTCTCGGAGCATTCCCAGATCCACAGAGCATTTGTGAATATGGGTTTGGGCCCAGCCAGCGGTTTGTTTCCGCATAAGCAGCCCTGTTTCGCAAGCGATCACCATTGTGGTGACATGTTTAGGATTCCAACTTGCCCAGGACAATGTATAACACACAAAGTGAGTTTTCTATACTGCTTTCAAGGGATCAGAGGCCTCTAAAGGGTTAAGGATCAATACGACACGCGTTGTCCCCTTGTAGAACAAGTCCCCGTCGTGCACCATCTGACACGGATCACTACTTGCATTTCACACATCCGCTAACCCTAAAGCTGCTTGCGAGCATCTTCCACCAGACTGCCTCTAGGCGCTGGTATATGTATGTATACAGCATCCCCTCCTCTCCCAAGCTCCCGGCTGTTCGTGGTCCACCATCCATGGCTTTGGGCCTCTTATTTACCTTTCCAGCCTCCCTGCCTGTACTATGCAATATTAATGACTCCTCTGTACTAAGTGGTTAAAGGAGCCAGCCTGCAGCTCAGCAAACAGTTTGAGAGCTGGATCTCTCGTTCCCTCCCCAAACTCTCTGCGCTTTCATACATATTTTACACCGCTCTTCGCCTCTGGCTATTTTCTCTTCTCCTTCGTTCCCCTTTCACTTTTTTTTCTGACTTGTTTGTTTTTATTATTTCAACACCTTTGCTTCACAAATTGCTGAAATGATGGAACATGCAGAAATGAACGAGAATGAAGGAAGTCCATCATTAAGGAAATTGGGGCGATTCAGGCCTGTTCATTCTAGTCCAAATTCACCCACCCCAAGTTCGGACTTGAGCGGCCATCTGAAAAGCAAGGAATGACATTTCAGACCAGGGACTACAGAAATCATTCGAAGGTGAGCGACCATCGAATGTATCATTTCTCTAGTGAACCCTAAAATATCTGATTGGTTGCTATGGGTAACATCACCTTTTCACCCCTATGGAGTTCCCTCCAAAATCAGCGCCTAGGTGCAGGGCCAGATTTATCATGAGGCCCGTGAGGCACTGGTCTAGGGTGGCACCTGTTATGGGTGGTAGACAGTGGCGTAAATATAGAGGTTGCTGCCTCTAATATTGTTTTTTTAACTAGTGCTGCGCCGTTGCCCCCTGCAACTTCAGCAGGAGCAGGAGACTGGTGGCGGCGAGTGCAGGAGACCAGCAGTGGAGACAGGAGATGGAGACCTGTGGCGGCGGGTGCAGAAGACTAGCTACAGTCGGGGCAGAAGACCGGCAGCGGAGACGACAATCGGAGACCGGCGGCGGAGGCAGGAGCAGGTGCCAGTCACTGCATAGTACTGTGCACCTAGTAACTCTTCGGTTCTAGTCCAGTTGCCTCAGACTTTAAACCCGATTACCTCTCTAGTTGTCTCTGACTCCAATCCAGTTGCCAAGCAGGTTCCAGCCCAGTTGCTCCAATCCTGTTGCCAAACCAGTTCCAGTCCAGTTGTTACCTAGTCTAGTCCGGTTGCCAAGCCTGCACCAGTCCAATTGTCTCTGACTCTAATTATTTATTTATTAACAGTTCCTTATATAGTGCACACAGATTCCGCAGCGCTTTACAGAGAATATTTGAGCATTCACATCAGCCCCTGCCCCAGTGGAGCTTACAATCTATATTCCCTACCACATATACACACACACACACACACACACACAGACTAGGGTTAATTTGTTGGGAGCCAATTAGCCTACCAGTATATTTTTGGATCGTGGGAGGAAACCAGAGCACCCGGAGTTAACCCACGCAAGTACGGGGAGAATATACAAACTCTGTACAGTTAGGACCATGGCGGGAATCGAACACATGACCTCAGCCCCATTGCACCATCCGTACTGCCCATGACTCTAATCTGGTCATGCTGGTTCCTCTCTGCTTACCTCTGACTCCAGTTCAGCTATGTCCACAGTTAAAGTTCTACATATAACCTACATCTACCACCAGTTATTACCATTGCTTTTTCTCCTAGTTAAATGAAGTTATCTATTACTTGGTAGTCCAAACCTTTGGGTCGGTCCTCACATGTCTACTCCAATGCAAGGCTGATCTGTCTACCCACATCCAGAGATTCCAACTCCTCCTCTATATCTTCACTGCTCCATAAGTCGGAGCTAGATCAGTCAACATAGCTTCCAGCACACCGCCTCAATGTCTGCTCCAGCCACCAAAAAACACCAAAAACACCAAAATCAGATACACACAACTACATGAAATTAAATGGAAGTAACAATCGCCATTTCAAAGAAAAATATTGGGAGCCATGGGATTCGGATGGCTAACCCTAAATATGGGTGTTTGTGGGTACATAAGTTTAAACACTCCACAAGAGCCGCCCTTATGTTTTCAGAAATTGAAAGAGATCTTCACCTTAAAAAAGTAAGCAGTTTGAGTCTAACCCTACTTTCACTATAGGCCATTTGAGTTATACTGTTACCATTACTACTAGGGTAAGTACAGTGTCTTCTCAGTAGGAAGGATGGCCCGGAACACAGGAGAAGGTGAGAGGCAGTAATACTGCAAAGGGTCAGGAGTGAGACAAAGAATATTGCTGGGGACGAAGGCTCTTAACTTCGGGTGCCGGCGCTCGCCATGCTGTCTGAGTCCGACCAGTCGGGATCCCGACATCGGGCTAATGACGATCGGGATCCCGACTGTCAGAACCCTATACCACACCCCTTACCTTCAGAGGTGGGAATAAAGAAGAACAAAGTCAGCATGCTTGGGATAGGCACATTCATTTCCTTACAGAGAACTAAGGAACAAATAGGGTTGTGGTTACCTGAAGGATAAAAAATGGGCAGACTCGATGGGATACGTGGTTCTTATCGGCCGTCAAATTCTACGTTTCTGTGTTAACTTGTTCCACAGGGGAGTTGGTTTTTGTGAGTGCGGGAGTCCAGTCTCAGAGACACTGTGGAGGAAAGGCTGCACTCAGGTACTTGAGTCCCGTGCCCCAACAGAAATGGGGCCCAGATGGCAGCGGCGGATTCAGAGGCGTGCCCCCCTGTAATTTTGATGATTTATGTTTTTATATTTTAAAACAGAGGCATGCTGTGGCCTGACATGCAGTAGGTAAAACGAGGGCTGAATAAGCCCAAGTGCAGTTAAGAGACTGTGAATTGGGCTGTGTTAATAAAGTTGATTGATATGGACTGGGCTTAGAAGGAGGGGTTAATTCCGGGCGGGAAGCCCCCACCAATGGGGGGCAAAGGGGGTTGCACCCCAGGTCAGGGGTATATAGGTTCAGGTAGCAGGGATATGCTCCCTCTTTGATTTTTGATCTGCAGGGATCAGCGTCACAGGGAAGATAAGTACAGCTTTAAGCGTCTTACCTCAGCTTAAACATGTCTGGTAGGCCCAGAAGAAACGCCCCACCGCCGCGCTGGCTGGCGGACGCCGCGCGCCCGCTCAGCCATGTCCCTGGTCGTGGGGATATGAGTGGTCGCTCCGTGGCGACGGTAGCGGCGGGTCGCGGCCTGTATCGCCTGCCGCTCATGGTAGCGGCGGGTCGGGCGTAGGGACCCCCCCTCCTGCTCCCTCCGTATGCGGCGTCCATCCCCCGGGAGCCGGGGGCGTCATGGCGGCGGGGATGCCGGCTCTGCTGGGCTTGCGGCCGCGGCTCTTAGAAACGGAGAGCCGGGCGGCGCGTCATCAGTAACCTCGCGCTCGCCAGGCTCTCTCACGCCGGGGGATGACGGTGGCAGCCAGGCAGGTTCCCCCTCACGTCACACCGCTGGGAGGGGGGAGAGTGTCAGTGGGGACGGAGACCGCGCAGCTCCCTGCGCGGTCTTGGTGCCTCAGTTGGGAGACAGGGGGACGGTAGCGCCCCCTGCCGACTCCCAGGATAACACCCACATGATAGGGGCGGAAGCGCCATCTGCTGGGCAATCAGCAGAGGCTCAGGCACAGGAGTCAGAGCAGGCAGGAATGGAGAGCAGGGGTGCAGGCTCACAGGGTGCCAACAACCAAGCTGGATATGTGGAAGTGGGTGAGGGTCGCCCGGGCAGGGGGCCCAGCCCTATGATGGTCATCACAGGTGGCCCCACGCCGGGGCAGTATAATGAAGGAAGGCCTCGGCTATGGCGTATGCAAGCGCCATGGGCGGGAGGGCAGTATGGGCATGGGGCAGCCCACCCCCCGGCCGGGGAGCTGTTTTATGAGGACCAGGGTCGGGGAGCAGGCGGTCAGCCTCCCCAGGGAAGCTTCGCACCTGGTTTGAGGGGGTATGGGACCCAAAATCAGCACAACTATGCGCCAGGCCCACAATTTAATAGGGCGCAGGGAGGTCCAACCCATTACTTCCCCCAGCAATTCATGGGTCAGCAGGGGCAGGGGCAATGGCCCATGCAGTATCAAACATTTGGGAGTTACGGCGGGCCTCAGTTCCCGTACTGGGGTTCTGGGCCCGGCCACTCTTTCAATGTAGGCATGCCAGCATACAACCCTTACATCCAACAAGGGGGATATGGTTTCCCGGGCTATCAAATGCAGCCATATGGGGGCTGGGCGGCGCCGCCAAGGAGCCATTTCGCGGGGAGCCCTGATAGTCACCTTAGGCAAAGTGAGGTTGTGGCAGATAGGCATAGGTTTAGCGCTCGCGAGCCGGCCTTGCAGACAGATTTAGGGACAGCTGCAGTTGGCGAACTGGCTTCGGGTTCACCCAGTCGCGCAGTTATTGACGCCCCTTCTATTTCAGCCTCCGAACCACGGCCAACTTCACCGATGCCGTCTTTGGAGTCGAGGTCTCGTGAGAGGTCGGCACACACAGCAACACTACGGTCGACTCAAGGGGAGAACGCATCAGCTGCCCAGACATCCAAGAGGGCGGGAGAATCATCGGCCGCAAAAGAAACCCCTGCGAGTGAATCAGTGGTTGAAGTCGATGAGAACACGTCGCAAGAGGGAGATGGTGAAGAGGAAGGGTCGTCTTCGGGTGAGTCAGGGTCTTCAGCATCTTCAGGTGGTAGTGATGATTCAGGCGCTACTAAGCGCCCGCGCAAGCTAGCGAAGCTAGTCGCGAAGCAAGTGGCAAAGGAGGTGCGGGGGAAAAAGCGTAAGAGGAAACCTAGCACACCAGCAGCGCCAGCAGATACTGAGGCATCGCACTGCTCTAATACAGCGGTAGCTCGAGGGCTCAGGAAGGGAGTTAGGGAAAAAATTCGCAAAGGTAAATTTATCGACTTCTTTACCATAACTACAGAAATGAAGAAAGAATTCGATAAAGCAAAGAAGGCTACGCCCAACGGCGAAGCTGCATTCAAGGGTTTCCATAATTGGTTAAGAGGATTTCTGGCTTTCTCATCATGTTACCTCACGCTTAGACCCACAGAATATTTGAACGTGATTAGGTATTTGCATCTCATAAACGAGACTTTTATGAGTTATAAGGGCCCGGCGTGGAGGGAATATGATGAGAAGTTCAGACTATGTCACGAGGGCACCCCCATCATGCCCATGGGCTCAAAACATGTTGAGATTTGGTGGGAGGTTATAGGAAAAAGCCAACCTATGACAGAACCCGCTGGGAAGAAGTCCTTTCAGGGGGGAAAAGCATCGGGGAAATCCGGGGGGAAAGTGCGTTGTTTCGCTTACAACGACGGAAAATGTGACAGAGGGGCCAAGTGCCGTTTTAAGCACGAATGTAAGATTTGCGGAGCAGGCCACCCTGCCAAATCCTGCAAAGGGGGTAGTAAGTCGGGGGACACTGGAGAGGGAGCGTCTAGCTCTAAGTAAGGCCGAATCCCCCATAGTCATACAACAGTTGGCTCTTTATTTAAAAGAGTACCCCAATAAGTTTGATGCAGAGTTTTTGTTGGAGGGTTTCGTTCATGGTTTCCCATTACCCATTCCAAAGAATTTTTACACGTCCACAAATAAGAATTTGAAGTCAGCCAGGGAATTGCCGGATGTGGTTAGGGACAAGGTGCTAACTGAGGTCAAGCTGGGCAGGATGGAGGGACCATTTGAGGTACTCCCTATACCGGGTCTGTGCATATCACCGCTGGGAGTGGTGCCCAAAAAGACTCCAGGCAAATTTCGCCTGATACAGCACCTGTCCCACCCACCCGGCAATTCTGTTAACGATGCCATTCCGGAGGAACTGGCAAGCGTTCGATACCAATTATTCGATGAAGTTCTTAGTTTGGTTAAGAGTTTTGGCCCAGGGGCCCTTATGGCCAAGTTGGACATAGAATCTGCGTTCCGGTTGCTCCCACTGCACCCGGAATCGTTCAGATTTATGGGTTTTAAGCTGGAAGGGGCCTATTATATAGATAAATGTCTCCCCATGGGCTGTTCGATTTCTTGCTCATTTTTTGAATAATTTAGTACTTTTCTTCAGTGGTGCATCCAGAGGGAGGCTGGCTCCAGAGGGGTGGCCCACTATCTGGATGATTTCCTCATAGCAGGACCAGCAGGTCGGGCAGAATGCGGGGAGACATTGCAAGTCGCGTTACGGGTTTTCAGTTCTTTAGGAGTTCCCATAGCCCACGACAAAACAGAGGGACCCGTAACGGTCCTGTCGTACTTGGGTATCGAAATTGATACCGGGAAAGGTTGCTGTAGGCTGCCAGCGGACAAGGTCCACAAGTTGCGGGAGCTGATAGATGATTGCAGGGCCAGAAAAAGGGTCCAGCTCCGGACTGTGCAGTCCCTGCTGGGTTCCTTAAATTTTGCCTGTAGGGTGATACCCATGGGCAGGGTTTTCTGCAGGAAACTGGAAAGGGCCACAGCGGGGGTCAGGGATCCACACCACACAATCCGCTTGGGAAAGGAAATCAAGGACGATTTGAGGACATGGTCCGAATTCTTGGTTAACTTTAACAGGCGCCTAATGTGGCAGTCCGATGCGGCTTCAAACTGGGACTTGCAGCTGTTTACAGACGCTGCGGGATCATCAGGTTTTGGTGCTTTCTTTCAAGGGGAATGGTGCTGCGGGAAGTGGCCGCAATCCTGGATTGACAGAGGGTTTACAGTAAACATGTTATTACTGGAACTCTTTCCCATTATAGTCGCAGTGGAGCTATGGTCTGGCCAACTAGCAAACAGAAACATAATCTTCTGGTGCGATAATTTAGGGGTTGTTCACGCGGTAAACAATCAAAGGGCAACATCACCGGAAGCATTGAGATTGCTGAGGCACCTTGTCCTTGTTTGTTTAAAGAACAATATCAATTTCAGGGCTGAGCACGTACCAGGGGTTGATAATGAGGTGGCAGATGCTTTATCAAGATGTCAGTTCACCAGATTCCGCGACCTAGCTCCAACAGCAGCCGAGACCGGCCTAAGTTGTCCAAATTCTGTCTGGCAGGTGATAGAGCCGGCATGACAGAATTGGCATTTCGGTCTTTGGCGCCAGCGACTCGTAGGGCATACGAAAAAGCCTGGGAGGATTGGTGTAGATACCAGCAGCTGCAGGAGGCTAGGGGTAAGTCTGTTGACGACTGCCTCCTGGCTTTTGTGTGGGACAATTACAAAAGTGGCCGGTCCAAGTCGGCTATGGCGGCGACATTGGCTGGAATAGCTTTTCATTGCCGTTTATTCAGCATGCCAGACCCAACGAAGTCTTTTATTCTCAGTAAAGCGATGAAGGGTTGGTCTCGGGTACAGCCAGTTCAACCAGATAATAGACGCCCTTTGGACGAGGCGAAGTTAGTAGAGCTATTGCAGGTGTTAGCATCGGTGGCAGACAATGACTCGGAGCTGGCACTCTTTAGGGTGGCTTACGCCTGGGCTTTCCACGGCGCATTTAGGGTTAGTGAGCTAACAGCGCGCAATAAGAAAGTACACTCGGGCATACTTTGGGAGGATGTGGTGGTTGGCAAGGAACAGGTGCTATGCAAGCTGAGGAGGTCTAAAACAGACCAGCAAGGCAGGGGCACCTGGATTACGCTAAGACCACACCTAGACAAGAGTATTTGCCCAGTTACTCTAGCTGGTGAGTATGTAGCAGTGAGACAAGGCGCGGCCGCACAATTCTTAGCACACGCAGACGGATCGCCGCTAACGAAGTTTCAATTCGCTGCCATAATGAAAAAGGGTCTAGCTGCGATAGGGCTAAGACCTGAGGAGTTCGGAACGCATTCGTTCAGAATTGGCGCAGCTACGTCAGCAGCAGTGGCAGGCTTGCCACAGAGCGCAATCAAGGCCGTGGGCAGGTGGAAATCCAATAGCTTTAAGAAGTACGTTAGAGTTGAAATGCTTTAAGTATAAAATATAAGTGTAAGTTAATTATAAGTTAAGTATAGTATGCGCCTGTTGCGCGGGTCCAAAAACGTCTCGTTTACAAACGGTTGGGGAACGGCTAGCGTTCCGCAATCGTCGGTGTGGAGTGAATTTTTTATTTTTCCTCTAAGAGGTGCTTAATTCAATCTGGCCCCAAACTAAGAAGCCCTCTAGAGGTTTTTGAGTTTTTCACCTCCACTTGGACCTCAGTCAAAACCCGTTAATTGTTACTATAGAGCATAAGTATAGATACTAATCATTAGGTTTTGCTTCCTTTTCAGCCCTTCCCCCTCCCTTTGGCCCCACAGGGGTAATTTGGTTTGTAGGTCACTCATATGTTTTCTGGGCGGAAAGAAACATCCTAGCCAGAACCTCGCCAGTGTTAGCGAAGGCAAAATCAGTGAGATGGTTAGGTGTTAGAGGCATGTTGTGGAAGGACCTACTGGGGTTTTTAGAAAAGAAAAGTAACGGTTTTGTCAAGCCTGATACCCTAGTTATACATTTGGGAGGCAACGACCTGGCTAAAACTACAGGCATTGCTTTAAGGATAAAAATGGAAAAAGACCTGATGGTTTTGTTACGTAATTGGAGCGGCTTGAAGCTGGTGTGGTCAGACATTGTACCACGTTTTTCTTGGAGAGGCGCCAAAAACCCCGAGGCGATTGAGAAGGCTAGGAAAAAGTTGAATCACGCTTTGACCAGGTTTGTCTTAAGGCAAGGGGGAGTGGCAGTTAGGCACCCGAACATTGTGAAAGAGAAACCAGGCATGTACAGGCCAGATGGAGTGCACCTCTCAGAGGAGGGCATGGCGGTTTTTCTGGGTGATATTTTTAAACAGTTAATATAGTTGGTGTGTATGTCGTAGGGTATGGCGGGGCATTGGTACTGGGTGCACAGGGCAGTAGAGAGTACCATTGCTGTGGCGGGACAGCACCCTCGACCAGGATTCTAGAAGGGTGTCAGGTGGTCCCTGCGTGGTATTACCCCTCTCCTTGCCAGGAGGGCGGACGGGCCTCGACTCAGCGCGGTGGGGCGACGAACATTTAGACGGATATGTTCGCGTCAGGCCTTAGAGGCGGGGGGATGTCCACGCAGGGCGGGCTGTGCCTTTGGTAAGGGGTGTTTAGGAATTTGGGAACGACCTGGTCGTTGCCCGGGGCAACACCCCTGAACGGTCTCTGGTCTCAGGTGCCTGGTCTTTGCCATCCCCTTTATCGGGGGTCATACCAGTTTCTTAAATAAATAAGTATGACAGTTTAACCTAAGCTATTGGTGTCGCGTCTTTATTTTAGATAAGTGTCTACGTGTGAAGTTATTTCTAGGCCGTTATGTAGTTATAAGAGTACAAGCAATATATTCACTAGGCTACTTAGGTAAAACGAGGGCTGAATAAGCCCAAGTGCAGTTAAGAGACTGTGAATTGGGCTGTGTTAATAAAGTTGATTGATATGGACTGGGCTTAGAAGGAGGGGTTAATTCCGGGCGGGAAGCCCCCACCAATGGGGGGCAAAGGGGGTTGCACCCCAGGTCAGGGGTATATAGGTTCAAGTAGCAGGGATATGCTCCCTCTTTGATTTTTGATCCCCACCCTCCCTTCCCTTTTTCTAAAAGGCTTCGCCTCACAAAAATTTGATTAAATTGGCTAAAGTTTTTAAATTGGCGGGACAGCACCCTCGACCAGGATTCTAGAAGGGTGTCAGGTGGTCCCTGCGTGGTATTACCCCTCTCCTTGCCAGGAGGGCGGACGGGCCTCGACTCAGCGCGGTGGGGCGACGAACATTTAGGCGGATATGTTCGCGTCAGGCCTTAGAGGCGGGGGGATGTCCACGCAGGGCGGGCTGTGCCTTTGGTAAGGGGTGTTTAGGAATTTGGGAACGACCTGGTCGTTGCCCGGGGCAACACCCCTGAACGGTCTCTGGTCTCAGGTGCCTGGTCTTTGCCATCCCCTTTATCGGGGGTCATACCAGTTTCTTAAATAAATAAGTATGACAGTTTAACCTAAGCTATTGGTGTCGCGTCTTTATTTTAGATAAGTGTCTACGTGTGAAGTTATTTCTAGGCCGTTATGTAGTTATAAGAGTACAAGCAACATATTCACTAGGCTACTTATGACTCTCGCGTGAGCAGGTAGCTGGAGCTCAGCCGGGTGATGCCACTGAACAGGGAGTCAGAGCTCTGCTGTGAGCCGCAGTTGAGCGGGAAGCCAGAGCTCTGCCAGAAGCCGGCGTTTGGGCATGGCAAATACACCCCCACCCCCTTCAGCCTGAATGTAGGGGAAGCTAGTGTGTCCTCAATGCCTCACATGCTGGGTGGTGCTGGCAGGAAGGGAGGAGGGTGTGGATGATCACACTAATGCCCATCCGACCTACCCGCTCGCTCACAGCTCTATGGGGGTGCACAGAGCCAAATCCACTGCACATGTCTGGCTAGAATAAAACACAGCCTATTCCCACAGACCTCCAGGTAACTGCTCCCCTGAGCACAAGCTCTTCTTATGCTGCCCTCTCTATAGTCTCTCCCCATGCCTCCTGTCCTTTCATGCTCTCTCTTCCCCATGCCTCTCTTTCTCTCCCCCATGCCTCACTCTTTCTCTGCCATGTCCCACCTGCCTCAACATTTAGGAGCTTTATCAAAGTGCACATCCATGTGACATTGGGCAGCCCAGCCTCTAACAGCACCTTCCCTTGTGATCTGGGGACACAAAGAAGGACTCACTTGCTTTGAAGTAAAATAGTGAATGTGGATCTGGAGGCTGCAATCTTAAACCAATGCCCCGCCCCTCTCTCCCCCTTTATACTCCCCTCACTCCCTCCTTTTCTTTCATTCTCTCTCTCCTTCATTCCTTTTTGCCTCCTTCTGTCACTTCCCCCCCCCCACATTCTCTCTCCCATTCGTCCCTCTCTTTGTCCTCCTCTTTCTGTGTCTCTCCCCTCCATTCTCTCGTTCACTGCTTCTGCTGTAGCCCCACCTAAATTATCCACAGCTCCGCCCACCTATGCGCCCCACCATTCCCCTATGGGGGCCCTGCCATTTTGCCAGTCCCGGGCCCCACAATTTGTGCCGGCAGCCCTTGCTGCACTTACTAATAGTGTAGCTGAGTGTGGACCAAGATAGGGGCACGTGCTGCTGTGTGCTGGGCTGCAGTGTGGCCAGGGAGGGGCTGAAAGTCCTATATTTTTATTTAGGCCACCACCCCTGAGAAGTGCCTGGGCTCAGCCAGGCTCTCTGCTGCCCTGCTATATCATGGCAGATAGGAGCTAATAGGCTGGTAGTTTATCACTCTCTCCTTTATCACTTTTTGAAGCTTGGTACATTTGGCCCAATGTGTAAAAAAAAAAAAGGTAACCAGCCTGTCAAATGACGGTGAAACATGACAGCAACGTCAACACTGGCGGCTACACGCATCTGAACAGAGCAACACGTATCTGTCGGGCACCAATCTAGTAGCCATTTGAATGCAAACACTTGAATCCCCACCATAAAGGTGAGGCGCAGCTGCAGCCTTCATTATAGCATGATGGTTGCCACTCTTGGCACTAGCCTAAATGCTAGAAGTAAAATCATACACAGTGCAGTATTAGCATGGAGGCTTAGTGCAGCGCTGTTCTGGGGACATCACCACTGACATTTTTTAGATGATGCTCCTCAGCCCTTACCCTATGGCCAAACCCAAAGGACGCGTGGAAAAAATACCTCTATCACTGCGGCCTAGGAATGTACAATCTATATACTACCCGGTCTGTAACATGTGGAACCATCAGAGATGAACAAAATGATCCGTGTAGCATATTTGTCCGAAACATTTTGACGTGATCCAAAATAACAGACATTCAGAAGAATTGCATAGGAGAGTCCCTGCAGTCAGATCTGGCATACCAGTACTCTATCATCCCCCCCCCCCTGCCATCCCCCCAACTCCTCGTATGTAAGCACTGACTGTAATCTGTACCCCACCACACAGTATTATACGGCCTACACACATGCCGATATTAAGGCATTTTCTAAGCGATTTTGCTTAGTTTGGCAAAGTCGCTTAGCAAATGCCCTCACATCGGTGTATGTGTGGGGGCTATAATCGGCAGCAGTGCGCGTCCCCGCGCGTCTTTATCGCTGGCCGAGATTGATGGACAGTGTCCATCAATCTCGGCATCGGCAGGGTTCTCCCACCGGAGAACACTGGCGCTGTCTGCTCGCTTAGCACACAGAGCTGACAGCTCGCTCTGTGTGTGGGCTGTCAGCTCTGTGTGCTATGCGATAGCGGCGCAGCACAGCCCGACCTAGCATAGCTAGGTAGCCCTGCACACATCGCTATGTGTGTAGGGCCCATTACTCTCCTATCCAATCAAGTGCATTCGCTCACACAAATGACTGGTGACAGGTAAGTTAGTGCAGCAGGGACTGGGTACAAATTAAACTCCAGAATCTTATTGAATATCAATATATGTTCATCTCTCAAAGCAGTAATGAAACACAGGAGTGCAATTATAATCCGGCAACTCCGTGCGGCGAAGCCGCGCGAGCGCCCGAAAAGGGGGCGGTGCGTATGCAAATGAGGGCGCGACTTATGCTAATTAGCCGCAACCTCATTTTCATACGAGAATAGACGCTGTGCGCATGCGCACAGCGTCTATTCTACTAGATTGGGGGGTCTCCCAACTGCCACCCCCCGCAGCGGGACAATGCCTGCCGCGGGTGGGACAGCGGGACAGGACCCGAAAATCGGGACTGTCCCGACGGAATCGTGACAGTTGGGAGGTATGATATTGTAACAGTGCCATCCTTGTGTTCATGCCAGCTTACAGTCCCCCTAACACCCCCCCCCCCCCCCCCATTCATTATTTTATATCTATTTATTTTCCAGTGGAAAAATGCACACCGATAGGCAGCGATTCCTATGTTATCAGACCTTGTATATCATATATTTGGTCTTACGAACAGTTCTAAAAATATCCGTCGCCGACGCACGTTTCTGTACCCGTTGGGGCCGCCACAGTCACACAGATGGGCGGGGCATATTAGATGGACAATATCTAGGTCGCCAATATCTTGGTCAACCCCACAAGATCAACATGCACAAGGCCGCCACTGACAAAAAAAAAAAAACCTCAACGAAAATGTTGACGCTGAAATGTTGACACATAAAAATGCGTTTTTCACATTTTTAAAAAACTTTTTTTTTTTTGGTGGATCCCCAACTAGTGTACCGCCTTGCTCAACATATTTTGGACCGTTCCCAAACAGAGTCCATACGGATGGTACAGTATGAAAAAAAAAATGTTTTAAAATCGCCAAACACGTGTGTCAACCTTTTCATGTGGTGTCGACCATAGCCATGTAGATCTTTTGCTTGAGTCGACCTTTTGACCATATGATGTTGACCTATTGACTTTCGATCTAGACCTTGTCCATCAGTCATTATGAAGGTCGACATACATAAGGTCAACCACTAAAGGTTGACACATGAAATAGGTCGACATGGCTAAGGTCAACAGGGTCAGAAGGTCGACACTGGGAAGGTCGACATTCATTTTTCACGTTTCTTTCCGAATTTCGACGTAAGTCGACATGGAGAACATATCAGTGTGCCATGTGCACTAGCCATGCTTGTTTGCCATGCTGTAACTGCTTAGATGCTTCAGTATAATTATATATATATATACATACACATATATACACACACACACACACACATTAAAAAAAGACTAGTCACCAGATAAAAATCCTTATTTGCTATATGAAGTCCCCCATGGGAGAGGGGCCCCTAATGAGCGAAAGGTGTAGCACAAATTGTGATCTGATTATTAGTGCCGCGCCATGTGGAAGCGCCGCACACACCTACACACAGACAGACACACACCTGATCCCAGTAATTAGCTGCAGAGATCGATAGGAATGAGAAAACCTGGGCCCATCTCTCCCCTTATCGCGCCTCCCCCACCATCCCTCCAGCCCCCAAGCAAATGTGCAAGGGAAGCAGCCCGGGATGTCATCAATCACTGCTGGCGCTGACAGCATGCCTGGGCTCACCAATGCCGCCGCAATGTTTTAATAAGGCATCCATTAAAGCCCTCAAATAAATTGCAATTTGAAAACAGAAGAGGATCCAGGCCAAGTTTTCCTCATCCATCTTCCTGCGTGTCGTGTAATGTAATTGCATTGTTAATTTAGCCGGGAACTTTCTCCGTGTGCCGTACCAGTGTCCCT
Organism: Crinia signifera; assembly: GCF_055691185.1. Taxonomy (NCBI): domain Eukaryota; kingdom Metazoa; phylum Chordata; class Amphibia; order Anura; family Myobatrachidae; genus Crinia; species Crinia signifera. The sequence goes on along the minus strand of NC_139228.1, from coordinate 26,158,710 downwards.
GCCTTATTTCCCAGGAGGCCATGTGTGTCACTGACAGTGTGTGTGTATACAGTATGTGGGATGTCTGTGTGTAAGCTAGTGATAGCCAGTGTGTGGCAATGTGTGTATGGCGGACATCAGCATGAGTGCTGGGAACAGGCCGTGGTATAAATGGGACTAAACACAGACATTTAGGACCAGATGTATCAAGCTTCAAAAAGTGATAAAGTGGAGAGTGATAAACAACCATCCAATCAGCTCCTTGCTGTCTTTTTATCAAACCCAGCCTGTAACGGGTTGGGATCATTTGGTCTATTGCATTATGGTCGAAAGTCATTAGGTCGAATCCATTAGGTCGACATGCTAAAAGGTCGACATGACTCTAGGTCGACATGGGAAAAGGTCGACATGATTCTAGGTCGAAAGGTCATTAGTTCGACAGGTCATTAGTTCGACAAGGTCATTAGTTCGACATTGTCTATGTCGACATTCACAAGGTCGACATGGGGTTTTTCACTGTTTTTTACCTGAATGTCAACACAGTCGACATGGACACAGTTTAAAGTGCACTGGATCCCCTCGCATCGCTCGCTGCGCTCGCGATGCGTCGGGCACGGTGCCTCGCTACGCTCGGCACACTATTTTATTCTCCCACCACGCCCTAGTGGATGGTAGGGCATGAAATACCGCCTGTCGGCACATGTTGGCTCAAAAAACAGTGAAAAACTCCATGTCGACCTTGTGAATGTCGACATAGACAATGTCGAACTAATGACCTTGTCGAACTAATGACCTTTCGAACTAGAATCATGTCGACCTTTTCCCATGTCGACCTTTTAGCATGTCGACCTAATGGATTCGACCTAATGACTGTCGACCATAATGTAGTAGACTAAATGACCGCATCCCTCTGGTCCTTAGGGGGAAATTTACTAAGATGGGAATTCTATTTGACATGGGATGTTGCCATGAGCAGCCAATCAGATTCTACTTCTTATTTATTTAACACCTTCTAGAAGATAATAGATAGTATCTGATTGGTTGCCAATAGCAACATCCCATCTGTAATAGAACTCCCATCTTAGTAAATTTCCAACTCTAAGTTGCCTGCAGTAAATGTGCTGTGAGATGCGGAAGTGTCAATGACTTCTTAGCAGGGGTAAAGGTGACACTCACATGTAATGGACGCATAGCGCTTCGGCAGTACTTACCACTTTTAGGTAAGCAAACCAACTTAAGGGGGTTATTCAGACCCGATCGCCCAGGCAGTTACCACAAGACTGCACATGCGCTTGGCCTGTAGTACGCATGCGCAAGGCCGTCCTTTGATAAAACACTTTTTTCATCGCTGGCCATCCTGTTATGGAAAGCCACTCACTCCGGGCAAAATCACTTGGATGGGCTGCCTTCAGGACCGGCGCCACCACTAGGCAGGACTAGGCATTTGCCTAGGGCGCCGGCCACTGGAGGGCGGTACTGAGCCGCTGAGGTACCATAGAGAGGTACCAGAAAGCAGGGAGCGGAGAGCAGGTTAGTCTGTGATCCTCCCACGCCGCCCGCTGGGGGGGTTTCAGTGCGGCACTACCCGCGCTCCGGGGGGGGGGGGGGGGTTGGACGCCTGCCGCAGTTACGCCCGCAACTCCCCCCCTGGGCGATGCGGGGGGGGGGGGGGGGTTGTTTGCCTGGGCGGGTGGGGGGTTTGCACCGGACCTGGCTGCCTTATGTAATTGTGTTGACTCCACCCACATTAATTTCATCCCACCTACAGATAGGGTTACCACCTCATCCCTTTAATTTCGGACACACATTAATTACACATTAATTACACATGTTCTGTGGCTGGCTGACATCAAGACTCCATTTCACCTGGTTTTAAACTGCCACAGAACCTGTGTAATTAATATGTGTCCAGAATCAAAGGGAAGAGGTGGTAACCCTATCTGTAGGTGGGATGAAATTAATGTGGGTGGAGTCAACACAATTGTAGCTGGTGTTAGAATTTACTTCCCCACGCTTTAAAAAGCCTCAATCTGTACTAAAAATATTGCAATCTCATTAGCCATCGTGGTAGACATCACCCAAGACATGAGCCATGCTAAGTTATTCACTAGTGATAGATACTTACGTGTATGGCCTGGCATGTTCCTGGCCGGTGTGCCATTAAAGTGACTGTATGTCCTAATCTCCTCCTGTAAGCCCCTGTTGAACATCCTAGTTACATTGGAGTCTGCACCTCCATTGTTAGTAGAGGTAGGCTTAGTTGGTAGAGTAAATTCTAATTTTTGTATTTAAATGATGACAACTAAATTGAGTCCATAATAATGACAATAACTAATGGCCAAAGATATGTTGGTGCACGTTTAGAATAATTAGTTGGACCTGGGTCTAGTTGTGAAAAGTGGCTCTGAAGATGCCTATTGAGTACATATAGAATGTGCTGACAATATTTATATTATAATACCAAAGGAGTCTCACAATAATGTACCTGAAGTAACTCACACGTAGGAATGATCCAAAATGGTTCCCCCAAAACGTGTCCAATGGATTTCATAGCACCAAAAAAGGGAAAATAAAACTGAAAACAGTCTAATAATTATGTATCGATGTAAAAGTCAAATATTAACATGTGCAATTAACATATTTATGTATGGAATACAAAGGGGTACATTTATTAAGTTGAGAGTTCTATTGAAGATTGGCTGTTGCCCATAGCAACTAACGCTATTTTTGTCCCTCCAAAAATATCAATAGCAATATTGTTTATAATATCATTCAGTCTGTATGCTCAATATCGTTAACGGTGCGTGTTCCAGCCCATCGTTAACGATCCCCCCCTTATCTCGTCCAGAGTCTCTACCAATGGGAAGCTGAAATATATTCGGTAAGTATATACGGTAAGAGATATTTATTTACTTATATCATCTTCATTATATTATCAGTATCTTTTTCTCATTTAGAAAATGTCATTATTATCATTGTCGTTAAACCATTTTAGCTAAGTATAACGAATTAACATATTTCATTATTTCATTTGTATCTCTTTCTTTTCCCCTAATCATTATATTTAATTACTTCTTTTTCATTATAATAATCATAGTCTTTTATTCACGATCTGTGCTGTGGGAAAACGATCATATTGAATATAGCTATATTTAATATATTTAATAATTTCCTTTTTATTTTTCTCATTAACCTTTTTCCCTACGCCACTTTATTTTGTTATCACTTACTCTTCTAAACATTCATTCATTAACCCGCTCCCTAACAACTGTTTCTTACCTGAAAAGTATCTGAGCGTGCTATCAGAATTCTATGCCACATAATCCATTTAAATTCATTATATTCAGTGATTTAATCTCTTACATGATTATTCGTCAACACTTCCAGCAACACTAATACCTTTAAACAGAAACCCACCAAGATTGCCCATTTCTTTCTGAGCGAATGCTCAACATCGATAAGGATACACGCATCATTAACGACTCCTCAGTCGGGTGAACATGCATGTCAATTTTGACTATGTAGCCAATGACCTGCATGTTCAGCGGGGTCCCGGTGACATCACTGAACTCTATCATTATTAACAATATCGTTCAGTGTGTACACACTGCCTAGCTCGACCAGTTGCACCGGCTGAGCCGTTGGTCGGCTAGTGTCTACCACACTGATGACGTACCAAAAGAACAACAGCAATGCACTGTAGAAAATATAACAAAGTCCTGTGAAGTATAATGTAACATATGTAAAAATCAAAGTGCACTCTGGGTCATGATCTGTTGCAGTGGCAAACGCAGGATTTCTAGAGGGGGGTTTCCAAATTCAGTCCGCAATCTCGCACTCTGTGCAACATTGGAGCAATGCGGTAGAAGAACCAAGTAACAATCCCTGGACATTAATCTCGCATTGGTCTTTTTATATACTGGATACTGGATACTGTATGGAATACAGTATTACTATCTAACACTATAGATGGTCTATAGCAGTGGTTCTCAACCCTGGTCCTCAAGGACCCCCAACAGATCACGTTTTCCAGGTCATCCTGCAGTTGCACAGGTGCACTCATTACTCACTGTAACATTTTAAAAGATCACAGGTTGAGCTAATTATTTCACCTGTGAGTGTGTGTGGAGACCTGGAAAATGTGCACTGTTGGGGATCCCTGAGGACCGAGGTTGAGAACCACTGGTCTATAGTATAGGCTGTATCAAACATTTAAATAATATAAATAAGTGGTCAAGAAAAGGCTAAATATATCATTATAATACACACACACACACAAACATATTGGAACTAGTACTGCACATTGTAAGCTCACATTCTCCCACCTCATTGTAAGTCTCCTGTCTCTTCTTCATGGTAGCTGCTCTCTGGTCTACTGCACTGATGGAAGACTCAAATGCACACACACAGGAAACTTGTTAGAAGCTGCTACCACTGGGCATGTGCAGCAGCTCTCCTCTGTCCCTTATACTGCATATTATTGCTATTGTTGTCACAATTGTAGCCACTTGCCAAGAGGAGGGGGGTTTCCAGGCAGATCTGCATTCCGCGGAATGGCGTTCACCTGCTCTCTAGGCTCTAATTAAATGCAGCCTAGCGAGCAGTTATATTCATATTATATTTGTCATTTCTAATTTCCATCTTATTCATTTTTCATTTATTTTTGTTTTGCAATAAAATATTTTATCAATCAAGCTCATCATTTGCTTGTCACCTCCTCCTCGTGTCATTCATAGAAGCAGATGCAATGTAATACCACAGTGATCAAATACGTGCACATAGTAAGTGTTAATATCAATGGTGAATTTTCTATCTATCCCAATACTAAGCTTTCCCATAATGTCTACTGTTCCAAAAACAATACCCTGACTATAACTGAAGATCAAATCATGGACGGGAGATGTGGAATAATTGGGCCCATTGCCTCTACCTGGCTATAACAAGCACTTTCTAGACCTGGGAAATCACAGGAACGTGTACATCCAGTCCGCTGCCTGCGCTGTGGTCCGCGCTCTCCTGAAGAACGGACTGATCTGAGAGGTTACATAGTCTGATTGATCCTTCCTCCACCACCCAGCCTGCTATTGTGTACGTGCTTTACTCCCAGAAGAACAGCGCTGCACAATTTTGCCAGAAACATCTGAATTTTAATTAAATCCAGGGAAATTGAGGCACTATAAATAGGATAACGCTAGATATAAGATATAGGAAATAAAGGCATATACAGCGTGTCAGCAGTGTGCTCAGCATTGATGGAGTAGAGAAGAGAAATGGTTGCTATGTACCCCTAGAGAACTGGGGGGGATGGTTTCTACTTTATTATAGGCAGGGCTATTTTTCAGCAGGAACTCCGTTCCCGAACCTCTAATTAAATATGACATCATCAGGAACTGAAAATCTACTTTTCATGAGATAAGTTTTATTTTAAAGTCAACTGTGAGTGCCTTTGTTTCTAAATACAATATATACATCTATGTCTCCCTCCTTCTCTCTATTATATTTTTTTATTTTTATTTAATTGATCCACCCCCAGACCTGGAGTTGCTGAACCTATTTTTCCAGAAAAATAGTACTGATTATTATAGGTCAACTCATTCTGCGTGTTGTAACTCGGTCACATATATTAGTATGGGTGGATGCCTCATTGGTGACCCTAGTGGTCACATCATGGAAATGCTGGACCACTGACTTGATTCTACAAAGCAATGCACCATGTGCAAAGTATTTATTATAGGGGCCTATTTATTAAGGATCACAAATACAATGTGATCTGAGCGGAATATATACCACCCAGGATCGCATTGTAATATGCCATCCTATCACAGGGATGTATCATCTACTGCCATCTCAAAATTGCAGTAGCCTAGTGACCCATTGTGATGCTGCCCAATGTGCATATATCAGGCAGCATCGCATCCCCCATAGAAACCTATGGGGGATGCGGCCGGAGACGGCGGTGGAGAAGGGATCGCAGCAGGGCTCTCAGATGCCTGCTGCGGCCCCTCCTGATACTTTCAGACCGGAAATGCCGCATCGCACCCTGGATAGAATACGGTTCCATCCCAGGAGCAAACCGGCATTTGTGGTCTGAAAGCTCCTCATCTGACCCAGCTAAATGCTGGATCGTTGAGGTCCCATGGGGCGGGGCCGAGCAATGGCAGATCATCGGGGGGCGGGGGTGGAGGAGCTGACAGCACTGCAACCTCCATACGGTGAACAGGACCCGGGTTCTTCACAAGGGTTAGACATTCTAACTGCACCTTGATCTAGGTCAGAGCCGTGTGGAACCCTGGTCATGACCAGGGTTGAAATCCAAGGTTGCTTGACCCGGGGTGGTACTTTCATACCACACCTCAAACCGGGATGGTGACTTAATGCCACAGCAATAACCCAGGTTAAGAATGCGGTCTGAAAGGGGTATAAGGGACACGTCTACGCCATAGAGGTTATTAGTCTCATTTTCCACTACACCGCACCCTCCCATTCACAGATAACCGCGATTAAAAACACAATTCTGTGCCGGCTCTCACTGACACATGAAAACATTAGCAGCATTATCATATAAAATTGCATTCTTACCACATAAAAGCCTTTTCCAATAATTATTTCATCATACCCATAATCAAATTTACATTTCTGTGCATACATATTTATAATCACCCTTTAGTAAATATACAAATGTAAATTCCCTAATATTAATTTATCAGGCTGCATACAGCCGAGCGGTATTAGTCTAACGGTTTCTTCATAAAAGTAGCTCAAGTCCCAGCAAAGGCCCAAATGTAACAGGCTGGAAGGTGCAGGTAGGGGCGAGACTCCACTAATGCAGACACTATATTTAATAGTGGCATATAATAATTAATTACGTCATCGGCATTGTGTGCGCCCATTGAATCAGGCCCACAGTGATCGCCATAATGTCTTGCTCATGTCACAAATACTTCCTACCCCAATGTACTATTGTCCAGAAATATCTCATGGCATCTCTGTGCAGGGCTAGAATAAAATGATGTAACCGTTTTGTCATTCCAATATGACAATTTGTTCTGATATCATGTTAGTGTGTACCCAGTGTGTGTGTGTGTGTGTGTGTGTGTGTAATAAAAATATAAATTATGTATACATACATACATTTTATTTATATTTATTTACTAACAGTTTCTTATATAGCGCATACATATTCCGCAGCGCTTTACAGAGTATATTTGAACTTTCACATCAGTCCCTGCCCCAGTGGAGCCTACACTCATATTCCCTACTACATGTACAAGGACACACAGATATTCTAGGGTTAATTTTGTTGGGAGTCATTAGCATACCAGTATATTTTTTGATTTTAGTTTTAACGCTGTCTTGTTTGGCAGACGGAACTGCCAATATTGTTGAAGATCAGCGACCATTGAACGGTTTCTCTTCCCTTTGGCTGTATGCGAGGGGATGTGTTCCAGTACAAATCCCCGCGCATGCTAGAGAGGGGATTTCGTGGTGGCGTGGGGGGGGGGGGGGCGGATGGATTAGGCAGAGCGGCATTTACTAGTTCGCTAGGCTGCGAGTATATGCAGCCTAGCGAACAGGCCTGAATTAGACCCTATGTTGCCTACATAACCCAGCTTGCTGCTGCCGTCATCCCTCGAGCCAAGCTTTTACCCATCTGCTCCACAGGAGGTTTCTGTCCTCCCTGAGCGCGCCTTAGTCACAGGGTCCCTTGGTCAACGGGAAAAAACCATTAACAGCGTATGACACCTGGCTTCGCAGAATGCGGCTCCAATAATAAATACATTCACAGAATAGGCACTTGTTGGCATTTATTTTTTTAATATATGCTTCTATCTACAAGTTTGCGGTGAAAAGGTTACACTGCAGCCTGCACCTGTTGCTATCCCCCTGGCATTGAAAGGGTTGTTGGTATCCTCTTTGTAATAAAGATGTTTTATGAGGCAATAAGGCCACTGAGGGGTGTATGGTTATCTCAGTGTAATAGAGCCCTGGGGGCAAGGCTCACATTTGGCTGTGCTTCATAACACCCAACGCGTCTGTTTTACTCCTGATAACGGTGCTCCATAATATGGCTCATTGCCTAATGACTCTCCCATCATGCAGAACGCTCATTCCTGGCCCTTCAGCGCAGTTTTGCTCGGCCGCAACAGCTATCTCTCGCTGGCGGGCCTGGCAGCTGGTTCAGCTTTTGCTTGAACCCTCTGTTGCCAGATAGCTGGATTAAACGATAACCCATGAAGTGCTGGGTCCCGACGGAGCATGTATCTAATAATTTGTGTCACGGCTCATCTGAAAGCAGAAAGAATTGACATCACTAGAATAGCTGCAATGTATGTAAGATCTCGCGGCGTAGTCTTGTGTGATGCGCCGGTTAAAGGCAAAAACATTTATGTATACTTTATTTTTGAATGTTTTTTTATAAACACCACTATATTACACCCCGCAATTCAGTTTATGGACCTCATTCAGTATCAGGCGCGGTCTTGCCAAAATCAAAAAACTACAATTGCGCGCTATTGCATGCTGGGGCAGCAGTGCGTTTGCAATTTAATTTGCAATTCAAGCCTGCAATGTCCAGACGACTCCCCAAAATGCCACGCCTCAAACCCCCCCCCAACATTCGTCGCTATCTATAACTCATTTGGAATGGGATATCACTATGAAAGTCCACTTGGATGCAGCTGATGCAAGCCCAGAAATCCAATTATCGCCATTTGCGATTTTCTGTCTTCTGCGTCCTAAAATTAATTGGACCCTATATTTAATTATCAGACTTAGTTTGTTGCTAATTTGTTATAAACATCCTATCACCTCATGTGTGTGTACCTCTAGCATGTTAAAACCTTAACTTAACTTATCTTAGCATTAAACCTGAAATAAAGACTCGGAGACATAAGTTTGGCAGAAATTGTTAGCTGATTTATTATTTGAAATATTTAAGCTAGTTTTGATTTGATTAAACTAATTTAAATAAATGGTGGCCAAGAAAGAACGGCTACTAAACTAAGCTCCACCCTCTAACACAGCATACGTAATCAAACTACCCTACCAAGCGGTATCCACTCGACCTACTACATTGACTACCACCCAGCCAGGTGGTCTCGCTGCCCCCGAGCGGGTGATCGAGCGAAAGGCCTAAGTCAATGAATATGCGAGCGCACCGAAAAACAAATCTATATATGTTGCATAAACAGGTAATTAAGGCTGAAAACTATTAACCTGACGTTCTTTCCCGCCTATCAGCCAACGCGATTAAAACACCCCCGAAAAAAAACCCCATTTAAACCAAATGATCACAGGGAAGGGAGGGAGGGAGGGAAATTTTCAGCAGGAAAGAGAGGAAGACTCCTCCCTTTCCTTACCCAATATTCAGCTAACTCTGCCATTCCCAAGCACCTTATTGGATCCCCGAGTCACATGCTCCCCAAGGGTCACACACACAGCCTGGGATGTTTAACCCATTCCATGCCTAGTGCTGGCATTACATTAATCATTTATCACAGATGTTTTAAACCTTGGAGTGAGATAAATGGGTTTATTTACTAAGACGGGAGTTCTGTTTCAGACGGGATATTGCTGCAGGGGGCATGGCAGAGCAGCAGGCAATAGATACTGTGCACAAGCGCACGGTCTCTGTTCAGGCAGGCAGAGGGGCTGGGGGGCATGGCCAGCAGCTCACACAGTGCTGATTATACCACCACAGCAGCGAAAACAGGGCCATAGACCATGTCCCCTAGCCACGAGTTCATGCCCCAAAAAACGTCTTCCCCAATAAAAAAAAACATGTCTCTCATTAGCTAATCAGTCAGTCATGGTGCTGCATCGGCTCTGCAAACGTCTCATGCCCTACACTGCACCCCTGACATAGCCCTGTTACCTAATTAACAGAGGTGTGGCTACAGTACCTAGATCATGGCAACCAATTGTTTAATTTGCACACGTTCTCTGCCGACCTCCCTACACATGACCACAGTTACGTTAGGTATGAGCCAAGACCGTATCATCACCACGGTCCTCACTAATGTAGTATACCCTCCAGGCAGCGTCACTCTACAACTATTTAATCCTTTGCCCTCTAGTGAACTCTGTGCGATGGAACCTTCTCCTCTGTATGGAATCAATAGCACTCTCATACCCTGTTCTAGACCACTGGGACCTGTACTGTCACTTATACAGTTAGGGTCAAATGTGATAAGTGACCCGAGATTTATTGTGAAAGTGACATAATTCTTTAGGTAATCTGGAACCACATGGTCCTCCTTCATTATTTAAATGTCATTAAATTACAGTGAGTATTTTTTTTTTGCACTTCATAATGGGGGGAAAAAATCTACTGTTCAGCACAACCCGTAAAACTAGACAACTATTATTAATACACTGTATCCTTTCTTCCATATTCCATAAAACAACTTTCCTGCTGGGCAGTCATAGCAGTAACCACTAAACCTTTAGTACCCGATTCATCCACAATGTGGTTCATGGCTGGACTAGTTCATGGTTATTAGTAATAACTAATAAAGTCATCTTAACCATGTCAAAGGACATTTAAATAAGACACCAACAAAATTAATACTTTTGATTAAGTTTCTAGGAACACACACATCCGTTGCCTTTTCCTTTGAAAGAAGACGGACTTGAAATACGCTTTACTGAGTACAAACCAATTGCTTATATCGCTGCAATAATACATTGTAGCACCAATATTTATATAATAATCTAAGTTCTGTCCCATCTCATTCTTGCACAAGATATTAGAAAGGAAGAGGATCCATGGGAGTGCAAAGAATAGAGTCCATTATATTGTATATTAATAAAGGACATACATTGTTTAATAAACCAAGCACTTCAGCAACATGGGCTGACACTTTAATGGCTGAATTACTTGATTTGTTCGGGCACTCACAAACAAATTTTTAGGAAGGACTACCTCTGATTATTAATTAGGTTGATGAGGAGGGTGCTGGTAGTGGAGATTACATAGACTGGTACAAACTGCTGGTAGCAAATACTGAACTGCTTATTATTTTACAAAGCCACAAATGATTGTACCATCCCAACCTCATTCTGTTCTATGTCATAATCCTCACCATCATTACTTGTACTTCTCATCCCTACATTTGCAGAGGGTGCAGAAATGGTGGAAAGAGGTTTCTAGTACAGTGTAAGAAATGTTAGACTCACACATAGCGGACATTAACACCCCCAGACTCTCCAGAGGTATTTGTGAACAATTTGTTCTTCAGCTTTAGTGAGGTTTTCTGTTTGCTTGTTTTTTTGGTACTTATGTATTATCTGGGCGTCCGATTTTTTCATTGCATGCCACTACTTAAGGCATGCGATGCGATGCAATGCGATTTTTCATTGTAAAGACCCTATTTTTAATTGTATAGTCAACCATGGGTGATTTCATACCCCCACTATCCAACTATGCATGGAGTTTATTTTAAATAGCGTGGCAAGCGCAGCGAGCCACCGAACCTGAAGCGTGGCGAGCGCAGCGAGCCCCGCGTGGGGATGCGGATTACTTTACATGTATTCTGCTGCGCTCGCCACACTATATAAAATCAACTCAATCTGTAGTTGGATAGTGGGGGTATGAAATCACCCATGGGTGACTATACAATTAAAAATTGGGTCTTTACAATGAAAAATCGCATTGCATGAATTGTATGCCACTATATTGCATGCGATGTGATGAAAAAATCGGGCGCCCAGATATTACATAAGTACCGTTTTTTTTTTTTTTTTTTACATCACAACATTTTTACATTTCAGTTACCCTCTCAAACTTTCTGTCCCCCTATACCAACTTTAGTAGATGTTGTGGTACTATCATAACTGCCAGCAGCCACAGCTCTAGTACTTGGTTGCTGCTCCTGCTCTTCCATCGACTAAAGGTGCCCATACACTTGTCCGATTTGGCCCGATTTTTCTCAAACCAGACGGATCAGAATGAGAAATCGGCCCTAATGGGATGTATTTGACATCCCCTCCGACCCGATGCGTGGTCCCATGCACATCGAGTCAGAGTGGGGCGGTCAGATGGGCTGCGAATTAAATCTATTGCGGGGGTCCTCAAACTATTTTGCTCTGGGACCCCATCAGGCAATAAAAATTATGACAGGACCCCAGCAAGTTACTGCTGAAGGTCATGACATCACATGTGAAGTCAGCAGACGGCACATACATGGCAATAATGTGGAGTCACAGTATGATGGGAGGAGTCTAAAATAACAGACAATTCAACAGATTTTTCAGACTCCTTGAATCAATGACTGAGATTAGAGAAGTCATCAGCCTGACGGTCAGCAGCATGGAGTCGTGACCCCATGCTGAGAAGGTGGGGTCAGGACCCACTTTGGGGTCAGGACCCTCAGTTTGCGAGCCACTGTTCTATCGGATTGGACCCATCAGTGGCACATCGCGGGTGCTTTTTAGCACTTGCGATGTGTCAGTCTGATCCTTAGGTGTGTACCAGTGGTGCAGCACCGCTGGCAAACAACTATGTGCAGCAGCGGGATCTGGTCGGCAGGGTCTGGTCTGCGGGGTTGGAGCGGCAACTGGGAGTTTGTAGCGGTATTTGCCGGGAGGCGTGAAGTGCTGCTGAATTTAAAAAATGTATTTAGAAAAGAGAGGCTGGACGCTGATTGGCTGAGAAAATTCAGCCATTTAGTGTCAGGCCAGTCTTTTCAAAATGTTTTCAAATTCAGCAGCACTTCCCGCCCCGCCGCACGTCAAAATCCACTACAAGCTCCCAGGTGCCACTGCCTGGATCCCATTCTGGGCTGCACTGTAGGCAGTTATAGACCAACCCAGTGTGCAAAAGGTGCAAATTGCATTTCTCCACATGAGCCCGTAATGAGTTTGCAGAATAGTTTTTTTTAGTAATATTAAGGGACTGATTTATTTTTTGTAATATAAAAAAGGACATCATTTGAGTAACAATTGTGTGAATTGTATTGTTCAACATTGCATAGGCAAGATGGCGGATAAGTTTGGCACATCTGTGTGAACGAGGAGGACAAACCACCATGCGCTATAAAACAAAACACTATTTTATGTATTCAGAAGTTAAAATGAGTTTGCTTTTACTGTGCGTAATTCACAGAGAACTAGGCCGATTTTCTGTTTGACCCATAGGTAGTAAAATGAAATCTCTACTTTGCAACAGACACCAGCGAGAAGAAAATCAATGCATGTTTAATGCTTTCAAAGAGACAATATTAACATAAGCGTAAAAATTAACACAGATCCGTAATGATTTATCCGGTTGTAACAAAATGAGATATACTGAGCTGTTTGTTCGGTTCCCACTTCAGAGGCTAGAATCTTGTGTATAGGAAAAATCTGCACCTATTATTTATTGTTTTCTCGCCGCGGTGAAAAAAAAAAACAACAAGTAAAGTAAAATAATTACAAAATATATTGGGTTAATAAATCAGCATAGGAACAGCGTGTCGGAAAAGCCTCATAAAATGTTACAGCTAAATAATGCCTACAATCAGTGTTCTTTGTTTAACATTTTATGTGTATTGATAAATGAAGATGCATTTAAATAATTCAGGCCAAACATTAGCTGTGAGCAGATCATTAATAAATAATGTTGCCCGGACGAGGAGGTGGGGGCAGATTACAGATAATATTAGCTGAGAGCCGATGCTCGGAGAACTGACACGCAATATAGTAAACTAATGACGAGTGTTGTGTGTCCCAACGCAGACTCCAGCACAGAGAAATATACCCAGAGATCATTAATTCACACCAAGTGCATCAACCTTTACCACTGACTCCATTCAGACACCTCTACTAAACACATCATCCTCTTGCAGACACATAGTAAATAGGAGACGTTTTTCTACAAGATTTCACACTCAATGATTACTCAGCTCTAGATTCCCTCTGTAATAAAGCTATTGTTATTTAACAGGAAAGCTGATATATTAAAATAGTGAACTGTGCTTTTTTTACGCTTTATGGGATGCCAGAGCAGCTCGGCATACTTAAGAACTACCCGTTGCTCACTGCATGCTGCCATATTTTCCAGAAAAAGTCCATGAGAATGACTGGGGTGTAGTCAGTACCTTTGTGGGCTCCATAAAAGCATTTTCGAAGGGACTAGTACTGTCCCAATGCTTCTAGAGAGACACCTCCCCACAGCAGTTGTTAATGCCCCATAATAGTGCCCTAGTTCATTTTCTGAGCCACAGCAGTGCCCTATTTCATTTTATGCCTCACACTAGTGCCTTAGTTCAAATTGTGTCACTTTGTAGGGCTGCCAGTTAAACTTATGCCACATTAATACCGCCTGTTCATAACAGACCACACTATAGTGTCTAGATTTCCCATTGTGCCACATTGCAGTGGCCTCCAGTTCATATTACGCCACATTGCATTGCCCCCAATTAATATCACCACTTCACATTACAGTGCCCCCTTACCATTATCCACTACACACACTTTTCACTGGAAATGGAAAGTTGCCCCATTCAGGCTGAGCAACAGGTCAGACCCATTTGCAAATTGGTAGGCAACTATATAATTTGGATCCGAGCCACTTAAACCTCTGGGCCCCATAGCACTAGCCTATAATACTAGTTAAGTCAAATCTGTCATGTAATAAATGCTGCTCGTAGGTATTCCAGCACTCAGGGGTGTGTTATTGTGCGTCCGTGGACCTATGATGTGTGACGTGGCACACAGGCATGTTTGCAGACACCACAATGGTGGGAGAGGCATAATGCAACTAAGATGGCACAATCTGGGTAAGAACTTCAAAGACATCCAAGAGTGATTGCTCTGCAAAGATACTGGCTAAAGAGACATCACAATATCCAATATACCTTTAAAAACAATATTTTATTATTTGGTCTTAAAACCAAACCCACCAGAACCCATTTCTCATTCTAATAACAATGAAAGTATTTTATGTGATGTCATCAGTGACATCACCAATTATTTCCATGTGACATTATGAGTAGTTATCAGAAAGTATTTTTTTTTTTAAATGTGAACATTTCTTTTTCACATACAACTTTTTTAATTCGAAGGTACAGAAATACAGTAGGTGGAAAGGCCTTTTTCATCCTTAATAGGCCATATAGATGTAAGCCAAAAAGTTAAGCTTCATCATGAAGCAAGAGGGTTATATATTTTCCATTGCATAAAATACATTTATTATTTCGAGCATATGAAAGCAATATAGCTCTATAGATAAAAATGCAAATTTACATGTTTATTTTTAAAGATTGCAGAAATTTGTTGGTCATCTCTCTAAATCATTACCGCACACTCATGCGCGCGCACACACACAAGCAGCACACACACACACGTCTTTTCCTTATTTCCACAACATCTGTGACAGTAGAATTAGCATTATACAGTATGGGAGGGACTTTCCTTGCTCAGTTCGGAAAGGCTAAAATTGTTTGTGATTACCAAAAAGTAAACAAATAATTATCCTCAGACCCTGAAGAACCTGCTGTACCTCCACCAGAGAGTGAGAAAGTAGGGCACAGATGTGACGGGGGAGAGGGGCAGAGGGAGCGAGGGTGCCCCTGGAGGGACTATGCAGTGTTTGAAGTATCCTCACCTGACAGTCAGGGAACATATGTGCAGACTGACAGGTGATATCTGGGGAGGTTACGGAGAGAAGAAAGCCAGCAAGCAGATGGTGGGGCAGGTAAGTCACAGTCTCAGCTGAGCGACAGGGCAGAATAACACAACAGCATCGCTAACATTGAATGTATTCTCCACACTACGCCTAGATTACATAGTGGGGGCAGCAGCTAACAATGAAAAGTACAAGTTAAATATTCGGAGGAGACGGTGCCTTGTACTTGGCACAAAGAGAGTTTTGGCCCTGTATAAATGATTAAGGTAATGTCTGCAATAGGCATGAAGTGGGTTAAACATCAAAGGCTGTGTGTACCTTGGAAAGCATGTGACTCGGTTGCCCAATAAGGATTCAGGGAATGGCAGTGTTAGCTTGGAAATCAGTGCAGGAAAGGGAGGAGTCTTTCTCTCTTACCTGAAGGTTTTCCCTCCCGCCCTCCCTTTGTGTTTGGGTGGGCTGTTAATTGCGTTGGCTGATAGGCGGGAAAGAACGGCAGGATAATTGAATTAGTTCTTCTTTAAGTGATGATGCAACGTATATGTTTGGTTTTCAGTGCGCTCGCCTCTCATTGGCTTAGGCCTTTGCTGGATCACACGCTCGGGGACAGCGACCCCACCCGGACAGGTGGGTAGCAATGTTCCCTCTAATTTTACGAAGGCTGTGTGCGGCAAAAGATTTTGGCTGTGCAACTTTGGAAGGAAATTAAAATTTTTGTGCGTCACATATATAAATGGAAAATGACGTTCAGCATTTGTGTTAACTTTACTTCAAAAACATTCAAAACACAGCACACAATGTAGTTAATGGGTGAAACACACATTAATTGAGTCCACAACTGCAAAAAGGGACCACTGCTGCTTTGTGCGCTCAGTTGTAATGTCTGTGCGCACGCTCGTCGAGTTGTGCGCACAGCTTAGAGGGAACACTGGTGGGTAGTCAATGCAGTAGGTCGAGTGGATACTCGAAAAATTACCTCTTTTCATTTTAAGAAGATTTAAATTTAACCAGCAGCAGTATTGACTGTGAATGTATTCGGAAAAACAAACCCTTGTATTATACTAATAATATACTCCTAATGTGGCCTATTAAATGTCTCCACGGGG
Source organism: Crinia signifera (assembly GCF_055691185.1). Taxonomy (NCBI): domain Eukaryota; kingdom Metazoa; phylum Chordata; class Amphibia; order Anura; family Myobatrachidae; genus Crinia; species Crinia signifera. The sequence goes on along the minus strand of NC_139228.1, from coordinate 26,142,018 downwards.
ATTTCTGTCACTTATATCGTCACAGATACTATGCAGTGAATTCTAATTATATGGGAAAGGATCATATAAAAACAACTGTGTAGAGTGTGATCTGTGTATCTAAGAACATGAGCATGCGTTACTGCGGCGCAGCTATTGTAGTTGGGTACAGAGCACTTGCAATAAATGGGCATAAGAAAGAATATTCCCGCCAATGCATCATTTATTTATATTAATAAAAAGTTCCCCCCCCCAAAAAAAGAGGTGCATACACACACACACAATTTTTTTGGACCAATATTGTTGATTTTGGCCCTTCTGAAAAGATATTGGTCAAAAGATCATTCAATATGTATGCTACGAACAATGATGTGCGTGCCCACGGGTTATTCATTGCGGTTGTTTGTCTATAAGCTTTTAAAAAAAGCTTATAGACTATACCTAGATCATTCAGCTTGTATGCACCACATCGCCCACAAAGAATAAACAATTAACCGATCCATTGGAACTGACATCATAAGTGGGCAGGTGCATTTGCATGCACCCGCCCACTGAGCGGTCAACCACAGGTGGCTCCCAATCCGGCTACATGGGCATTCGGCGGATTGGGGTCCTGGATGACTGCCTGAGAATCGGGATCCTGACAGTCAGTATACCAACATCAGAATCCTGACTGCCGGTGCTCCGACAGGGGGCATCCCGACTGATAGGGCTACTCTCCCTTGTGGGGGTCCACCACCCCCATAGAGAGAGAATAGAACCTGTGGTGAGCGAAGCGAGCCTCCGAGCCCGCAATGTGGAGAATGCAGCGAGCCCGCAAGGGCCTTCTTTGAGTTCAAAACCCCCCCCCCCCCTATCGGAGCACTGGCAGTCAGGATTTTGGTGTCGGTATACTGACTGTCGGGATCCGAATTGTCAGGCATTCATACCACACCCCGGTGGATTGCCCGTGCACACAGCACTATGTGCAGATATATCTCTAGATGTCGGGCATCGGCTATATTGCAAAGTCGACGCAATATATCTGATTGACACAGTTCACAGCACACACTGGCCGATGATGCATCGGTATATCGTCTTTTACACCTACAATAGCTCTTTCTTTCCCTCAGCACTCATTAAAGGATATTAATAATACCCCTTTTATACCAAAATGCAGGGTCGCACCCGGCTTTTTGGACCCAGCTTCAAGCCGGGTGCAACCCGGCGTTTGGTCTTTTTTACACCAGCAAATCCCCTTACACACCCACACACCCCACCACCTGGCGCAGGCGGTTCATGAGCCGCCGCTTGGAGATTACATCATCTCCAATCGCCGCCGCCGGGACCCGGACCGATGCGCTGGGGGCAAGCCCAGCACTAAGGTAATCTGCTGGGCTGCCCCCAGCCCCTGTGACCCCCCCAGTTCTCATCCAGGAGGTGAATAGATGCCGCACGCAGACATCCATTCACCTCCTCCGCTGCCCTTGTCTGCAGAGTATAGCAGACAGCAGCGCAGGCTGTCTGTGACCCCCCGTCCAACCTGCGGACGCTGCGGTCCGCAGGTTGTAAATGGGAGCTGGGTCAGAAGACCAGTTGTACCCATTTACACTGCCCTCTACCCAGGTCCTAGCCGTGTTCTACCCAGGTCAGGCCCTGGATAGAAGTCCCTTGTAAAGGGACACGACACGACCCATTTACACCGCCGCTGACCCGGGTCTGACCCGCCGATGACCCGGGTTTTTGCAGCGGTATAAAAGGGTAAAAGTTAAAACTAAAATAAAACAAGTACATGGCGCATAGATCTATTTTTCCTTTTTGTTTGTTAAAGTATTAAAAACTCACGCGAAGCAGCAAAGGATGAAAAACAGGGTATCTGGATGGCTGACACACATTGTCTAGGGTATCAGTCATGAGGTCATACTTTTATATTCATGTGTACTCCGGTTGCAAACGGTAAAGCATGGCGAGCCGTGTGACTTATGTCGTCATGGACACCGTATAAGTGTACTGCGTCCGCTCACCCTGCTTCAGACACTATTATATCCCCATCCATGTCCACTGGGATGTTAAAGTATGCACAAGTCCTTTCATTGAGGAAAAAAACTGTGAAAAACTCACGTCGACCTTTCTCTGACCGCAGCTCGCTCGGACGAATCGGGCCCTGAGTTTCCCCATTAAACTCTGATGCCGCAGTTATTCAGACACAACGGCATTCATTCTCACCAGGGAAATTACTATGTGATTTTGTGCATTCATTTCATTTGCTATTGCATTTTAAGTGAGCACGTATCTGATGCGTCTGCCAGTTAGGGCATCCTCTGGATGTCCCCTCAGAATGTAGCCGTGAACGTCTTCTGAATGTAAACATATGTGTAAGGATTTCTTTTGCTTGGACACATGTTGATGTCATTCCCTGTTTCCTATAGGCCGCTCCTCCTCCTCTGTTTTTGGATCCGTTACAGTTGACAAGGGCTGTCTGCGTGAGGAACCTGTTAATTGAACCATGAGGCAATCGCTTTTGAAGATTGCTATCAATATATACACTGTGAAATTAAATAAAATGTCTACCAGATGGCATATTCCTGTACTTCCATTCATCCACCTGTTTGCACTGATTCATACAAAGCAATCATGGCTTTAGGGGCCTATCAAGGCAGGTTTTCATGATATGATGCAGAAATTACAGTTATGTACAGTATAAGTGCTGTGTGGTAATATCCTAATGTGAAATCTTCCCATCAGAAGGAAGGCAATGGAGGCATCTGCCACCGGACTCCTGCTCCCAAGGGGGCACCTCTCCTCCCCTACAAGTTTAAATATACATATACAGATGGAGCGCCTCTCAGCCAGCGGCGGGGGCCACCATATTGCCCCCGCTGGTGAGATGGTACTCCGTCTGACTGGGAAGCACGTGCGTCCCACGCGCATGTGTGTCCCAGTTTCTGGGCGGTGGGGGACACGGGGGCCGGCGGCGAGGCAGGGAGCTCAGTAGTAAGGGGGCGCATGCGCATCCCCTTCCGGCGGCTGGCGATCTGACCGCCAGCCCCTGCAAGAATGAAGGCCGCTCCATCTGTACACACACACACATACATATACACACCCGCACATGCATACATATATATACATAAGGTGGTGTGTGTGGGGGGGGCACCAAAATTTATCCTACCTCCGGGCAACTGGGTCAAACTTACGCCACAGGTCCCCATTATTATCAAATGTGATCTGAGTCCTATGTACATTACTATATAAGGCAGAGATTCTGTAAACTACGGTTTTGCCTATAAAAGCATATTTGTACGATCCCTATATTGCAGCTAAAAGATCACAATGCTACTTGTATATTTGCCATAATTAAAGGTCAAGGCAATGGCCTAATTCAGACCTGTGAAAAGTAGCTGGATCAGGGATTCGCTACAAACCCATTCGCAAGCTGCTTGCAATGGAGTTTGTCCAATGTGTCCACTTGGCAACGAGCTATTTCAGTCCCACTTGGCAACGAGCTATCTCAGTCCCCCTTGGCAACGAGCTATTTCAGTCCCACTTGGCAACAAGCTATTCAGTTCCCCTTAGCAACAAGCTATTCAGTCCCCCTTGGCAATAAGCAATTTCAGCCCACCTTGGCATCGAGCGTGAAGCTCCTTGGTATCAAGCATGAAGCCCCTGGCATTGAGCATGAAGTTACCAGCAATGAGCATGTAGGTAAGTGGCACTTATGTGTGAAATGTGTATTGGGCATTACGGTTTCCTATATAGTATGTAATGGGCATCATGTGTGGCACTACGGCATGTGTAATGGGTATTACAAAGTTCGAAAAAAATGTGCAATGGCCATTACGGTGTGTGGTAAGTTAGACCGCGCCCCCTTTTTGCTGTGCAAGAGTCCCGCCTACTACAAATCGGGGGGGGGGACATGCCCTTGCTCCGGGCACCGTGGCATCTAGCTACACCACTGATTAATAGGCCCCTATGTGTAAGACACCTACATTTTATTTTGAATGATCTTTTAAAGGCTTTGAAGTGGTAACGGTTGTGTTGTCCAACACTTCCAACGCCTTATTATATCCAGGCTGCGGCAACTCACTACAGGTTGAGTATCCCTTATCCAAAATGCTCGGGACCAGGAGAATTTTGGATAACGGATTATTCCGTATTTCGGAATATTTTAATATTTCAATGATGTATTTTGAAGTATCTTGCATTTATGCTGTATAAACACATAATATACACACAAATATATTTTATTACCACATAAAATACACACAAATATATTTTAATTGTTCAAAAAACAAGGTTTCAAAACGTGAAACAAAATGTGTGTACTATCTCAGCACTGAATTTGAATGCCAAGCAATCATTGTCTTGCACATATATAGTGCCAGTTACATATCATGTCCCCAGTGATGCTGTTACAAATGTCCCCAGTGAGTTTTTAGCAAAAAAAAATTTTTTTTTCACTTTCTGGAATGTCCGTATTTCGGAATAATTCGGATAACGGATATTCGGATACGGGATACTCGACCTGTATTACAAAGCTACCCAATAAAGAGGCCACTAGGTGGATAGAAGAAGTATTGCTTACAATACATAGGTATAGTTATGTTCTATTATTCAATCCGTACACTTTACAGAGGCTGCCGCATGCTGCTCGCTGAGAACAGAGCAATGTTCACTTGTGAGCTGCAGAAATGGTTTCTAATTCATTGTGGGGCCATTTCTCGGCCTGTAGTCCCAGCTTAGCTGTTAGGTAATGGTCCCTGTAATTGAATGAATGTCCACCCCCTGAACAGAACATATCTGCTCCTGCTCCCCCTTCCCACATCACAGTGTGCTGCCTTAAATTACTTTTCCCCCGGTTACTGTGAATGTAAAGACTGAGGCCCACAGAACATGGTTACAGCTATGTGTGTGCACACTGTATTTAAACCTCCGTATTGATTTGCTTTACGCCCCTTCTATTGCTTACTGGTACTGCTCCCCTGGCACTGGTGACAACAGAGCTTACTACATGCCCGCAATAAACTTGATGGAAAACATCATCCACTAGGGGTAAGTTGCAGATTGTGCACCTAACATATATGCCATTGCCACGGGGAATCCTCACCCATAAATTTGTCCCTGTTAAAAGGCCCAGATTATGCACTCTATAATGGTTAGCCAAGCCTCTATGGTGGCTGGCCACACCCCCTCCAGAGACTGGCCACACCCCTAACATAGGTCCGTACCACTTTATTATCATGCCCTAGTCTAACACTGTCTATATGGATGTTTGGTTGAGTCATTGGAAAGGGCATAAAGACACAGCACACTGGAATAGCAATAATCAGGGAGACACTTTTGATTGGCGGGTTATAGATTTGCCTCTGAAACCGATTGGTGCACATGTCACATTCATAGGTAAGAATTATTTTTATGCTTGTATTTGTAATGGTTCTAATTACTGAATTACTTTACTGTAGAAGACGGTTTCCAAGATTCGGTACACAAAGGTCCATTACAGTTAAAGGTTGAGGATACCCATGCTTGATGTTTTAATGACTGGGATAACAATTAAGCCACAAAACGGTGGCGGCACTTCCCAGCATGGCCTTGGGGCAGCTGCATCTGTTGCCCCCCTCTTAATCCAGCACTGTTGCCTTTATTTGGGTGATTATGGAGACTTGGTATTTTTGCAGCAGCTCTGAGACAAAATTACCAGCAGTATTAGATCAAATCATTCCACAATTTGTACTTAAGATTTATTCTATTAGCAGTTACTGTGTCACACTATCCCCCCATCAAGGAGATCCCCCCCAATATATGGAACCGTGGTCTCTGCCAGTCTATGATACCACAGCAGTGGGATGGACAGCCCATCTATCATTCCATGCATTCAAGGAGATTAAAGTACCTGTCAGTAAGGCGTCCGGTTTATGATCTCCCGCAAGAGATGTGTCTGCTTTCCGGTCCCACCAGCAGCCGAGGGGTTAAATGGGCAGAAGATAGATTGATGGGTTTAACTCCAAGCGTGTCATTTAATAAGTAATCTTTTATCACAGGGCACTATTAAATCTTTAAATGGAAAAATGACACTGTAGGCGAGATCTAGCAATAGAACAAGCTTTTAACGGGTCTGAAATCTTCATAAGGGGACATTAAAAGACATCAAATTACCTTATCCCAATCATAGACTCCCGGGTGCCAAGGCACTAAAGAGCTATAATTAACGGTGTTCACTGTCTAATATTCAATCTCCTCATCAAAAAAAGAGTCATTTGACAGTAGCATGGGCAAAGCAGTGAATTAATTAAATATGTAATAATATTAATCTGTTAATGAGCACCAGCTGATCAAACAGATATAAAACTACATGATTCATCTTCCATGCTAAAATGCACGACTATTGGTTATACAATGGGGTACATATACTGAATAAAAAATAAAAAAAAGGGGTGATGTTGCCTAGCAACCAATCAAACAGTCTATCATTTTCTAGGATGACTTAGTAAATTGACCCCAATGTTTGAAATGATGCAGAACCACAAGATGTTGGAATCCGGATCCCATTGGTTGCTGGGGTCTGCTCAGCCATTGCTATCTCCAGTTTGATCTGAAAATCAGCCCGTCATATCCAATGGTATGCATTTCCTCCTTGTTTATTGATGGAACCGTTGTCGTCTGCCCTGCTGTGAATAGTGGCCAAGGCCGCCTCTTTTGTTAAGCCCTGAAGGATTGTCAACCATTTATCAGTTTCCTTAAATACCAAAGAGACTAATAACCCATTCAGACTTGCAAAAATATCCTGGATTTTTGCACATGAACGCGCATCAACCCGGGATTTAGCTCAGTGTGAAAGGGTCTTGGACAAATATCCCGTGTTCAGCATTCCGGGATTTCTACCCAGGTCCTGACCTGGGTAGATTCCAGAATCGACACGGGATGCGGTGAGTGTGAATGGGTATTCCGGGTCGGTGTGACCCAGATCCTGTTCACTGCAGTGAAAATGCGCCGCTGGGATGTGCTGCATCTCCCAGCTCCGGCCACGCCTCCAGATGACGCCACCCGCCCCACTACATTCCGGTGTGAAAGCACTTGCAAGCCGGATCGCACCCAGAACTTAGAACCCGGCTTGCAAGTGTGAAAGGGGTATAATATACATTTGTATAAGTAATTAATTTTAATTTAACCCATAAATGCAGTGGTATTAGTAGACGACCCTAACCCTAGACGAGGGTCAGGAATTTATTTGCACCCTTGGATATATCTCTGATCGCCAAGCAGGGACTGATTAAAGGTCCCAGGTGCCCTAGGCTAATATACATGTAGCTCCCCTTGTAATGCTTCTAAACACACGTGTATGGGGGCTTAGGGACTCGCCAGCCATACTGCCCATGTGCAGGTAACACAGGTTATACAACTGGCATGTAGGATCTAATGCTTGTGGCGTGTTCTAACATCCGCTGCCCATTTTCGCCCCCCTTCGCTGGGTACCGCATTGTTAATGATCGCATATGCTCTAACATATGCCATTATTAACGCAAGGGACAGCTCTTGCGATAAGAGCTGTCCCTTGCAATGCAGTGCCGGCGCTGGACACTAGTATGGTTCACAAAATTATCTAGAGCACCATTATAGGGCACAAAACGAATAACTACTGCACAGAGGTGTCTTTGAAGGAACACTGGGACAAGGGCCCCCCTTTAATATGTTGCTATAGGGTCCATAAAGTACTGGTCATGCCCTGGCTGGTGGGGGATGCAGGAGACTTGCCCACCTTTCTGGGTAGACAGATGTGCCAACCGATTTTGGGTTCCCGGGTGGGTAGACAAGCATGGCTATAGGTGATGTTTTTAGGTGGATCTTTCTTACCAATTTCCCAAAACCCTAATATTGACCCGTGTCCCGGCTTATACATCATTAACACAGTCATAAAAAAGAGATAAATAATTACTGGCTGTTCCAGAGTCATCCTATAATTCCTCCATCAATACAGAACACAGAGAATGTTTGGTTGAGAATTGTATAAATTGTTTTGTCTCTGTCCTTTCGTCTAAACGTTCCCCAATGTTAGACCTGCTGTCCACAATCCTCATTAATTTCATTAATCCGTCGATAACAGGCCTAATTAGGTCAGTGGCTTTTTGATACCCAATTATGCCTAATTATTATTAACTGCGTGAGGCCGGAGCCTTTCAAATAACTAATTGATCCCATTTGTCTGTGGGTTTTGAAGATTGCCTTAGCAGCGTTTGATAATAAATGGATCTTCGGGAACAGACTATAAGGCAGCAGCAGGCCACTTCTTGCAGTTCTGACTTTCAGCACTTCTGTCCGCCACTGATAGAGAGTGTGTGATTGGTGGCTTATATCGGACAGGTGGTTTCTGTCTTGTTCCGGATTCCTGCTGTGATAAGTAGGAAGATATAGTAGTGGAGCCCCGGTGGGGAGCGGGCTATGGCCGAGTTACTCCGGGTTGCTGGTCTTTCCTGCTCTATCACCTACAGGTCTTGTTCCTATAAATGCGCTGATTATGGATCTTATTAACAAAATGGGGATTAACCTACAAAATGTTAACATGTGGAAGTCCATCAAATGTATCTATTGCACAACATGCATTATCCATTATACTGTACTAGTTAAAAGCCTGTCAAAATGACAGCTTCTGCAATGTACTTTGAGCTGTGACAGTTTTTACTTTCACTTCGAGCTGTGACAGTTTTAAGCCCACAAACTCTCCACCCCACCCCAGTCCCTATCTGCTCCTACCTTCAATCTTTGTTCACAGCTCTCGCCATATACAGCAAATTTAAAAAAGATATTCGTGTCCCTTCAAAAATTGCTTTCACTTTCTGTTTGACATCTTTTAGCACACAAAGGAGTCATTTGTTCCAGAGTGGCCTCTAGTGGTCACTGGCGGTACTTAGTACTGCTTAATTATTTGGTTTGTTTAATTGTCTGCAGCGGAAAAAGAAGGCAAATGCGGAACTCCTAGACTGTATCAACGGGCCTTCAAATTCAGGAACGGCTCGTTCTGCTGCCCAACTCAAGTTCTCCCCACCTTTCATTTCCATTGGTTCTCTACAAACTACTAAGTAATTAGGATATTGTGGGACCTCAATTGCGGACGAAGGGTGCAAATTGCCATTGCTGTGACTTTCAAGTGTTAGCAACTGCACCACGTCTCGAATTTTGGTTTCGGGGGGGCCAATCCCAAGCTTAAGGACAACAGGAGTTTTTCACGTTTTTTTTTTTAAGGTGTTTTTTCATACTTTATTATATTCTCACTCTATGCCCACTAATGTGTGTCGAGCATAGCGAGGCACCGCGCCCGAAGTATGGCGAGCACAGTGAGGGAATATGTTACACTTATAGTCTCCATTTCCACATATATGTCAACATAGACATAAAAAACATGAAAATTCTTATTCATGTTCACCATGTCTATGTGAACCTTAAGCCTGGGTTGACCTGTCAGTGTCAACTAAGGATATGTCGACCATTCTTAGGTGGTCATGTTCTATCATCTATACCAGTGGTGTCAAACTCATTGCCCTCCAGCTGTTGTGGAACTACACATCCCAGCATGCCCTGCCACAAATTTTATATAATGGATTGCTAAAACTGTGGCAGGGCATGCTGGGACATGTAGTTTAACAGCTGGAGGGCCGTGCGTTTGACACCACTGCTCTGTACCATAACTGCAAAGACCTGTAATTGAAGTAATCCCGTCATCTGATAAAAGAACGCACACTTTTACTTTCTACATTGAACATGAAAGTATAACAAATGGTGTATTATGTGAATGGGGAGCAAAGTCCATTTTGTATTATGATCCTAAAAAAAGCACCTTATATTGTTTGAGGTTTAAATATTTCACTACAATAAAGCGCTATCATACGAATGAGTCCATAAATAAATACAACCTGCCTTGATATACGTAACTTTTAATATAAATACCAAAAATTGCCGGGCGATCTCCTGCTCCGAGAGCCTGACACAGACAGGAAGGTATCCACAGGATTTGGCGGATACTGCACCACCAGAACCACCCCCCCACCCCTGCAGCTGCATCCATCAATCACTCCTGAGCGATACATGTGCAGAAAACCTGGAGGCTTAGCGAGCCTTTGATGTTTTTGTACTTTAAAGAGAAATAAAAAAAGAAAACAAGTGAACTAAACCCAACTCCAAGGCACCATCTCCCCTCCCTCTCGTCCCCTTGTTGAAAAATGAGCCTGCAACATTACAATATGCAGAGATGAGCAAAAAAAAAAAAAACTGGATAAGAAGCGTCGCAACACAGCTGTACTGTCTGACCTAAAAATTCACACAGACCCAGCAAACGGGTCATGTGACTGCGCGCAGAGCCGAGAGCTTTGTAGTGGGATCAGTGGAGGGAGAGCATCAAAAGATTTCTGTTTGAAGGTTTATCAGCCACTGGGACTGAGCTAAATGTCAACTGATTTTCCATAATGGGAATCAGATTCTGTTCCCAAACAGTTGCTCTTCTGAGGGACAGAGGCAGATGGGACTTGTGGAGAAAGTGTTCTCTGCCACTACCGGAACGCCAGGTGGATTATGTTTGGGGGGATTATGGAGTGACGCAGGGCTAAAAATGGTCCTAGAGAGGTGGGGGAACTCCTTTCCATCTGCCACCTAATTACCCCTCCCCCCACTAGGCAGAGCCAGGGCCAGTGGCAGGGTTTTTGGTACCCCCATACAAACTCTAATGCTTTTCTGCTAGAATTACTGTGCCAGGGCCAAGGCAGAGCTAAATTAGTTCCTTCTCACCATTAGAGGAGTTGGCTATCCCTGCTATAGCATATCTGTCCAATCTCATACCTACCAACATTTACAGAATGAGATGCAGGCATGACTATCAAAAGGGGGCGTGACTTTGTGGGAATGGTGCAATTACAAGCCACACCCCCTGCATTCATGAGTAACGCACAGCGTCTATTCACTGGGCTCAGGACAGTCCCATGAAAATCAGAACAGTTGAGAGGTATATATCCAATCATACTGGTTGGAACAAAAATCATTGCATGGGAGTAAATGACAACCATTTGCTCCCAAAACCCAGAAAAACGAACGTTCATTCGGATAAATTGTTTAAATCGAACAAATGTAACCAATTTGTTGGAGTGACCAGTTTGTTTATTTTCCCGTATTTGGAAACAAGTGATTTGCTCCCATGCGTATTAGATTTTAAATCCAACCAGAAAGACTGGACAGAATCATATATGTGGGGTGATTCAGCTTCATTCGCTTGTCTGGAGTCAGCAAATGAGACAAAGCATTGCAAAGTGAACTTAGCTGAAGATCCTCTTGGGCAATTATTAGGATACTGCTGGATTCTCAAAAGTAATGAAATATGTTCCATACACAAATGGGAATGATCAGTTTCTGCAACACAGATGTTACAGCTATATAAGTATAAGGCTACTTAACTAAATAACATAACAACTATAAGGCCAGTAGAGACAATAAACTGAACGCATACAAAGGAAAATATTCTATATGACACAGAATCCAGACCGGAAAGGTCCCCCTAATATCATAAAGAGCACCCTACAAGATATAGGTTTTTATTTATTTATAATAACTAATGATAACATAGGATTTTGTACTATACACACTGTACAGTAGGAGTCCCTTCGAAGGGCCTATCACAGCTTCTCTGATGGCTCTGTATTGCTTTGCTACAAAAGAGCACAGTGTAAGGCTGAATGATCTGGAACCCCAGCTGGTTTCTATGTAAGGGCAGTAATAAAATGATTGAGCAGCAGAAACACTGGTAAGAGGATGCGGACTGACTGCTGCAAATAAGGAGTACCGTACATAAACTGTGTAGTGCAGGGATAGAGGACAGCAGACGGGGTCATGTATTAGAAGCTTTAATACAGGTTGAGTATCCCGTATCCGAATATCCGTTATCCGAATTATTCCGAAAACCATACATGCCAGAAAGTGAACAAAAAAATTATTATTTTTTGCTAAAAGCACTACTGAGGACATGATATGTAACTGGCACTACTGGGGACATCTGTAATAGCACTACTGAGGGAATGATATGTAACTGGCACTACTGGGGACATCTGTAACAGCAGTACTGGGGACATGATATGTAACTGGCAATACTGGGGACATGATATGTAACTGGCACTACTGGGGACATCTGTAACAGCACTACTGAGGGAATGATATGTAACTGGCACTATATATGTACAAGACAATGATTGCTTGGCATTTAAATTCCTTTGCCTGAGATTGTACACAAACTTTGTTTCAGGTTTTGAAACCTTGTTTTATGCACAAATAAAATATATATTTGTCTTTATTTCATGTGTTTGATGTATATGTACAACATAAATGCAGGATACTTCAAGATACATCATTGAAATATTAAAATATTCCGAAATACGGAATAATCCGTTATCCAAAATTCTCCTGGTACAAGCATTTCGGATAAGGGATACTCAACCTGTACCAGTCATTTACAAAACATCCCTGAAGAGGTGTTTTCTGGGTATGCTTAAAGCTGTCATGACTGAAGTTTAGTCGGTTTGATATAACAAACCCGCACTGCTGAACTGTGGCACCATTTGCAGAGTTGTGCAGTTTGTCAAGAATTCAAGAATTAGTTGAGATCTGTTTTCCTGACCACCTGGCAGGTGTACAGGTGCCGTCATTACTAAAAGTCACATCTTCAAACATGTGTTGCATTCATTCATAACAGACTCATTCTTGCTTAGGGTTCTGAAATACCTTACACCGGCCCTGGTTAAGCGGGCAGAATGGAAAGATAACTCTGGGAATTGGGGCTCCATTTTGTAGGGGTGGGGCTAAATGAATCACAGTTGCATTATGTAGCCCCCACCTTCCTCAAACAGCCGCGAATCACAGGACTTTACCGCTATGGGAGTGATGCCTAATGTCATCATGTCAGTAGTGTCTGAATTTTCAGAAAATCTCCTCAGTTTGTTTAGATCTCCTCATATGGAAAAAAAAAGAAAACTACGTAAAATAAAAGACTAAAAAAAGGTGTTTTTCTAGTGAAAACGATACAGGATCACGAGACAGGACCTTAACATGGTCACCAGAGAATACTTTTGCAAGAGCCACAATTTGAAAGAGGAGATTCTCTTCTTACAAATGAGGGTATACCCGAGTCCGTGAGAAACAGGAGACAGAGTGCGATCTCCACATTTCCTGGTACTATGCATGGGACTGCAATGTTTTTATCTGTGAGGGTCTGGGTCTTGGGGGTCTATTTACTAATGAGGCCTACACACCCAGGGACAGATGCACTAAGCTTCAAAAGTGATAAAATGAAGAGTGATAAACAACCAACCAATCAGCTCCTGTCTGACATTTTTCAAACACAGTCTGTTGTCATGGCAGGTAAGAGCTGATTGGCTGGCTGTTTATCAATCTCCATTTGATCACTTTTGAAGCTTAGTGCATCTGGCCCATTAAAGATTTAGGGGCATTTTTTAAGCGATCTGACTAAATCGCTTAGAAAAATCGCGATCTGACTACATCGCTCTGTGTAGGGGCCATAGTGATAGTGATGCGTGGCCCCGTGCATCGCTATCGACCAGTGATTACTATCCAGCATGCTGGATATTAATCGGTCAAATAATTTAAACGTTTGAAATAGAAAGAGGCGATTATGCCCATAGTAACCAATCAGATCATTTTTTAAATCTTTTTTTTTTTTTTTTTAGAAGCTTTAGTAAATGTAGTAAAGTTATGGGCTGCAGTCGATGCAGTCCCTAGAAGACGGGGTTTGTACAGTTGCACCATAGAGCCCATCAAAGTAATGGGTAAGCGCAAGTGATTGCATCAGGGATCACTTTACGTTATGCTGCGGACCTGCTGCACAAGGAATGGGGTCCCTCCTCAGTAACTGGCTATTACTAGGGAGGGATCCAGACAATCCCCTTCCTGGTAAATTGCGTTATGTAGCCCATAGACTACAATGGCTAAGGCCATTACTAACAGGGCGGGCTTTTCCATTAGGCAGCTGCCTAGGATGATGGAATATGGGGGGCGCCACTGAGTCATAGTTGTAGTTAATGCATTCACCACCCCAGTCACCATCGCCCACTAAGTCAGTGCATGAAGTCAAAATCTAGTCAAGTGATTGCAAATCGCTCCGTGTGTACAGAATGAGTGATAACGATCTACGTCATCCTGAACCACTACCCGGCCTTTTATTGCTGAAGTCAGGCATGTCCAAATTATGGCCCTCCAGCTGTTGTAAAACTACAATTCCCATCATGCCTTGCCACAGATTTGCTATTAGGGAATGCTAAAACTGTGGCAAGGCATGCTGGGATGTGTAGTTTCACAACAGCTGGAGAACCACAGTTTGGACATGCCTGGCTTAAGTAAAATATCTTAGCTAAGATCACTCAGCACACAGCGCTGCACAGTGATGTATCTGTGTGGTTCTTGCGGTGGATAATCAGTAGCCACCTTTGTTTTGTATTTTGCGGGTCTTAAATTCAATAGTATATCATTGTATCAGTGTATACCAGAGTTATGGATCTACGTTGTTATTGTATTACTATGTATGTATACACATGCTAATATATTTCAATCATGCCACAGTGTAAACTCTGAAAGTAAATCCAATAACGCATAGGATAAGGCAGAAATGAGGCCACTGGCTGCTGGAGCTTAAGCGGTATGCATGTTCCAGTCCTAATTATTAAGCCACAAATGGAGAATTGATGTTCTAACAACAAAAACAGTGTCAGTTCAGCTTAATGTTCCTTAATGCTTAACGCTGCTGTTTAGCCCTCTGCATCACGTTATTGGGTGCATTATTCAGAGCACAGAAAATGTGCTTCTAGGCAGGGTTATGCTGCTCTAATATGTACATCAATTTAAAGAGACAATAACATGGAACATGAGAATTGCCCGCATATATCTATGTATCGCGTTCTATTAATACGTGCGCTGAAACCAGGTCACAAATTCTACTAAGAATGTGCGTCTTACAGAACCATCTATCCTTAGTATCAAGCATATTTATTAACTGTCTAAGTAAAACAGAGTCTCCAAAACCATGCCGGCTCCCAAAAATTGTCTGGTTCAGCCGCTGCCGCTGCCCCCCCTGAAAGGTGGGCATGCTTCACGCATGCTCCCAGGCAAATACCAGCAATTGCTGCTCTTCAGGAAGCTTTAGCCGCGCCCTCTTCTCATCGACCTGCAAATCGCTGCATTTACTGTAATAGGGGCAGGGCTTGATGACATAAGGCTCTGTGCGTCGCAGGTCTTCCCATAAAAACTATTGGTGTGAGGACTTCTGGGATCATGACCTGTGAGTCCTACTGAGCACGTGCAAGCCGTAGAGGGGACAGAGAGGCAATTTTCGGATCCCTCAAGAGAATATTGTGATGAGCAGCCCAAAGGTTTCTGAAGGGAATGCTATCTATTGATTGTGTTGCCCATCGGGTACAAGGTCTATAAGGTTGAGCTTTGACTGCATTTTACCCTTAATACATCCTGCGCTTGGAGAGTACCTACACAAAGTCCATCCACATAACCATCATAAGATAATGTGGCATATGTAATAGCGTCTGATATTGATGGAGGTACAGATACCGGCCGAACTCGGACAATTGGCAATTACATACATGGCAAAACCATGCCTTGCAAATGATTGCCTTATAGTAGGAGTGGGGCTGCTGCTGGCTGCGATGCTGGCAAACCCCTCCCCCGTCTTCACGGCTCCTGTCCCGTCCTTAGCGCAGCTGCAGCCCCAGCACCTGTACAATGATGACAGGCACTGGGACCGACGCATGTGCCTAGGTACCGTGCATGTGCATGCCCCTTGTTCTATAGGCTGCTTCGGCTGCAGCCCTTAAAAGCCAAAGGAGGCAGCCCCGGAGGGAGGGAACACCTCCCAATGGGACTGTCTTGAGTGAATAGGAAGTCACTGCCGGTCACCATGAAGCCAGTGCAGTCTCACAGTCTGCATCTAGCTTCACTTGGGCTGAGCACAGTGGTGGCTATAAGGTGTGGTGGTGGTGGTGGTGGTGGTGGGGGGGGGGGTTTGCAGTATTTCAGCCCACTGGTAAAAACCACCACTGATTGCCGCTTTAAAAAAAAAACATCTGTGTTTGGCTGGCAACCGGTACCTCTGTCGAACTCAGACGCTATTACATATGCCCCAAATTGTTTATTGGTGGTAGCTAGCACTAATCAGGTCAGTTAGGCTAAGAACATCCTCATCCCCATACTGGTTATACAGTTTAAAAAATTATTTTAAGTGTTTTGGTGCTTTCTGGAATTTATCATTTTGTTTAGGAATTTATACTTTTTGTTACTCCTGTTTTTAAGTGAAAAAAAAAAAAACAACAGAAAAAAAAATATATATATATATATATATAAAAAAAAATATATATATATATATATATATATATATATATATATATATATATATATATATATATATATATAATTAACAACACTAAAACCATTTGCCAAATGAAAATAGTTGTTCTCACCTCTCCCCTGAGGTAGTGGGGAACTTTGAGAAGGCTTCAGTATTCCTTTCCATCAACTTGGACCAATTTGTATTTTAAGGTTTATGTCAATGTGAAAATAGCACATAATGTTCATGTTAGTGACGAGGCCTCTTAATGTGTTCCAGGTACTCGGAGTGCGAAGGGTAAAGGATAGAGGACAGATGGGCTTTGTGATTCCCTATTTCACTTTGGCACAAAGGGATTGTATGTTTTACTAATGTACCTTCTTTTCCTTATACTGAAATACTTTCCAATGACAAAGATGCAATAGGCCTGCGATTTATGACACAGGAGCACTTGTAACGGGGATCAATGGGTTTTGTAGCGAAGGCATGAAGCTGTAACTCAGTGTCTTTTATCCGAGCCGCCGTCCTTTCCATCTCCCCATTTATCCCGTATCAGGTCTTTCTCTGCTCTAAGGTGATCCGACATTTCGTGTTCTTCCTATCACAAGAGACACAATGAAGCCGTTTGTCAGGAAACAACGGAACAAATGTTGGGCAGAAATGATCCTTCTTTGGGCTGATTGATGTCAGGCTTCAAAGACTCCGGCCTGGCCATTTGGGAACTTGGAGATATTTAGCAGACCGAGGCACTCATGCCATAATTATTATCAATTAGTTATAATGTAACTTTGCATTTACGAACTAGAAGCACGTATGTTATTTCCTATCCATATATCCTGATATGGTAACATTTAATAATGGTTTAACAGCTCTTGCCAGTACAAACCCAGTTGCTAACGAGTTCCTGGCTAACTAATATAAAACAAAATCAAGTAGGTTAACGCACTATTGTAACAACAGAAAGGCTGCTTACAAAATCTGATACCCACGGTGAGAAAATAAAGTGACTGCCTCCTGTGGTTATCGGGGGGACTGCAGTCCCGTATCTGGACAGAAGGGGGCCCAGGACTGGAGTCTATCAAGTATAATTTGTCATAAACAAAGTTCACTTTTCCCATGAAGCGGTTGAGTAGTGCGGTCAGTGCTGAGAAAACCGGAAGCCTCACCAGGCACAACGGGGTTAAAAAAGGGCAAGGAGGGCCCAGCCTATTTTGACAGTCCCGGTGTCCACAATTTCTGATGGCAGCGTGTTAATAGGCAACTGCAGAGAAGCACCACATACGATAAGTATGGTAAAAGGGGGAGGGGGTTTTGAAAAGTGCGAAAATGGACAGTGATACACCACCAACCAATCAGCTCCTACCTGTCATATTTGAAACACAGCCTGTAGCATGGCAGTTAAGAGTCGATTGGTTGGTGGTTTATCACTCTCTATTTTATCACTTTTCAAGCTTAGTACATCTGGCCCAATGAGAGGTGCTACTTTGCTGAGACTTGTAGTTCCACACAGAATAAAAAAAAAAAAACAATTCCACACTCTAAATACTAAGCCTTCATTTTCAATATAATTATAATAAACTAATGAGTATATTTATAATAAACTCTTCAATAGAACAGTAAATTTGAGGTGCGTAGAATAATTGGAGCCACCAATTGTGACTAGATGATGTCCGTAACATTAAAGTTCAGGGCATGGGACACCCCAGGCCAGCACAAGCCAACTATCCCAATGCATTGCACCAGTGAGAGGAGTTTTTTTTTTTTAAGTATTACGCTAGAAAGAAGCAGCATTTATGTATTGAGAGGGTTACATAGGTGACAGGGAATAGACTGTTAAAAAGTGTTACATTAAAAACAATAGGTGACAGAGACTCCCATCCCATCTGCAAGTGTACTCATCTACACCCCCCTATTTCCTGTGGTCACTTTCCTGAGTCCATCCTCTAGCAGCATCTCTTGGTGAGAGCGGGTCTCCTATGGGAAAAGGGTGCAGTCCTTTGAGATGTGATGTAACTAGGGTGGCCAATCCCAGGATTGGGATTTGACTCCCAAAATGCCGGATTTCAATCTGGGGATTGGAGTTACCAATTCAGGGATTTTGGGATTAGACTGCGCAATCTAATGCCGGGCTGTGTCTGAGCACCAACTCAGACGCTGACTTCTCCCGTCCCTGGCAGTGCGGCTCTGTGCAGTGTGACGAGGTCAGAGGTCATGCCGCGCAGGCCACACAGCCCACCCGATCCTGGTGCGCTGCCTGCTCCTCCTGCTGCATCCTGACTCCTGCCCGGCTTCCGGACAAACAGCCAAGGCACTCACTTGGCAACATTGTCCGCCAACCCAGTTCCCGGGCCACACCACCTAGCCCCCGGCCGCTCCGCACATGTAAGTAAATATGGGGCGGCCGGGCAGGTTTTTTTTTTTATTAGGGAAGCCAATCCCAGAATCCCGGGAATCCCGGGAATCCCAGGATTGAGCATTTTTCAATCCTGGGATAGAAAAAATGCCCCGGGATTGGCTTCCCTAGATGTAACGCATGCAACCCCATTGCCCGCGGCCCGGGAGGTGTATCGGATCAAATGTCAGACACATGGCCACTTTTCACCCGATTTCTTGGCCCATTCCATCGTAATCAGGTGAAAAGTGGCCAAATAAGACTAGTGTATGGCCAGCTTCCGACTCTTACACAACATATCAGATGTACCCTAACACTATAGGCCCACATGTAAGCGTTAGTACATCCAGCTCTAAATACGGTTAAATAACGAAAAATAAACTGCTGGAGCCACTAATAATACAAGGAGTAGAGACCTCATCTCTATTATTACAGAGCAGTTTCCCGGAGGAACTCACAATTACTCCGGATGTCCTGGTGACCATATAATATTCAGACTATAATGGTTGGTCAATACTTCAAGCTTCTAATACACTTTACAACGGCATGAAACAGAAGGTGGGTTTTAGCTGACAAATTTCTGAAGCTCAGATTA
Source organism: Crinia signifera (assembly GCF_055691185.1). Taxonomy (NCBI): domain Eukaryota; kingdom Metazoa; phylum Chordata; class Amphibia; order Anura; family Myobatrachidae; genus Crinia; species Crinia signifera. Next base: position 26,122,704 of record NC_139228.1, on the reverse strand, counting down.
CTCTTAGGGAAGCTGTAACGTAACCACAATCAACATATCTCGCATGTTAGACAAGGTGTAGCCATTAGTGCAGCACATGGTGGGGTGTCTAACCACCGTTGCCAATTGATCGGAGGTTCATGTATCTTTAATGGGCAAATTAAATTTGTTGCAAAGCCACGGGCCCCACTCCTACCGCACCATATGACACACTTCACTCATGTTCATATTTAAAGAGAGAAAGTGATGCTGTCAGGTACAGCCCCCATTACCATCAAGGATCATGGGTCTCTAGGGACCTGCTGTGGAACCTTTCCTGTAGCACTAAAAGTGCATCATTCCCCAGAGAACGCTATGAATATCTTCCTTTTTTCCTGGCAGAAAAAAAAAACCTCTCTGTTCAAGACTGTAGAGTGAAAGGGATCGAGGGAACGTCAGCGTATGAAACACGTGTAATTCCGTGTGTCTGCCAAACCGCTGTTGGGGAGTTATGGTAAATGGGAGGAATTTGCAGGAGCATCGAAACCCACTCTTGGCAAGTCGAGTCTGCTCAAAAGCAAATACACTTCAAAGGTTCATTATACAACGGGCCCTACAACCCCATAATGAGCAGATTAGCTCTCCGTATCCTGGTCCCTTTGGGAAGGCAGTCAAACACAGGCAAGGCTCCCTGTACCAACAGAAAATTTTAAATGTAACATTTCTACGGGGGATTAAGTCCATATTATGTATTGCTCTATGGCAGGGATGGGGGAACCTTCGGCCCTCCAGCTGTTGTTGAGCTACGCATCCCAGCTTGCCCTGCCACAGTTTAAGCACGGCCAAATAGCAAAGCTGTAGCAGTGCATGCTGGGATGCGTAGTTCAACAACAGCTGGAGGGCCAAAGGTTCCCCATCCCTGCTCTATGGAATAAGGCCATTCGCCCTTCTGCCGGTACATTGGAACCTTTACAAATATGTGCAGCATTTTAGCACAAATGTGGAATTTGAAGAAAGCTACTGTACAAGTGCAGTATGATTACATTGTAGGGTATAGGCCCATTAAGGTTGACTCAACGGCTAGGTTTACAGTGGCTAAATCGACAGTCAAAAGGTTGACATGAGTTTTTCAAATTTTTTTTTAGCTGACATGTGCCGACAGGCGGCATTTTATGCCCTACCGTCCACTAGGGCGTGGAGGGAGTATAAAATAGTGTACCTGAAAAATGCAGTGTCCATATCGACATCCGGGACAAAAAAAATGTGAAAAACCCAAGTCAACTTTTTGACTGTCGATGTAGCCATTGTCAACCTAATGCTTGTGTTGACCTTATATGGTCGACCCAATAAATGTTAACCTTATATAGGTCGACCCAATGACCCATACCCCATTGTAGTAGAATAAGTTATCAATAAAGAAATAAATAAAATAATGATTTATTTGAAAAAAAAAATCACACCTGAAACATCCATTACAAACTGCAACATGTAAGGCCAACTGCGTTACTTCATCCCCCCCCCCCCCCCCCCCAGGATCCCAGCATTCGGTATACAGGAGAACCCCGAAGGTAGGGGTTAGGGATAGACACTAATGGAAGGATGAGGTTTGGTCTGAGCGAGGGGGTGGCTAGGGAAACGTTTCAAGTACTTACTAAGATCCCCCAGAATGTTGAGCAATGAGATGCGACTGTTGGCATTCTGACCGTCAGGATTTTGTACCCAACCCAGTTAATATCACCCATAAGCTCATCCAGTAATTGCAGTGAGAGACTAATTAACAGTTGGGCCAGCGTTTTTATTCTCATGCTACTCAATGGTAAACATTACCAGAGGAGTTGCAATGGGGGGGGGGGGGCAGTCGCTGAGCAAAATGCCTGAATGTCACACAAAATGTACAATGAAGGCAGGTGCGGGAGTGGGGGCAGTTTTAAAATAGTAAAAAAAAGTATCCCCAGAAGTTAACATGGCGGGGACACAGTGGTTTCTTTATTTCCAACCACAACCCAACCCCCATAGACTTCTATCAGCAAGGCCATGGAGAGCTGGTCAGCGATAAGTTACTGGGAGAGTGTGGCCAAATAGGGAGTCTCGTCCACACCCCATCCTAAAATAAATAAATTCCATGTGAAGCAGTGTCACACGCTGTAAAGGAGGCGAGTTGTACCTCTCAATAGCTGACCTGAGCCCCTTTAACAAGCTCAGTGCCCCCCTCCTCCGATACCGCTCATGCGGTATGCGTAGTGGAGCCAAGCCAAGAAAGCCGCGCAGTAGTGTAAGTTATCGCTCTGCCTCCAGCTCTTCCCCAGGACAGCCTCTTACCTGAGCCACTGTCCAACAAGGTCATATAGGGGAGTTGGCATGAAACTTATCAATGATAAAAACGATGATAAAATCTGAATTTATATTGCAGATTGTAAGAAAAAAACCGATGACTGATTAAGCACAGAGGTGACATAAACCACGGAAGGATTCTGTGATGCTGTCACTTTAAGTAGCCTGTTGTTAGTTACTGTGAGATCTGATGAGGAAGGGCTTAGCCAATAGGGTGTAAATGGGGAGGAGTGGGCAGTATCGGAAAGGACAGGAAGTGGTGTGATCGTCCTCTTTGTGAGTTTTTCCCTCCCATCCCTATGTTCTATGTTCGGCGGCGGTAAAGAACGGTTGCTTGCTTATATGTATTAGTTTAAGTAGCTAGTGGGTCCGCTCTCCCAACATGGATATGTCATTAACCCATTGTCCTGGACAAGAGATGGGTTACTTACACCACCTGCACGGGGGGGTTGCGAGGGGAGAGTTGATCACCAGCGGCTGTGTGGTCGTGTGTGGTTATGCTACCCTTGACCGTTCTTTAGTGCCGCCACCATCTATAGTCAGATCATAGTCAAGTTGTCGATTAATAAATTTGTGTCCGTGTCTTTTATTGTTAAGTTGTTAAAGTGTATGCATAAGGATACCTGATGGTGAGTTTAATAAGCCCCCAGTAGGGCCCAGGGATCAAGACTACATTTGCCACCAATCTAAAGACCCAACCACGCCGCTCCAATACTCTGAGGGACTGGGGTGTGACTGATGGGGGGACTTGCTTTCCCAAGTAGTAGTTGCCAGCTTTAATATATATTCATCTCTCAGGCACAAGGAGAACGCCTACACATTACATTTTCCATATTAGCTCTTTAGAACAATATCCTGCTAATGAACATGAAACAGCCTCCAATTACCAGACACTAGAAGTCACTTTTGATATATCATACCGTAGCTTTACGAAGTGTCAAACTTAGGGTGTACTAATAGAAATGAACTGACATCATAAATGGTTCAGCCTTAATAAAAAGTGGTCAGAGTCTTGCGTACGGCATTGATTTTTTCATAAACTTCATGGCTTCGTTGTAAATTTCATGGGGATTGTATCTCTCCCTTGCCCATCTTAACGTTCACGTTTTGCTCTTTTTTATGTATGCCGCCGCCATTCCTGGAGTGTTAAAGCCCCGTAAACTATATTGATTGTAAGCTCTTTGGGTCAGTAGTGAAAGAACAGATTTCCTCTGGGATGTTGCTGTCCACCGGTGATGCGCAGGCAAATGCACGTTAATGCATGAGCTTCCTCGGCATTGATTGGCGATCAATGGAACGTATTATACACTTACATGAAATAATTAGAATTAGTGAATTAGTTATGAAGACGGCAGAGACAACCTTTGATCTCCGGTCATCGCTGTTAAAGGGTTAATCTCCGTGATATTAAAAAAAAAATCATGTCTGCGGCACGTAATGGGTTATACGTTCTTGTCTGAATGATTATTCATGCAAAGGGCATCTTAGGTCCTAATAGAAAGGTTGCTGTCCTTTTGGGATTCTCGCCCAGATACACCAGTGGGCTTGCAACCAAATTATAGCCCTGGTCATAAATCATGGTTATCTCTCCTTGTGACAGTGGTTAAATTATTCCTCTAATCAGATCACGGCCACTGATTCCTACTGACACTCCGAATAATCAACGGTGACTGATGAGGCCGCAGCAAGCTTACAATTCCTCTTCCCAGAAGGCCCTGGGGAGCCGAACAACCTGTCCTTCCAGGCGCTGCTGGTTAAGCGAGATAGGTAAACACAAACTGGTGCTTTGTCCTTCAAAGGAATGATGTGTTTTAAACTCATTTTGTTCCACACAGGAGCCTGTCAAGGTCCGTACCTGTGCATACCCACGAGAGCGGCTAGAGACATCCAGCGGTACACGTGGAATACTCGAGACAAGTAACAATGCCTTACAGTGCTCATGTCATAGTAATTGCCTGGAAGAAAAAGTATCCATATTTAAAAGTGTGTGCATGAGCCACGTTTCACGGTTCGTGTACAGCCCACGGTGCGTAAATGACGGTAAAAATCCTCACCTAGCGAACTGCAGAACAATACAACATATGTTTAAAACGAAATACGATTAAAGAAAATAATAAGAATAATAACTTCTTTGCAGAAAACTATTTTCCGCAGGTAAAGGCTCGCCTTGCTTTCTATAGACAAAAAGGCTAACGTTCTATGGGGGAAATTCAAGTGTTTTATGTGCTGGAGGCCAAAAGATGTTGTCCCGCGGAGAAAGTCAATGGTTGCTCTGTTTGGGTGTGGACAGCCGCTGACCCTGGTATGTTTTTTGGTCATTTGGACAGGCAGGTAACAAGTAGACAATATATTGCAGTAATGTGTCAACCCCTTGACACATAGGTCGAGGAATCAAGAATATACAGTAAAACATGTTTAAAAATCTCAATTCCACAAAGTGGTCTGAAAATAATAGGAATCGGCCAATCTGGGATTTTGAAAATAAAGAATTAACCTCGTGGATTGCCGATAGGCAGATACGATCGAGTCAGAGAAGCTGTGGACCAACTGGATGCGCCAATCAATGATCAGCGATCTGTCGGCACATCATTGATGTGGTCAGGCTGATTTTCCAGTTCCGATCATAGGAGCCATGTTATTTTCATAACATAGGCTTCTATGGTAGCAAACAACCTATCAGGGGCACAACTCCTCTGGAGCTCGCACCTGATTCAATGAGGGAAGTCCCATTGACTGACATCAGTGGAATTCCCCTTCAGTTTCGGGGAGGAGCTGCATGTGTAAACACACATGTGGCTCCTCAATTTGCTACGGTTCACTCGTTTGTGGTTTTTTAACCCGTGGATGCCAACTTGGACCAAAGAGGACGCGATCTACACTAGATCAGATGAGTATAAAAACATTTTTTTTTTTTTACAGGTCCATAACGGATTTCAACTAGACAAGGCGACATTCTTTATGTGGGAACATAGGTAAGTATGTAGCCACCTGCCCTAAGCAGGGAACACCACGCCTGCGTTCCCATGGGAACGCCCAGCATTTTCATAAGGACACCAACAAAATGTTGGGCATTCCCCTCCAGCTGTCCCCCTCACTCCCCAACCTGCGCAAACACCTTGGCAATTGTGATAGTCGCCGAAGTTGTTCACGCAGGAGGTCTGCACATGGGAACACACACGCATGCGCAGACTCCCCACCATTGCTCCGGGATGTTACCCTTAGCAACCAACCAGATTTTTCATTTTTTTTATTTTATTTAGCACCATCTAGAAGATAATAGATAGGATCTGATTGATTCCTATGGGCAACATCCCATCTCCATTAGAACGCCCATCTTAAGTTTACACATAGTAACATAGTGGGAAAGTTATTCTGGTCCATTCGGTTGTGGGTGTTCGTTCGCAAGGGGGCGATGTTTTCACAATGCGCATTCCTGTGCATGTGCATATGCTGGGTGCGTGCGGCCACGGCAAACTGGCGGGCAGTTGCCGGTGGGCGCGGGGGGCCTGTGACGGCAGGCAGGAGTACTCACCCATTGGAACGTTCAGTGTTTAATGGGCGTCCAAAGAAAAAGCTGGTCGCTCCCACGTCACCGGATGTCAGCTGCCCGCCCATTTCCGCAAGAACCTACAGGCATATAAAAGTGACCCGATGGTCAAAGATGTGGAAGGTTCCCACTGGCATGCGAATGGATGCATATATAAATCATCCATTCGCATGCCATGCGAACGTACGCGCCATGCGAATGGTGGGCCGGCGTACCACCATTCGCAGGACGGGTTCTGGTTGACTCGCAAGGATGCGAATTTGCATCCGAGCGAATCAACCAGAATAACCCCCTTAAAATAAGAGCAAACAGAACATTTTTCTTCCTAGCTCAGTAAACTTCTACAGCAAAGTTACTGCTTGGTAATAAAACACTATTTTATGTTTGTTTGTTTGACTTTTCTGAAATATTCTCTCACAAGAACTCTTAGGGTCGGTACACACCAGAACGATTAGGGCTCAATTCCATCAATCTGGATCTAATTCCGACCGATTGGATGCAGATTGTATGTAGATTGGGCATGTTTAGGTCCAATTCCGATCCGATTCCAATCCGATGCGCGTCCCCGCTGTCGTTTGGTCGTTATAAATAAACGTACTACTACTACTACTACTACTACTACTACTACTTTACAGATCCTACCTGCTGCAGTGAGGATCTGTAAAAGATCCATTCAACTGGATACAGACTCAGATCGGATTGGGAACAGATCGTGCGAGCATCACACAATCTGCTAACGATCTACTAACAATCAGGATAGTTCTGGTGTGTACCAGGCCTTACTAAATGTTGCATAGATTATCTAAGAAAGCAGCACACCTCATAGCACAGCCCTGATGTCATTTCCACCGTCTCTGGCCTAGAAGAGGCATGGCAGGAATGCAGTAAAAGAAGAAAATACCAGTAGGCGCCTTATGCACACACGTATAACAATTTATTAAATAAACATACCATACAAAAGAAATTAATTGGACTAAATGGACACAAAATCAAAACATATAACAATATTAATGAATATAAAATAGACTAAAAACATGTGCAAATAGCGGTGGGTTTGATATATGTATATTTACCAAGTCCCAGTAGGATTCAATCATATGCGCATATGATGCCAGGTACTAATATCCCAAAATTGAAGAATAAAGTGCCAGTGTTCTATGGGAGTAGATGCCACCTGTAAGATCTCCCGACAATATTTTTGTAATCCACAACGGGGTTTCTTTGAAATGGCTTTGTGGTAAAAAGCGATGAACGAATAGAGCCGCTGAAGTCAACACTTCTGTGTCGATGGAGACGACAGCCGCAGTTGATGTTTGTAGGCACGGGGTTTGCAGCGGGTCCTAGTTCTGGGGAGCGAATACACCAAGCTGCCCCACGTCTGACGGTATCAGGTGGTTTGCAGAGCAGTTTTGTTGGGGGCGGCAACCCCCTTCCAGAGGGCAGCCACTTGCACACAGCACTCTAACCTTGGCCCACAGCGCTCAAAATATACTGCTTTCTATGGCAGGAATGCAGAATGGACACGCTACTTCAGATATACGTCTAGCTGTTTTATGCACTCCCCCCACATTCGCCGAAGAGACAACTGTAACAGGCCGCATGGAATCGTACTGGTGACTGAAGGAATCCTGACAATCCCCCACTCAGCAGGTTGTAGTATCGGAAACCTGCGGCTGCAAGACCACGCTAATAGTCTCCGTGTCTTTATTTGGAAAGGATTAAAAAGGATTAGAGCAACCTAATGAAGCCACCCAATGCTTTGCAAATAATCAGATACGCCGCTCAGAATGGTATCCGAAATGTGAGCGTCCTGACTGCACATTCCTACTCACTTAGAAAGATATCACTTAGCAGTCATAGAACTCTGGGGCAGATTACGTGTCAGTAATGATTACTTAGAAGATTGTCGCCATTTAAAGTCATTTGTGGTGTTCATTTTGCTTCATACCTAATTCAAAATACATGGGGAGGGTCAGGCGGATATACATACATATATTAAATAAATAAAAAATAATTTCACAAATTATAAAAGAGGCAACATGGGGATTACAGTCCCTACAGTGACTCACAGGGAGGGCGGAACTGGGAGAGGTTGCAATATACATAACCTATTGCATGTGTGTGTGTGTGTGTGTGTGTGTGTGTGTGGGGGGGGGGTTCCACTTAAAGTGGGTATATAGGATAGAAACTGATAAATGAAAGGGAGCTCAGTGAATGACCCATTGGGTAAAGCAGTGGTCTGTAAAGAGATTTAAAAAGTTGGGCTTCTTCTCACTTATACGCACGTGAGCATCGATTGTTCCGCACATCTCTACATAATATTATGCTGATACGACAAAAGTGAGCATTATGAAAACTATGACAGGGATGCCAAGAAGTAGGGGGTGGGTACTGATTGGTTACTTGGCGCAGCTACCCACTTTACGGAACAGATGTATTAAGCCTTTGAGAGCGATAAAGTGAAGAGAGAAACTATTAACAATCAGTCCCTAACAGTCACTTTTCCAACACAGCCTGTAATATGGCAGGAGCCGAATGGCGGGTACTTTATGCCTCTACAAGTAACTCTAGATTTCTCCCAAACTTGATGCATCTAATGTGAGATATATATTGCGTGGCAGCAGTGGCACAAGTATTGGTGGATGGCACGGTTTATCCACCAATCAAAATGCAGGAGGGGCATCGCTATGCAAAATCATCGCTATGACAAAGGCAAGAACATTTTTATTAGCTACTTCTCCACAACTGTAATAAATACACATTGGAGCTGCTCCTGGGGATTTTATTGCCATTTGCCAGTCGTAGCCCCCCGCACCCCCCACTTGCCCTCCCCATCTCCCTGAAGAAGAGACAGGCAGGGAATCTGCTCCCCGCCGCCGGCGTGCTGATAGAGATGCGCGAGCGTGAGGAGCTTGCGCGTCCCCGTCAGACTGAGCTCCGGTGCGTCAGTTCAGGAGATCTGGTGATTCTAAAGGCTGCCTGACAGGCACTCCACATGTAGATACCATCCTGGTGTGCCCTTTCATGAGGACTTCTGACAAAAAGACAGCGCAAATGGCAGTAGATTAGTAGAAATTGAGCAGCTAGACTTAAAGTGACAGTCGTTAGGGCCAGTGGCGGCTCTGGAGGAGGGGCTGCAGCACAATTCAAAATTCAAATAGGGGAGCCACACCCCTTGCCAGTGAGTCAGTTTGGAACGGCAGTTGCAGCGGCTCCCCTATTTGAACTGTGGTGCAGCCTCTGGAATCGTCACTGGTCAGGGCATTGAGGTGACCTATTGCTCTGCAGGGGTTTGCCCAGTCATTCTGCTGTTTAAGATGGCACTTAAAAACTAAGCTTCTCTCAGTCATACAAACTGCAATAAACCGTTATATATGAGTCCAGGGAATTGAAACAAAAAGACGAAATAAAAATTATTATTACAAAATATAATCATTCAGCAGACCAAGGGGCCAATTCAAACCGTCTGAATTTGGCCCCTTCCACGATGTTTGGGGTCTGCGCATGAGCAAACCAACGACTTTGGGGAGTTTCACACTCCCCAAGCTGTTCGCTCTGGGCAGGGAGGTCCAGGGGTGGTCAGGTGGGTGTTTCCCTGGGAATGCAGGCGTGTTGATGCCTGCTTGGGGCAGGTGGCTAACGTCACATGACGTCAGCGCCCGCCCCCTTTTTTCGGAGTATAGACTTACTTTTATCGCCAAAAATAGAAAAAAAAATTATTTGATTGTCGGAGATCATCGAATGATTTTTCATCCGGGCAGCCGCATGCGAGGAGAAATGTAGACTTGGTTCCCTTCATTTTGCGAGTCCCTAAAACACTTTTTGCCTATGAGAAGGTCCAGCCCTGTAATACCCCTTTCACACCAGAAAATGCAGGAACTTACCTAGAAATGTGGTCCCTGGATCATGCAGGGACATTCCCAGGTTGGCCCCTTTCACACCAGCCTAGTCCCTGCATTTTCTGGTGTGAGGGGGGAGAAACCCCCCTTCCCCCTCCATGTCACATTATATGAAAGCAAATGCGGGAAAGGGGGGGGCACAGCAGACAGCAGCTCCGTCCCCAGGAAAGCAGTGACCCGGCGTCTTCCCCCATCGGCTGGAGGGGGTCATCAGGCAGTGTCCCATCATCTTCCCCTAGAGGCGGTATGGAGTGGACACAGCAAGCAGGCAGCGACCCGGCGGTCCCAGGCAAGCAGTAACCCGGCGTCTTTCCCCAGCGGCGAGCTGCATCGGGAGGGGGACCTCAGGCAGCAGCTCAGTCTCTGTCCCCAGGCAGTGATGCGGTGACACTCTCTTCCAGCGCATCAAGCCAGGAAGCCGGGTAAGTTCCTTTTACACCGGCCAGTAGCAAGGACTTGGGAGCAACCCTGCTAGCTAGCAGGGTTGAAACCCTGGAAAATTGTTCCCAGGAATTTGGTCCGGGAACCTTTCACACCAGTGCTAGTCGCGGGCCCAACACGGGAATTTAGGCTGGCGTGAAAGGGGTATAAGATGCTCCCTTCTGACTGCCTGGTTCTTACGGGTAACTCAAATCCTGAAGCTAAATTTCCTTAATGGTCGAGTGACCACCCAAGTGTTGAGCGTGGCAGTGAGCAGAGATGCAGGGTATAAGATGCACACGATATGGGGGGAGTTAGCTTACCTGACTGGTTACAGAGATATATTCAACAACTCCCAGCCTCCCTGGGGAAGGTAACAGCTCTATGGCTGGGGCCTGGAGATAATTACAACATGTGTAAGAGCCGGGTCTGGAAGCATGCCTTGCACAGCACAACCGTAATCCTTTAATCAGATGTTTTGCTTCCCTTTAAGATAACATCTTCAATTGATTTAAAGAACCCCTCCTCTGTATTTAAAGAAAAAAAAATGGAGTAATGGGTTTCATTTGAGGGTCTAGTCTTACAACATGATAAATGGCTGTTGTCAGCTTTACTTGACTTTGACTGGTAGAGTTGGGAGCGTAGTGAAAAGGTGAAGAACGGGTCAAGCATGTGTGGTCATACACACGGCATCCACCGTCCTCTCAAACATACACAGTTACCTCTAGATGTGGTACAAGCTCTGGATCAAGACTTGATGATGATGATGGTGATGAAGATGATGAATTATTATTATTTCAAGTTTTTCTAAGTACTTTTGTCTTAAATGACAAATAATTTATTTTTAAATATTTAGGTTTTACCGTTCTCCACATGGGGAGAAAATTGAAATCAGGGGAACAGCCAGTCACCCTCCGGTCAGCTACCTGAATAATGGACTTCTAGTAGGCATGTCCAAACTGTGGCCCTCCAGCTGTTGTAAAACTACACATCCCAGCATGCTTTGCCATAGTTTTAGCATTCCCTAATAGCAAAATTGTGGCAAGACATGATGGGACTTCACAACAGCTGGAGGGCCATAGTTTGGACATGCCTGACTTTTAGTATACCCCTTTTAGACTTCCAATTTGGGTCCAGCCCAGGTCACACAACGCGGGGTTCAAGTCATGTCATAACAGCTAGAAAACTAGTTTGTACTGCAGGCTGGGCTTGGGATATATAGGTTGCCATGGGCAATTTATCCACTGGCTCACTTCTCCCCCTTTATCACTGCTTCATACATCTGCCCCTTGAAACCTCACCCGCAGGTTGCGCACCTCTGATCTCGACCATAGGGTCATTCAGGAGTAAAACGGTTGGTTATCGGTTCCCGCAGTGGCATAACTCCAATTTGGACCAAAGTTTGGGCGCCCCCTCCCCCTTACCCCCAGTCCATTGCTGCCCAGGGACCAGCAGGTCCTCCTGTCTGTGGTCCAGGTGCTCCTCCTGAATGTCATTTGCAAGATGGCCGCCGCCTTAATGTGGACCGTTATTTAGGATGCAAGCGGAGGTCGCCGCCTCCTTTAGCATCATTAATAAACGTCTGTTGTGAGGGAGCAGCCATTTTAAAAGTGACATTCTAAAAGGAAGAGGATCTGCTGTTCCCTGTGGGCAGCAGTCACAGTGGACTGGGCGGCAGCGGTGAGGAGGGGAGGAGAAGGAGCAGGGGGAGGGCGCCTGGCCAGCAGCGACATATTCGGCAGCGGCTGCGGCCCCCACATTAACCCCCAGCTATAGCTTATGCGGAGCTATTGGTACGCCACTGGGTTCCCGACTGTTCATATAATCCCTTTATAACTGACTTTGCCAAACGTCACATCTACTTGCTTGGAATCCGCCGTAACAAAATATGATTTTGGAGGGAGAAACACCTGTTCGTAGATGCATCTGATAATATACGTCGCGATTACTTTGATGAATCATCCTCTTTAAACGAAGCCGTATTTTTTAGGAAAACAGCTGTTCTATCAGAATGCGACATTGATGAATACACCCCTAAATCTTTAATGTTCCACGGACGCCCAAAGAGCTAATATGTCACTGTCATCGCAGTTGATTAAAAACTAGCTTTATTTCTGTACATATCGCAAAGCGGCATTTTTAGCTATGCCATATGGACTGCGCATTCCCAGCAACATTTTCAGAGCTTCATTTTAAGCCGATTCCCTGCAGAGATGCGACGCAGCAGCACAATACAGAGTCACCGAGATCCGCGGCCCGCGGTGGATTTGTCCGGAGATGAGGATTCTCTGTGCCCGGAGCAACCGGGTGACTTGGATGTATATGCAAAATCATATTCAACATTCCCAGCTTTCAGCGGCAGAAAGTCAGCAAGGAGGGAGGAAAATACTTTGTCATCAAAAGCCATAATAATTACGTGTCAAGTGTAATTACAGCTGTGAGGGGTAACCCGTCTAATCCGAAGTGACGGGAGAAAGTGTTTTCGCAAGGGAAGATGCAGAACGGGGTGAAATCAGATACAAAAAAATGTTCTCCGTTTTCTAATTCTGGACGCACAGAAGAAATACAAGCCTCTTAGCTTCAACTTGCAATGCATAGAACTTGTAGGAAGATGTTATTTCACCCCCTACACATTGCCCATCCCCCCCCCCCAGACAGACACACACACACACACCCAAGCCAGCTCCGGCGCAGTGCGAGCATAGTGGCTGCATCTCAGCTGTTGGGGCACACAATGCTAATTAGTTGTCCTCGGGCCTGTCTTTTGCTGGATTCCATTGTGACATGTTGTGTCTGCAGTAAGTTACCACAGCCACATAATGAAGTGGTTGTAGCTAGTATAAGTCTAATGATGTCAGAGGGATGGGGCATTCCCTGTCAAAGGGTCAAACACAGCCTATGGGGGATTCTGATTCATTCGGACGGGACCCAGGGCCGGCGCCACCACTAGGCAAATCTAGGCATTTGCCTAGGGTGCCAGCCACTGGAGGGCGGTATTTCGCCCCCCCTTGCCGCCCGGGTACCTGTCCTGCGGCGTATATGTGCGTAAAAGCTGGCGGCGGCAGCGGGGGGTCCCTGCAGTCAATAAGAAATAACGAGCGCTATCCGCCGGGCTATGCGGAAGCGCTTCTGTTTTGGAAACACTGGCCGCACGCTGATTGGCTGAGATTCAGCCAATCAGCGTGCGCCGTGCGGCCAGTGTTTCCAAAACAGAAGCGCTTCCGCATAGCCCGGCGGATAGCGCTCGTTATTTCTTTTTGACTGCAGGGACCCCCCGCTGCCGCCGCCAGCTTTACAGCGCCGCAGGACAGGTACCGGGCGGCAGACACCGGGGCGCCCCCACCCCGACTTGCCTGGGGCGCTCTGGTGCCTTGCACCGGCCCTGATGGGACCGAATCCGTCCCCATCCCGCTGTTTGGGGCTCTGCGCATGTGCATGGTATATTATGCGCCTGTGAAGCTCCCCTTTGCAAACAGATTTGGCGACTTGCATAGTCACCAAGCGGTTGGAAGGATCGGGACGTGCCATGGGTGGATGGCGGCAAGGACGCGGGACGCCCATGGGAACGTCCAACATGTTCCCACGTGTGCCGGGACCTGCCCCGTCTTCGTCCTGGCACTCGCAAATAAAAGTCAGTTCCCACTGATTTCTATTGCAAAGCCAGGAGAAATCATTCAATGGTCGGCAAACATCGAATGATTTCTCCTGCAGCGGAGGCATGCGATGTGTTTTCGATACAGATCCCCTCACATGTTAACAAGGGATTCGGCAGCGGTTTCTCTGGTGCTTGGCAAGCTTCGACATACCTTGACAAAGCTGGCGTGAGACCAGCGAAACGCGTAGGTGTTGCTGCACACTTTGATTCCAGACTCTGGGAAAACAATTGGTTCCCCCAACCATCGGAAGTCCTTGGCTCAATACCTGTACACCCGGACTACGTGAGGTAGCAGATAGGCTCCAACATCACAGCCACTCCCTCAATTGGCATACAGGACAAACATCCAACATCGCCGTCAATTTGGACTCCATTGGACCAGGGACATTCATTCTGTGGACAGCGCAGGTTCAATCCCACCCCAATTGGGGTTCTTCCCAACACGTGAGGTCTGGTCACCTAGTATCTTGGTTTACATTGATTCAATTGATACATGAGCTGATCATTTTTTATCATTATTATTTTTTTGTTTTACTCATATTGTGCTAATGTCCTACTATTAACACACTTTAAAATAAATTTATATGAATTCTAAGTACTAATTGATTCACCTATTACTGATTCCAAGCGCTGCTTCACTGTTTCTTTTTCAAGCTTCGATCTTCGCAGCTTACGGAGCCAACTAAAATCACCCCAATATGGGACAACCCAGCAGTCCAAATAGCCAGAGGCGCCTTGTTCCTACTTCAATAAAGCGAATGACATTTTATTGAGTCATATGTCGGTGACTAAACAGCCCTTCATGTAAAAAGTAGAACACCGAAAAGTGTTAGCAAGGCAAAAAACACACAAATGGCCAAAACCATGCTGTGTTGCAGCCGGGCAGATGTAACACGTGCACATGAGAGCAAGCAGAGCACACATCACATAAAACATTTACCTTTGAAATTCTATACTGCAGTATTTTAACCCCGAAAAAAGGTGAAAGCAAAAAAACTGAATTCAGAGATTTGGACCACGAGAAAATGGGGTCACTACAGGGAATTTAGGAAATTCCAAACAATTTAAAAAAAGAATCATGCATGCCAAGTGCATAAAATGATATGTGCTAGGGATGGCCATTGACCATCAATGATTCAAAATCATCCATGGTTTATGGCCGATGTAGAATACTTGTGCCATCGATGTGGGAGTACCAGATGTTTTCCCTACATCGATGGCACAGCGTAACTGAATATTTTTTTTCTCCCCCAAGGTGTCGAGACACGGAACATAGCTACGCCCCTGACACCCGTGAAGCCCCGCCCTTATGTTCTGATTGGCCACGGGCCAGTTAGTCAGAGAAAAGGGATCACAATCGATTGGTGAAACCATCAATAGACATCTATTGTTTAATGCTGCTATTGATGGCTACTTGTCATATCACCATCGATGTCAACCATTCCTAATATGCGCAATGAAGAGACCATAGTAACTTAATAGAACTATGCAAACAATGGTCGTTATAACCCAATCGACGTATAATATATAAGACAAAAGGAAAAAGAGGTTGTGGACTTCCAAAACCATATGTGTAGAACTTGAGCACCAAGGCGGTTTGTATATACAGTACTGTGTGGATAATATTAGATAGTGCATGGTGTTCTAGATTATGACATCAGGCTGCTCACTTGTTTTCTATAGAATTCACAAGAGAGGCATCTATGCACTAAGGCATTACCGGCGTATTGTGGGTACGGTGCGCTCGTACGTCTACAGCAAGGAACCGCTTGGCCCGCTGCGAATTAGAAACGGGTATTTGATTTCCATATAAATAGGCAAGAAGCAGTACAGGGAAATCAACAAAGCATCTATTTAATAATCAGCAGCTAGAGTGGAAGAGACAAGGCTGGCACTGGGGAGGAACCTGCAGCTGTATCGTACATTCTGCTACTTGCATCGTTCCCCTCTGTCATAGGGGCTTCATACACTGAAATCGGAAACGTTAGCGCCATGTTAATTTGTACCTGGCACGACAGAGCCGTCACTGTCTGCATGCATAATTATCAACACTTATGAGAAACAGACCCGAAGAACGCTCTGACCTCGTCTCCATAAACAGTGGGGCTGGAGACTGGAACTGCGTAAGGCTGCCAACATCCATTTGGTTGTGCAGCAGGGTAAGTCTGAGTGACGGTAAAGGGCCTGGTAAAGGGGGGGCACTAGGCTAGGGAGCCCCCTTGCCTAGAAGGCCCTTCATTTTCCAAGGGTATAAGGTTCAAGGCTAAGTTATGTCCATCAGTCACCACTTTGTTCCTGACATTCAGAAACAAGTTTCAAACTTCTGGACTGGAAGAAAAATAATGGTTGGGGGGGGGGGGGGGGGGGGGGCTGCGAGAAGAAAAATGGTTCCTAAAGTTCCCACGCTGGCCCCTAAATAAGAACCATATGGAGGCCTGAACGTGCCTTGGTCACAGCCAAGCCATGAAGGAGCTAGTGAGAGTAGGAAAGAACGTTTTCCTCTGTGTAATCCTGCGATGGTTATTAATTGCAGTCCTGTGACCCATATCCACGGCAAAACAAAACCCCTCATTCATGGCACGCCGGACCAGGGGACTCCGCTGCTTTTGTATATTAATAACAAATTATATATGAAAATAATGATTAAATGGTGAGACCCTGGGAGCTTATTCACAAATGAATAGTGCAGTGATTTACCACCAATACATCACAGGGGTCAGGTCAGACGGCACTTAACAAGTAGCATTTATTTAAGGTGATAAAAAGATAGACACATAAGCATACGTGCATGGTATATTGCGTGGAAAATGATAGGTTTGCTTTATATTTGCATTATGTAAAAAAGGCTTCAGGGGAATACAAAAAAGTCTGCAAATTGAAATAATGGATTTGGAATAAAGCCTGGGGGAGCGTCATCCCCCAGCCACCCCACAATCATAACCAGCCCCGGGCTCTTGAAGGGGTCTTGGTTCCTAAAATATGGAGGACAAAGTGAGTGGGGGTCCCCCATATTTTGGGGACCAGCACCAGGCTCCACTAGCAGGGGGTGTAATGCCACAGCCAGGGGACACGCTTAATGGGGTCCCGTGGCCAAAGCGGGTTGGGATCATTTGGTCTATTGCATTATGGTAGAAAGTCATTAGGTCGAATCCATTAGGTCGACATGCTAAAAGGTCGACATGATTCTAGGTCGACATGGGAAAAGGTCGACATGATTCTAGGTCGAAAGGTCATTAGTTCGACAGGTCATTAGTTCGACAAGGTCATTAGTTCGACATTGTCTATGTCGACATTCACAAGGTCGACATGGGGTTTTTCACTGTTTTTTTACCTGAATGTCAACACAGTCGACATGGACACAGTTTAAAGTGCACTGCATCCCCTCGCATCACTCGCTGCGCTCGCTATGCGTCGGGCACGGTGCCTCGCTACGCTCGGCACACTATTTTATTCTCCCACCACGCCCTAGTGGATGGTAGGGCATGAAATACCGCCTGTCAGCACATGTCGGCTCAAAAAACAGTGAAAAACTCCATGTCGACCTTGTGAATGTCGACATAGACAATGTCGAACTAATGACCTTGTCGAACTAATGACCTGTCGAACTAATGACCTTTCGAACTAGAATCATGTCGACCTTTTCCCATGTCGACCTAGAGTCATGTCGACCTTTTAGCATGTCGACCTAATGGATTCGACCTAATGACTGTCGACCATAATGCAGTAGACCAAATGACCGTATCCCGCCAAAGCAACTAGTCAGCCCATGCCAGAGTGCCGCAAGTGGGGGGGGGGGGGGTCGGAAGTGCCGCAAGTGTGGGAGGGGGGGGGGGGTCAGAAGTGCTGCAAGTGGGGGGTCAGGGTGCTGCAAATGGGGGAGGGGTTGGAAGTGCCATGAGTGGGGGTCAGGGTGCCTCATCGCCCGCTCAGAGGCCCTGCTCATCTGCACGTGCCACACATGCGGGAGATTGGCAGGAGCTTCTGAGCGACTGCACTGAAATTATCTGACCCCTCCGTTCTGAATCTAGGCAGATTCCTAACGGCGGGGCTGCGCATTTAAATCGCTGTCTGGTCTACACACACACACAACGATTTACATGTGTTTTCAGGCATTTTCTGAGTGATTTAGTAAAATCGCTCAGAAAATGCCTGAATGTCGCTCTGTGTGGGGGCCATTAGATTTGGGGGTGCTTGGCGGCAGATAAATCGTATGCGATTGCATGCGATCAAATAGCATCCGATAGCATCGCATCGCATGCAATTGCATGCGATATATCTGCCGCCGTGAAACTAAACAAGTACCGATTTGGGTGACTTGCTTTGTTTCTGTGCAGGGTAAATACTGATCGATTTATTTTTGCACTGCAATTTAGATTTCAGTTTAAACACACCCCACCCAAATCTAACTCTCTGCACGTTACATCTGCCCCACCCGCAGTCAGGGCCGGCGCCACCACTAGGCAGCTTTAGGCATTAGCCTGGGGTGCCGGCCACTGGAGGGCGGTCGAAACTCCCCCCCCCCCCCCTGTGGAGCGACTCGCTGGCCCTCGCTGCATCACCTGGCACACATCCACCACACCCCCCCCCCCCCCCCGTGACCCGCACCGCATCACACACCCCTGGAGCGACATGGTGGCCCACGCTGCTTCAGCCGCAACCCCACCGTGGAGCAGGTGAGAGCGGGTAGTGGATGGGAGGTTCAGGGGAAAGTGCAGGTCACTTGCCAACATTTCTTGGGGGCTGGGAGGAGGACATGACTTTCGGGAGCCTCCCGGCCATTCCTGGCAGGTAGGCAAGTATGTACTAGCCTTGGAGAGAGATAAAGTAGACAGAAATAAACTACGACCCAATCAGCTCCTTGCTGTCATTTTTCAAACGCAGACTATGGACGAGATGTACTAAACAGAAAATTTGTTAAAAAAACACATTATCAGGGTTTTTACAGCATCTTCAGATGCACTAAAGCCCAACATCTGGGGCTTCGCAACTCCTGCTGGCGTAAACCCCATAGAATCCTATGGGCTTCTTTTCATGACCCCTGCTGCCTCGCACTGACCCCCACCACCCCACACTGCCCGCGCCACCCCCCCACCCACCCACTCATCGGATATACGGGAACCTCCTGCTGTGCTGCCCAGACCAGCGACCTCCTACTCCCTAGCACCGGAACATCCCCCTTCCATGTGTTATTACTTATGAGATTAGGGTTCTTTGCGATGTGTGGCGGGATGTACCCCAGTTGCTTGGTAACTGGCAGTTAGGAACTTATTGGCTGGTACTTTATCACACACTTCTCTCTTTCTTTTTTTATCTTCCCCAAGACAAACTTTGTTTGAAAAAATGACAGTTAAGCTGATCAGTACTTTATCGCTCACAAGACTCCACACAGTAACATACAGTATATATAGTTGAGGGTGTTCTGCTTGAGGGCTCCGTTGGGTCATCCTGGGTGACTTGCGGTCTGCGTGGTGCGCCCTATTTAAAGAGAGGCCAGAGTGTAACATATCAGTGCTTTCTGGACATATATTGAAATTGCTTGTGGAAATCTGAAGTCAAGCCAGAACAAGCAGGGGAAAAAAACACAAATAACACAGCGTCTCACAGCTGGAGGTGTCAGCACTTGAGTGTGAAACACTCCTCTGACAGGCGGCCTGCTGTGAATATGGACTCCTGCTTGTTGTGTTTTGCTTTGAGAAGTTAGGTCAGGAATTAATTGACCCAGCTCCATTCCGTGCTGTACCTGATGTCCTGCTCGCTTATATATTCTATCCCTGCTCCAGATTAGCGCAATATCCTCATAAATACCAACTGCTTACCTCCGTATAACAAAAGTTATTTACAAACTGAGTGTTACTTTTATGTAAATGTGGCGTTACGCTTGGTAGATTCCGCCGCATTTGGACGGGAAATCGGATGAAAAGTATCGAATCTCATGTGCTATAGCTCCGGTTCCGCTAAGATCCGCGATCCTGTGCGCATCGGTCCGGAGCCAGAGATGGCAACGGCTGCAGTCAAGATGTATCGGATCCAGCAGCCTTGGCTGGGATTGCAGAAGATATATCATATCGTATGCAAAAGGGGGCACATGATGGATCATACGCAGTGGCGGATCCAGGGGGTGGGTCTATGCCACAGTTCAAAATTAAAACAGGGCAGCCACACCCCCTGCCAGTGAGTCGGTTTGGAACGGCAGTTGGTGTTTTCCATTATTCGAATTATGAAATGTGCTGCAGCCCCTCCCCACTGATCATATGTGATCCTGCCTCCTGGGAAACTCCCGTCCGGACGCCACTGCACATGCTTAGTATAGGTCTGGTGCATGTACAACTACCAACATCGGCACTTTGCGGCATGCGGCGAACATCCACTGGTAGCTGGAACATTAATTAAAGCAGTGATAATAATGAGTAGGAGTTGGACCTTGTTGTGTTATCTCTATAGTGCGCCTCTATGTTTTGCCACTTTGTGTTGACCCAAGCAAAAATGTTGACTTGGCAACGGTTGACACATGAACCGGTCGGCAGGTTATTCCCCTTTGGGTACTTTTTTGAAGCTTTACCATCCATGTGGACCATTAAAGTTGCCTAAAGCATGACTAGCAAAGCAAGAATCGGCGCTGCACTAATTGGGGGTCAACCTGAAAAACTCATGTCAACCCTTTCATTAGTTGAACTTTTCTTGCGTCGACCTTTATTCACTGTTGAGCTAGTGCACATCAACCTTTTTGTCAATGTTGACCTATTGACTGTCTACCTAGACATCGTCTGTGAGTTGACCCGCAACCAGTGACAAGACAGTGCCAATAGCTCGTCAGTAATGTGGGACATCCTGCAATGCCGCACTCAGACATAAACTGGGAAACCAGGGTTATCGTGAAGGAAACTAATCTATTTCCTCATCTGAAAATAAGGAGCCGAGAGAGTTCCACCTAAAGGCCAAGCACCTGCCTATCAGTAACTGGTGGACAGCGGAAGACGCGGTTATATATAGACAGACAAAAGTGGTGTTAATATTAGAAGTGTGGAGGAACAATGTTGGTTCCTTCCCCTGGTAGAGAACATACATTATACCTCATGACAACCAACAGGATAACTGCTAAGGTGCAGGAGGAAGAGGGCAGCAGAGTGTGCGCTGCCCAGCACCGGGACCGGCACCAGGACCGGCCTTAAGCAGCGGTTCTTAAACGTAATCTTTCATAAGTGACTTTACAGCATGAAATGATGCAGGTTATATAAATATGATTACATTGTCGTTATAATAACAGTGGTTCACATTAGTCCAGGTTTTAAGGGTGTAAATGCTTGAGCCATTCCTCCCAACATTCTCCATGCTGCAGAAGCACCAAAAAGGGGAGTGACCATGTAAATAAATGGGCAGTGATGATCCTGCGGGACACGCCTCCTGCTGTCAGTGGCAAACTTCCCATTAGGCACTTAAGGCTATCTTAAGTTCTAACGAGGGCTTATACCAATCAATGAAAATAAATAAAATTAGGCGGGGGGTCCCTGTCTGTCGTCATCATTATAGGAGCATGGCCAGCACTAGGAAAGCTACTGGCCGTGTCCTTTGTCCCTGTGAATAGATGCTGTGCAGAGATGGAACTACCATTGGTACAGCAGGAGCAATGCACCGGGGCCCCTGAGGACTAAGGAGCCAACTCTGCCTCTCCCTGTCCCCCACTGCCATATTGTGAACTTGGGTTGGGGTGTAGGGTGGGGGACCAAATTATATTTTTGCATCTGGACTCACCACCCACAAGTTCCACCACTGACACTGTGCGCATACGTTTAGCTCTTCATCGAGCAGCGAGTGAGAGAGGGACTACAAACCGCCTACCACCACTGGACACGGCTGCGCAAACTGCAGACCACCACGGAACACTGCTGCCCAAACCGCCTACGGGACACTGCTGCCCAAACCGCCTACGGGACACAGCTGCCCAAACTGCCAACCACCATGGGACACTGCTGCCCAAACCACCTACCACCAGTGGACACTGTTGCCCAAACTGCCTACCTCCACTGGACACTGCTGCCCAAACTGCCGACCACCACGGGACACTGCTGCCCAAACCGCCTACCACCACTGGACACTGCTGTGCAAACCGCTGACCACCACTGGACACTGCTGCCCAAACTCCCGACCACCATGGGACACTGCTGCCCAAACCGCCTACCACCACTGGACACTGCTGCCTGTTGGTGGGTCAGCAAAGTAGAAAAAAAAAGTATTGAAAAATGAGTATAGCCGTGGCAAGTGGCGTCATGTACAGTACAGCATGGCGGAATCAATGCTTAGCATATCCCAACCTGGATGAGCTGTATCAAGTCTGGGGGAGCGATATAAGTGGAGAATTTGCCCAAAGCAACCAATCAGCCTCCCCCAAGCAATCTTTGTCTGCCAATCAAACTGCATCTAAATCCACACCATCATGGCAAGACCGCCGCAGCCTGTGCCCAGTGCGGCTCACATGCACCCGCAGTCCACGCAACATCGTCCGCTTACCATAGAATTAAAACTACGTCCAATTCCGGACCATAGTCACAAGCTTCCTAGTTCTGCCATAGCAGCTGATCGGGACGGTGCACCACAGTCTGCTACTACAGCAAAATGAAACAAGTAATCTTCCAAAAGATGAAAATTCCCAGCGCTTGGCTTCACCCCCTTTGCACATCCTCGTTTAAAGAACAAAACTATAAATATAAGTGCTATTAAAGTACCTAGACTAGAAATCATCCCGTGTGCTTTTTGGGGGAAGAGGAAACCATATCAAATAACTGCGAGCATAGATTTTAAACCTAAAAAAGCCTTGTGTTCCCCCAAGGGAGCCATTAGACTCCAGTGAGGGTTTATGGTCCATATTTATTTCGGCAGACACCTCATTGTGAGGCCCGCAGGAAGAGAGATTTGATGTGGAGGTCCATTTTTTTGCCCATGTCCCCTCCCCAGAGGAAGGCAGCTGACAAGGTGATATATGGACACTCACTTATTGTACATTCCAGATTGGGTGATTGCAGAGGACTCCAGTCTGGGGTTGCTTTATCTGGATTTTTGGGGAGGGCCAATCAGAGTGGAGTCACCTTACGGTGAACCCAATGTTAAAAATACACACCTGATGCCAAATTCTGGCATGCTGTGGTCAGAGGGTCGGGGTCTGATCTGATTTGCACGCTTCTTCCCCCTCAACATTTAACACACACCGTGTAAAGCTTTAGAACCTGAGGGCCTATGAATCAAACTGTCTTCTTCTGCTGTAAAATAGACCTTCTGCCTTCAGTAGTGTCAGGTTTAAAAAAACAAGAAGCCTCTTAAATTATAGTGGCAGTATGTCACAGAGCTGGTTTTAGCAAACGCCCGGCGGATTTAGTTTTTATTAATTGCAAAAATCAACAGGTGCCGCATTATGGGAAATGGGCCAAATGTATTTGTTACAATATCGTGCGGATGAAATATATAAATATTATTGTTACTTAATAGCTACTGAAATGACATTATATATATATATATATATATATATATATATATATATATATATATATATACACACATACATATATACATACATATACATACACATATATATATATATATACACACACACACACACACACACAAATATATACACTGCACAAAAAAAGTTTTAATAATAATAATAATAAGGGTGCTTTTAATGCAAAGTGAAAATGGGAAAGTTGATAGTGGAAAGGTCGACATGCGTGTTTCACTCTTTTTGAGCCGACATGTGCCCACAGGCGGTATTTTATACCCCACCATCCACTACGGTGTGGCGGGAGAATGAAATAGTGTGCAGAGCACAGTAAGGCACTGAGCCCGAATCAGGGCGAGTGCAGCGAGCCATGCGAGGGGACGCGGTACACTTTGACGTGTTCATGTCGACTATGTCAACATTCGGGCCCGAAAAATTGGAAAAAACCCCCCCCTCATGTTTACCCTTTGATTGTTGACCTTATTGTCTACCTAATACTTGTGTCGACCTTCCAACCCTGTAGATCTTAGCCATGTCAATCTATTTCATGCGTCGTCCTAGGCCATGTCAATCTTCAGTGGTAGACCTAACTCAATGACCCATACCCATCTTTAGAAGATAAATCTAAATCAAATCTTTGGTGTGATCACCCTTTGCCTACACAACAGCATCAGTGCTCGGTAGCGCACAGTTTTGGAAGGAACCCGGCAGGAGGTTGTGAACTGAGAACTGACCACAGTGGATGGAGGTTGCTCAAATCCTTCTACCTCTTCCTGTAATCCCAGATAGACTGGATGATGGTGAGATCACGGCTCTGTTGGGGCCCGGTCATCACTTCCAGGACTCCTTGTTCTTCTTAAGGCTGAAGATAGTTCTTCATGACATTAGTTGTAGGTTTGGGGTTACTGTCTGCAGAATACATTTGGAACCAATCAAATACCTCCCTGATGGCATTGCATGATGGGTAAGTACCTGTCTGTCTATCTCTACAATGAGGACATTGTTAATCCTGGCCAAATCCCCAACTTCATCTGCAGCCCCAAACTTGCTTCACTGTTACCTGCAATGATGATCATTAGCACCTCTTTGGTATGATTGGTCTATAATCCTACAAAATCTCTGACTTTGTGCAAGTGCACCCAGAAGAATTTGTGTGGTTTTGAAGGTTACAGTAATTGTAGTGGTTAGCATTGCTGCCGCACAGCACTGAGGTCATGGGTTCAATTCCCACCATGGCCCTGAGTGCGCGGAGTTTGTATATTTCCTCTGGCTTCCTCCAACGATCCCCAAAAATATACTGGTAGGTTAATTGGCTCCCAACAAAAAATGAACCCTAGTGTGAATGTGTGTGCGTGTACTATACATATGGTAGCCTATATTGTCTATATACCCTATGTACTGCATGCGATAACTGATCTATCCATGCAATCTGATCAATTAAAATGAAAAGGAGACTCTTGCTGTAGTGGCGGTGTGTCTAATCGCAGTGGATAAATGTGTTTGCAGATAGATGGCGCAGTGTTTTTCCCAGTTACGCATGTGTAGTGAACGGCTTCACCTCAGTTTCTTCAGTCCTGGAAAGTTGTTTTGCGCGGTCGGATGCCTGGTGGATCCCTCCAGATCAGTGCATTTATTCCAGGATGAAAGTGGTATACAGAGAGCAGTGTCTCGCACGGTGCACCATTTGGGAATTAAATCCTCCACCGCCGAAATGGTGGCTGGGTTGGTGACAACGTGCACCTGCCCAGGCCGTGGCGAGCCCTTGAAGCTTTCACGTCCCGCCTCATAATGCTGGCACCACCGGAATATGGTGCACCGTGCGAGACCTCGCTCTCCGTACACCGCCTTCATCCTGCGATACATGTCTGAAGCACGCTCGCCTTCTGCGCAAATAAATTGTTTAACAGCTCTTTGCGCTAATCTGGAGGAATCCATCGTGCATCCGACCAAGGGCGTAACTACCATAGGTGCAAGGGGTGCAGCTGCTATGGGGCCTACGAATATCTAGTTACGCCCCTGCATCCGATTACGCAAAACAACTTTACAGGAATGGAGAAACTGAGGTGAAGCCGTTCACTACACATGCGCAACTGGGAAAAACTCCACGCCATCACATTAGCCCACTGTGATTAGATGCACCTCCGCTACAGCAAGTCTTCTTTTCCTTCTCCTTATTATACTTATGTTCAAGGCAGGACTCAGATGGTATTTTAATGTGCAGAAATGACAAACGATTCATCCACCTTGTTCACCCATATTCTAGAATAATAATCTAGTCCTCTTCACTTGACCAAAGATGATCTACCCTATTGCATGGTTGTTTATATACCTCAGAAAGATAGGTGGTACTTCTGGACTGTTACAGGAGGTATTCAATGTTTCCTGTTATTTCTGTTTTTCGGAAATAATGGGATTTGAGTATTCCATCCCGGCCGTTTTCACCAGGGTAACGCGTCTGCAGATTAAAGACTTTGAAAAAGTCGAATTTGTTTTCACGGTAAATCTGCTAAATTTGTGAATCGCTGTCGGTTTCCTCAGAAAAAAAAAACGAGGATTCGCGGATCCAAGTTTTTTTATGAATCTCGGACGGTTTCCAGTAATTGGAAAAAAAAATAAAGAACATGGAATAGGTGGAATTCCATCTATTCTGTGCGAAAACTGATGCCGTTTTTTTCTGCGGATCAGCAAAATTGAATACCCCCCTTAAAGTGTAAAACATGCTTTTAATGTCTGCAACCGTTTCAGGGAGATTCCCGTTGTGTATCCTGAAGAACGGGAATCACCCCGAAATGGTCGTAGATATTAAAAGTGGGTTTTTAATTTGAACTGCCGGGAGTGCTGTCTAACTCTTGGGGGTTACTTGTGGGGCAGCCAGACCAATCATGTATATGAATTGACGGCTACTGTATATAGTGCCATACTGTGTGTGTGCCACTTATACTGTGTGCACCTTGTTGTACATGGCTGACATACAGCTAACTGGGGTTTATCTGGGTGCTCCTTTACCACAAAGCAATGTAACTGCCGCGCAGGAGATTAATCATTTATATAAGCGACAGTAGCGCTCGGTGTAAGTGAGACGGCCGCTTTAAACTCAACTGTTAAGGGATTAAGCACAACTCACTGGAAGCGATGCCAAGTTAAATCTATAAGCCAGAGTAAAATGCAAAAAAAAAAATCAAAGCTTCTCATTGAAAAGTTAGGGAAAAAAAAGAGGTGAGACAATTAAGCTAATTGCTCACAGCTGGGAGCTGGATCTTTGCATGTGACAGATAGCTAGACGTTTGATTCTGCGTCTAAACAACGGGGACATACATCATTAATCCTATAATATTCCTATTTAATTTTTTATAACACCCATAAAAATAATCATTAACCTCTGTTCTGCTTAAGATCCAATCAGCCATTTTAGTTAAATAAATATCATGGAAAACATTAAATATCACTTTGATAAGCTAGATTTGTTCCTGTGGGGAAGGGCCCTCCTAATGGTTTATATTAACATCCGCTCTATTCCACAAGTGTCAAACAGTGAGAGGTAATGAGAAAACAGATAAACTGCAATATATGGCTTTAATCAGATTAACCTATCCCTCTGGCGCAGGCATTATTGGGAGGCTGGATCGCTGTGTGTAATAAGTCGAGGCTGGAATTTTCGACTCTGTCCATGCTTCTAATCTCCTCATCTCATGTCCTGGACCACTGACATCCGTAATCCACATATCTTGTCTTTTTCTTCATTTTTTTGTCCATATATGTTGTCTTTGTTCACAAGCCCTGCGTCATCTTTTCAAATCCCATTTCTTCCATTCCTCCATCATCTCCTACACCTTGGCCCTTATTCTGGTTTACTCGCAAAGGCAAATTCTTTCTCAAATGGACAAAACCATGTGCACTGCAGGTGGGGGCAGATGTTACTTGTGCAGAGAGAATTAGATTTGGGTGGGGTTTTATTTTAAAGTGAGATCTATATTGCAGTGTAAAAATAAAGCAGCCTGTATTTACCCTGCACAGAAACAAAATAACTCACACAAATCTAATTCTCTCTCTGCCCATGTTACACCGGGTGTGGTTGGGTTGGTCGACAGTCATTAGGTCGACACCGTTGGGTCAACATACGGGAAGGTCGACGGGGGTCAAGGTCGACACATGTGTTAGGCACATATTTTATTCTTCCACCATGCCCTACTGGATGGTAGGGCATGAAATACCGCCTGTCGGCACACGTCAGCTCAAAAAACATTAAAAAACAAAAAACATGTCGACCTTTTGACTGTCGACCTAGACCCCTATCGACCTTGACCCATGTCGACCTTGACCCCTATCGATCTTCCAGTATGTCTTCCCAACGGTGTCGACCTAATGACTGTCAACCATCTTATGGTTGACCCATCGACCGTATCCCGTTACATCTGCCCCCCTGCAGCGCACATGGTTTTGTCCATTTGAGAAGAAATTTGGGTACTTATGTAATATCTGGACTCCCTATGAGACTGCGTCCACTCACCACGCTTCGGGCACTATATAAAAACAACTCCATGCCTAGTTGGATAGTAGGGGTATGAAAAAATGGGGTGCATTTAACATGGGAGTCCAGATAATACATAAGTACCGAAATTTGCCTTTGTGAGTGAAACAGAATAAGAGCCCTCGTCATGTTTCCTGCCCTAGACTTATTACAGTGACAAGATCGCACCGCGCATGTGCAGAAAGGTACGTGGCCATCTTGGTTAGCGATTTGAAGCCAATTTCGTGGAATCGGGCCGTGAAATCGGCCCACATCTGCTCAAATTGATGTCCTCTCAGGTCCGATGTGCGGTTCGGACCTGCGCCGGTGGTAAGACCTGCAGGCTGTCCGACCTCCCAACTCCTGGGACCTCCCTCCCAGTGTGGTGGGGGGAGGGCAGTGTGGTCCGTTGGGTGGACAGCTCGTAGTGGCGGGCAGCAGGCTCAGTCCGAGCGGCAGCGTCTGGGAGCTTGTAGAGTCATTTTGCCTGGCGGCGGGGCAGGATGCAGCTGCTGAATATTTTGAAATGACTGGCTGGACATTGATTGGCTGAGAGAATTCTCTCAGCCAATCAGTGCCTGGCCAGTCATTTCAAAATATTCAGCAGCCGCACCCTGCCCCGCCGCCAGGCAAAATGCGGCTGGTCGGACCCAGCTGCCCGCAACTACGAGCAGCCTACCACCACCAGCTGGCCGGACCCCGCTGCCTGACCCTTTGTCGATATCGACCTTGTTCACATCAACCTTTTTTTCAATGTCAACTGTGTGCATGTTGACCTTTTTCATTTTGACCCTGTTGCCCTATTGCATGTCGATCTTTTGGTGTCGACCTATTGACTCTCTGGGCGAAATGTACTAAAGGAAATTTGGAAAAAAATAGGAGTATTTGTATTTAGAAATACACTTATTTTTGACATTTACTATCCCGAAAATACGGAAATTCGTAGTCGTATTGATGTGCTATCAATACGACTACGAATTGCCGTATTTTCAGGATAGTAAATGTCAAAAATAAGTATTTCTAAATACAAATACTCCTATTTTTTTCCAAATTTCCTTTAGTACATTTCGACCAGAGAGTCAATAGGTCGACACCAAAAGATCGACATGCAATAGGGCAACAGGGTCAAAATTTGTAAGCTTTATTATTCCATATTTATCATCCTATCCATTAGTTTCTTACGATCTTGTTGCCAATCGCACAGGCTGCTGTGTAACATAACAATGACACTGTTGTACATAACGCACCACTAATACCCCCCTTTCCCGTGGGTTACAGCGTCCTCTTTAAGACCCGGCATCCCGATAAAGTCTCCTCCTGCCACCGCATCAGCAATAATAGCTTCATACAATATGGGTTGCCTGCGGTAATGAAATGATTTTTAAATTATTGTGTCATAAAGGAGATGCTTTTTTAATCCATTGTCTGACAGTGGGAGAGATGCACGCTTTAATAATCTCTGCCCTCACCACTTGTACATGCCTGCATATTTATTCACATAATTTAATTGTCCCAGGATTCATATTGTTGGGTTCCACATTGAGCAGAAATATCTGTTCCTCGGGCCTTGTACTGGGCTCTCCCTCCCTGCTGTGACTACACTCAGCGCCAACGGAACAAGGTACAAACTGCGGGAACCGAAGCCTGAGAGCCACCATGCTGGGAGAGGTCCTTGTAGACCATAGAACATTCCTACAGCCTGCAGTTATTCTGTGTTACTACTATGCGATGCGTAATATACAGTATTTACATTCTTATTTATTCTAGTACTTGTATTAACAGTTTATGTTCTGGGAGGGGGCCTCCCTTGTGAAGAACTTGCCCTGCTCCATGCATTGTAGATACCAGGCATAATGTAAGCTCTCATGAGCAGGGCCCTCTCTCCTCATGTGCCTTTCTTAGAATATATCTCTGCCACCCTGACAACTGTGTCCGTGGGGTAGATGTGATGTATGAAGCAGTGAAAAGGGAGGAGAAGTTAACCATGGGTTGCCTACCCTCCCGAATTGACCAGGAGGGTCTCCCCCCTTCCCCAAATCTCCCCAGCCGCAGCACTAGATTACCGCGATTTGAGGCTTATCAGTGGGAGGGGGCAGGGCTAAATATGCAATTAGATGACATCTACATCAGGCACAACCCCTGAAGCAGAGGAGAAGTGGCCCATGGCCAACCAACCAATCAGCTGCTATTTATATTTTATGTTATGCATATTATAGACGTTCCTTTAATGCTGATTGGTTGCCATGGGCCACTTCTCTTCTGGCTGACTTCTCCCTTGTCCCTGCTTCATAGCACATTTACCTCAGAGTCCTGTTCCCTGATGCAACGGTCTTTATTTACAATGTGTCCTAATTGTACTGGAATTCATTATTTTCTATTTTTTTGGCCCATCTATGTATTGTCAGGCGTTGCGGAATCCTTGTGGCGCCATATAAATAAATATAATTATAATAATATGCTGCTTTCCCAATCGCAAACCAACTGCTTCAGAGGCCATGTTTATTTGGATTTGAGGAGAGTGGTTTGTGTACACCCTTGGCTACTGAAAATATTGATTGTGCGACCGATGTTGCATTGATGTTATAGTGTTTGCAATCTTCATCGCACAGAGCAAGCCCTCTCTGCGACCATAGAAATAGCATATTTCAGCAGGCACTATAGATAGAGAACTCGCCTGTGCCTGTAAGAAGCTATTTGTCAGTGTGTCATATACTCAGGTGACATCCACCTCTATGACACGTTCCCCCCCTGGGCTGGTGGTGGGCATCTGGCACTGGCCTTCACGCATGACATTCTCACTATACGTCTGAGGTTAGAGATTACGTTACCCGCTTGGTTTGGGACGGCATTAGCGTCATTTTCCTGCCACCCATACGTTAATCACAACCCACAGAACAAAGAGTCACTTAACTAATTTGTGTATTATTGTCAATGTTCTCATTAATTTTGTGTTGGTAAAAGGAAGAAGAGGATTAATGAGTTGTCACAGGTAATTCGCAGTGGGACAGATCCCCCCAGCAGGCTATGTGTGTCAGACCAATCTGTAAGGCACTTTGTATAGTCCCCAAGCTTGCAGCTACCAGGGTAATGTATAGTGTCTAGAGGCATTTCATCAGCAGGAAATAAAAGGTAGTGGCGTCCTCTAATCCTTAACTTCAATGGTGCAGCTAAACCTACCGTATAATAGCAATATATAGCTAACTACATCCCTGTGGCCGAGGGTAGTGCCCTCATTTCTGAACTGCACAGGGCCACCAAGAGTGGCCAGCGGGCTGTGTACTAGTGTTTTGTAAACAAATCCAGATGGCATGGGTGGCCACACCCCCTCAAATATATATCAACACACAAGCGGCGTCGGCGGTTGCCAGTGGCGTAACTATAAATCTTGCACCCCCCTGCCAAAAAATTTCATGAAAAATCATGAAACAGCGACACTGCACCTGACTCTGAATCAGGCCCTATGTCATAGCTTAACATGCCCCATATTCCTCAAATCAGACTTCTGAACACACGAGGTGGCGATGTAATGAAACACTTTGGGACTAATGCTCAATAGAACGCAATTCGGGTGTAACTGCGCCCACATTGCGGGCACGTAGCTAAATGCGTTTGTGCCGAGTAGTACTAATATTTCTGCGGTTGTACGGTCGATATCCATGCGCTTGATTTTAAAGGCATCGTTCCTCCATCTCTATACTAGATACAGAAGGATTTGTGAGAACACAGGCATACACCTGCAGCAATCTCCCTCTCTCCCATATTAGTCTAGCAATCTCCCTCATGTCACCTAGCCCACATTACACTGTTACATCATAGTTACCTCCCCTCCTGCATTCTGCAGGAGATTCCCTGAAATACCAGCAATCTCCCTCTCTCCCTCATTAGTCTAGCAATCTCCCTCATTTCACCTAGCCCACATTACACTGTTACATCATAGTTACCTCCCCTCCTGCATTCTACAGGAGACTCCCTAAAATAGCAGCAATCTCCCTCTCTCCCTCATTAGTCTAGCAATATCCCTCATGACACTGTTATATTTTTTGGGGAAAAGTAATGAGACACATATACAGTTACATTGAATCATCAGCACCATTTCCCAGCACTTTACCAAGTATAGTATCTCTTACTAACTGCTTTGGGCTCATCTACATTTGTATATAAGTCATTTTACAAGGTTCCTCTCAGATGTAGCAGTGCACACCCACGCTTCTAGGTGCCACGTTCACAATCTCTTTTCACAAACTCTCCATATATGGAACTAGCCACGCCCTTTGGGTGGAGCATGACACGCCCCCTCAATGGGGCGCTGTACAAAATTCTATTTCCAACTATAATCTCCCTTAAACTGGTTTAAAAAGCAGGCAAGTATGGCACACACACACATACTCGTATCTCCCAACTATCGCGATTTTAGCGGGACAGTCTGAAAAAAAAAAAAAGTGGGTGAAGATGCAATTTCACAGGAGGAGACCCCCGAGCAGAAAGCAAGCAGCCCCGAATCGGGCTCCAACTCTTCTACATTCCTTTCTCTTTTATAATGTATTAAACAGTAGGAAACCCGGATTAACCCTTTAATCCCGGGACGTGCCTGGGGAATCTTGGCACCTGGCACTACCGAAAGGGACTACGTCTTTAAATACTGAATTGTTCATGTGCTGGAAACAATGGCCACATGTCACTTTCTATTGTCTTGTTAGGGACAAAGATAAATGAGCCGCTGTCGTAATTTAGATCAACTGTTCCTCTGCTTACTTCTATTATTTGCTTATTTATGGAGTGGTATCTAATTAAAAGCGCAGTCAGGTGCGTGTGCTGCATACAAAGTGGTTTTGGAAGCGGTCTGGGCGAATCAATACTCATTTTTGAAGGTGCATTTAAAGCACATTTACAACGGAGGTATGCAAAGTACACAGTATACACATTAGGACTATCGAGTGCAAACAATAAGGAAGATGGATTATTCTGTCTTCAGAGCAGCGTCTCAGACTGCTCCTTACATGCACATTTAACCCCTCATTTGCCAGTACATTATACAGGAGTCTATGCTACAGTAGCCGGGGCTCACCCATTTTGGACTCACCATACCCCTAGCAAACCATTGTGAATACAATACCCCAAGTAGACATTCATAATGTCCTTTATCTTTTTATAGATGCCAATTATTACTGTTTTGGGTTGTCCCCTATAATCAATTGAAATGTACGTTGAGCGGTTTAATTAGTCATTGATTTTACCATAAGGTTTGATAAATGAAAGAATTTCCTCCACAGATAGACAAAAACCATCAGTCATGTGGCGGTGGGAGAAAAAGTGTACAGTTATATTGTTTCTGTGCAGGGTAAATACTGGATGCTGCTGCATGAGGCTTACAAAACGTTATTTTGACACTATTCGGCAATTAGGATTTCAGCTCTAACGGACCCACCTAAATCTATCTGCACATGTTGCATCTGCCCCATCTGCAGTGCAGCATGTTTTTTTTTCTTAGTTACTTGCAAATAATGGGAACTTTGTTTGAGGCTTGCTGAAGCAGTTGCAGGAATTCATAGTTGCAAGCTTGGGATGAGGCCTGCAATACAGTATTGAGATTGGGGTATGGTAGCCTCATCGCCAAGTTGTTGAAGCCACAACCCCTCCAACAGATCTATATATGCCCCTCAAAGCCCCTTACATATTGTACCAGGGTCGGATATTTTTCTAGGGGCCCCTACATGTTAACAATCCTTCTCCTTCTCAAATGGACAAAACCATGTGCACTGCAGGTGGGGTAGATGTTACTTGTGCAGAGAGAGTTAGATTTGGTGGGGTTTTCTTCAAAGTGAGATCTATATTGCAGTGTAAAAATAAAGCAGTCAGTATTTTCCCTGCACAGAAATAAAATAACTCACCCAAATCTAATTCTATCTGCACCTGTTACACCTGCCCCACCTAGGGTTACCAACTCATCCCTTTAATCCGGGACACATATTAATTACACAGGTTCTGTGGCAGATTAAAACCAGGTGAAATGGAGTCTTGAGGTGTGGCAGTTTAAAATCAGGTGAAAGCCAGCCACAGAACCTGTGTAATTAATATGTGTCCCGGATTAAAGGGATGAGTTGGTTACCCTAGCCCCACCAGCAGTGCACATGGTTTTGTCCATCTGAGAAGGAATTTGCCTCTAAGAGTGAACTAGAATAAGGCCCAATATATATTACTTACATTACCACAGATAAACACGCCAAAGCAATGAAGAGGAAATATTTGGGTGAAAGGTGGCACAGGGAAGATGGAGGGGGTGAGGGAAGCACAGGGTTGACAGGTGCTGGGTACATTTGGACCCCAATAAACCAGACCATTGCGACTACTCATAGGTCCTTATTCTGATTCACTCACAAAGGCAAATTCCTTCTTAAATGGACAAAACCATGTGCACTGCAGGGGAGCAGATGTAAAATGTGCAGAGAATTAGATTTGGGTGAGTTATTAGATTCTGTGCAGGGTAAATACTGACTGCTTTATTTTTACACTGCAATATAGATCTCACTTTGAAGTAAAACCCCACCCAAATCTAATTCTTTCTGCACATGTTACATCTGCCCCACCTGCAGTGTTTTGTCCATTTGAAAAAAAAAAAATGTTTTTGTGAGTGAACCATAATAAGGGCCATTGTCTGGATGTAAACGCCCACTTTAGCAAAATTCAGTATGAGGGAGGTGGGGTTGGGGTGGCATCTCCGGAGTGTAATGGCTCCATCTTACACCTCTGATGGTTGGAACCACCCACCAATCAGAGTGCTGACAGCCAATCACTGTATGGGAGCATGTGAAGAGGTGGCACAGAACTGCATCATGGGTACGTTTTTGCTTTGTATGTATTCATCCCATGAATGGCTGGGTAAGGGCCACAGTACATTGCTTTGCCCAGGGAATATAGTGCTGTTAAGATGGTCCCAATTGTTGTAATGGTCTTAGAAATCCTGTTATATCCATACACATTCCCCATTATTACATGCATCAGAGAGGCTTACAGAGACCATTACATGCATTTGCATTTGGCAGGTGCTGTTAAAAGAGTTAAACACTTGTATCACTGCCAGTGGCTACCATAAATATCTGGTCTCCATCTGGATATATTGTGTGGTTTCCAGCGGCGTAAGTTTGTCAAAGTCACACGGAGGAAAGATAAGTGTTGGTGCACCCTATAGAGATATACAGTAGACAGAGGCTTTTCACACACACACACACACACACACCGCCCCTATAACCTCACACACATACACTTGTCCCATTCACGGCAGAAGCCCAGTGGCAGCCGACTCCATTGTTTCCTGCAGTTCCGCCCCTGATGGTTTTCCCATTCTCAAATGCCCTGTGTCACTATGTTACTTTCCAGAATACTCCCTCATTGCACTGCATGGGTATTTACATAGCGCTAGGTTAACATTCCTGTATATCAATGCTTATGTCCCCCTATAGATTGAAAGCGAGCAGTTTGTTCTATCCCTGTTGTTTATATACTGTATGAAACTTATTATTATTATTATTAATAATAATAAAGATTGTAAGGCAGAGTACAGATACAATACTATGCAGTGCAAATAAGGAAACCCAATCACTCAGCGGGGTACCGGCGGGCTGATGACGCCAGGCCTATCTGACTTATATAGTGCAGCATCAGATAAATCCAGCATCAGCCTCACTAATGCTTCAGCAAATAAATTATACATGTAAATACCGGTT
This sequence comes from Crinia signifera, assembly GCF_055691185.1. Lineage (NCBI taxonomy): Eukaryota > Metazoa > Chordata > Amphibia > Anura > Myobatrachidae > Crinia > Crinia signifera. The sequence continues at coordinate 26,087,179 of NC_139228.1, read as the reverse complement.
TTAAATACAGCCGATAAATCTGCCACCAGAATCTTATCAGGAATAGAATTTCGTGATTGTTCTGGCCTCTTATAGAGATATAGTTCCAAGGACGGTGTCATGAAGGCTCCTTCCCGCAAATCTCAACAGATGACCTTCAGTTACTCTCACAGTTTAAGAAAAAAAAAGGTTATTGTATATTTTTGTGTGTATATCTTATAGTATAGTGTGACTATGAAAACGCAGGCGGTGCCCAGTCGCGGGGGGGTTGCTGATGTCATCAGCAGCCTCCTTCTCCCCAAGGCCTTCGCATCGCTGAATAAGTCTAGACTTGCTCTGCACTGTGAACATGGAGGAAACTATTTGATGGCGGGGGGGGGACCTTGGTGAGTTGGTGTGTGGTACTCCCTGCCACTGGAAAGGCGTAAAAGTCTCCTGCACTCCCCACCAGGCATCCGCCCCCACATCCTCGACTGCCCACAATACAGCAAAAGTGGGCAGGCTTAGGGGACCCATTGACATCATAGCCCCTCCTCCGCTATACAACCGCCTGATTCCTCAGCACTGTAGAGCAGGAGGCGGAGCCTCAATGACACAATCATGCTGCCACACCTCCAGACATCCCACTTGTGTGCCAGCCATGCACTCTATCCAGTGAATAATAAATAACTACTCCTCACCTCTATGAGGTGAAGTACCACCAGTGACCACCCGATGGACCAAATTACTCCTTTGTGTGCTAAAAGATGTCACAACAGAAAGTGAAAGCAATTTTTGCAGGGACACAGATCGGTTTCAAACTTGCTGGATATGGAGAGAGGGGGCTGTGAAGACAGACATTGGATGTATTATCATATAGGGACTTGGGGTGGGGTGGAGAGTTTGTGGGCTTAAAACCGTCACAGCTCAAAGTGAAAGTACATCGCAGAAGCTGCCATTTTACCTAGTACATAATAGTCCTTCATACCTAAATTATGTGCAAGCCACAAAGAATGTAAAGCTCCAGTCCCTGCAGTCGGTGCAGGCTTGCTGAGACTTGTATTACCACAACAATACACAATAGTTTCACCTTATTGTAAACATTTATCAGCCGATGCCCAGGGGAATCGGTGACAGCCCCGTGTTAAATTCTTGAGGGAAGGCCTTCATTGGGGGGGCCCCTTCATTAGGGGGTCCCCACTTCTCGAGGATCTCTGCCCATTGTGACCAGTCAGGGGGTGAAGGCTTTGGCCGGGGGGGGGCTGTGGAATTACCCTGTTTGCTGGTTGGGCCCGGTGCTGGTTCATGAAATACGAGGGAACCCTACTCATTTTGTCTCCCATATTTTAGGAACCAGGACCGGCCCTTGAGCCTGGTGCTGGTTTTATAAAATCAAGAGGTTACCTATTTGTTTTGCCCACGTGATTTTATGAAACCAGGACCGGCTCTTTGAGCCCGGGGCTGGTTACGCTCAGGAGGGGGGACCCCCATGCCGATTTTTATTTTTTAAATTTTACCTTAAACACATTTGTTAAAACAGAACCATGCACAGTTCTCAATGATCTGCGCATGGTTCGGTCAAACTCACCTGTCAGAACCTGGTCTATTTGTTTGGCGATTTGTAGTAACGTTTACCAAAAATCGCATCCCATTACATTTGCGAGTTGTATACTTTATAAATCGGAAAACATCTGGATGCGAATTGAAGTGTGACTAAAAATCGCCAGGTCAGAATGTGTGAATTCGCGGCAAAGTGTGATTTTTCCCCCTCGCAATTTGCATCCTATAAAATGTGCGATTTTCGGAAAAAGTGCGAAAACTGACGTTTTTGGCGATAATATCACAAAAGTCACAATATCGGACCTCATTAAATCTCTCCCTATGTGTTATTTCACCGTTCCCTTCAACAGTCTGGGTCGCGAATTTGAACTGCATGGTGGCATCTTCCCTGCTCCCCAGGTAATTACAGCCTTGGCGGATGCTCAGCTCGAGGACTTAGCTGATAATTTGCATTTCACAGTCATTGCTGTTACTAGACACAGCAATAAAATTGGGGATTACTATATGTTTTATTGATATGTAACATTTAGGTCTTGTTAATACAGTAACGGGGAGGATATTAGCATTCTCGCTACAAAGAGGGGAGCCCATGGGAAAAACACTTTTTTTTCTCAATTACTTGCTTGAATACCTGAGCTTTTCAGTTAAGAAATTTAGGAAACACTTAACAGAAAAGGTTTTCTATGCCGCGAGTACGTTCTGCCTGCTAGAGGCACTACCACCTAAGCTGTGCTCACTACTCGCATGCTACCGTTTGATGGCATGGCTTGCGGGACACGAAAGGACGTTTAATATTCAAATACTAGAACTTTACGGAAAAAAAAGAACATTCTGTAATAAGAAAGGCTTCGGCATTGCAATGTATTACACCGTAACACACCAAAGCATACGTCCCGATATTCCCGGTTTGCTTGTTAATTACTGCGGACTAACTGATCTGCCCGGGCTGTTCTGTTATAGCCGGCCGCAAGCTGCTGATTGGCCGCAGGCTGCAGTTAATGCGAGTTTCTCTTCGAGCTGGTGGGGTTTCGAACGGTAATCTGAATTGGGTATGGGTCATAGGGTTTCACTTTTTTCCCCCCAAAAACAGGTGGTATTTCACCCCCTACCATCAACTAGGGTGTGGAGGGAGAATATTATAGTGCGCTTAGCGTACGCGGTACACTGATATGGTGTCCATTTCAATGTTGAAATTTGAGTGAAAAACTCATGTTGACGTTTTTGACTGTCGACCTTCCCATTGTTGATCTAATGCTTGTGTCGACTTGTGATCCTTCCTGTTGACCTCAGCCATTTGTTATTTAATGAGAAAAGGTTGAAGGTGAGCTTGAAATATTTTTTTTTTCTGAGTATAACTGAAATGGAACAATTCAGATGAACGTGTGTATGAACTGAACTGCATATCAATACATTTCACCCCACCGATGTGTAACTGTGCCCCTTTCCCCATAGCACTGTCACATCTAGGGGTTGTGGTTGCACCGATGCAAGCATGGCCACGCCCCCTGAATACAATTGGTCAGCATTTCGAATGATATCATAGTATACGCCCCTGCGGAATCAGCATCGCTGATCTAAATTGCTGCACTTTTCAATTGAAATCCGTGATAAAACATACTGGGTAGTTATTTCAGACAGTCCAAAAGGCCGGAGGGCCCTGCTCACAAGCTTACAAATACACAGCCTATTTGTTCATATATCAGGGTGACAGTTTATTTATTTTCCCCCTCATCTTGTATTTTATAAATACCCTTTCTTCAGAATCGCTATTGTTGGACAAAGTAGTTACATGGTTTGAGAACATACAGCACATTATTTGTCATTAAGAGGTGACACTGTAGACGTCAGGTCATACATTGTGTGCCCTGTGTATGACCGCACCAAGGGGAACTGTCACACTCCCTAAAACACAAACGACTGTACAGATGTGGACCTGAGATAGTACAAGGACAAGCCAAGGATGTATCACACACAGAGACAATAACACAAGGATAGGAACACAAAGGGCTTCATTTATCATACCGTGAAAAGTGTCTTCATTTGTATCAGCATTGCCTTCTCCCAGCAGAGGTGACTGACCACCAGCGAGGCTTCTGGCTTGGCCGGACATAGGTTTAACAGCAAGGAAGGAATCGGATCAGTATCAGCATCCAGAGTGAATGAAGTATGAGGAGTCCTCTAATTATATAAATACATAAAATATATATTACTGTCCTTATTAAACAGCTATTGGCTGGGAAGCAGAGGTTTGTCTTTTTAGTTGACATGTGCCGACAGGCTGTAGTTCATGCCCTACCATCCACTATGGCGTGGAGGGAGAACCGAATAGTATGCCCAAGACAGCGAGCCATGCGAGGGGACACAGTACACTTTGACGGTGTCCATGTTAACAATGTCGACATTCGGGACAAAAACCTCATGTCAACCTTTTGACTGTCAACCTCCCCATTGGCGACCTAATGCTTGTGTCGGCCTTCCAACCATGTCACCTTTAACCATATTGACCTACTTCATGTGTCAACTAAGTGATGTCCTTCAGTGGTCGACCCAATGACCCATACCCCTGTGGAGCGCTCCAGGATTCTCTAGACCAGGCATGTCCAAACTGTGGCCCTCCAGCTGTTGTGAAGCTACACATCCCAGCATGCCTTGCCATAGTTTTATCATTCCCTAATATTAAAACTGTGGCAAGGCATGATGGGACTTGTAGTTTTACAACAGCTGGAGGGCCATAGTTTGGACATGCCTGCCCTAGAGAGTAGATCAAGCTCTTAGATCATTATTTATTCTACATGAGAGCGGGTGACAATATTTCCTTGCATGCAAAACAAATTTAATTTGAACCAGTGGCGTAGCTAACAATGTTACGCAACCCCCCCCCCCCCCCCCCCCCAGAGTTAACCCCCCACAGCAAAGTTAACCACCACCCCCCACACAGCAAAGTTAACCCCACCACTCCAAAAGCCACTGTAGTAGTACAGCTGTACTTCTGTGGTCCTGGCTCCCCTGTCCGCTCCTGGCTACTACAGCGTCTTATGTAAACGGACCATCACAAAATGTCTGCCCCCATACAGCAGAAATATGTATGGGCTTTTGGAGTTAGATGCAGAAGCCAGAAGCGGGTCCTGGGCCTCGGCTACCGGCCACAGAGGCGGCAGATGAGCTCACGGCAGGCGGCAGTGCCAGCGGCATTACAATAGCCCCGAAGACCCCTGGCGCCCACACCTATACAGCGCCTCCCGCCACTGCGGGGCTATTGTTATGCCACTGATTTGAACGTTTAGCATCAAAACATGGTTTGTCCGGGTGGGTATAAACGCGAACCTCTCAGCTAGATTTGCTCCCAACTCTAAAAAAGGTTCCTAGTGTCTGTCATTTCATTTGTGTTTCTAGGGTTAGCTGCTGTTGCTAAAGATTAGTGATCAATTAAATTTTTTTATATCTGAAAAATAAAGCCCCCGTGCACATTCTCTGGTAAAATAATTGTGGGGCTGATTCCCAATTGATCACTTGCGCGATCAATCACGCAGTTTCCTGATGGTCGATTGCACTGTAGATTTGCGAAAGCCTGTGTCTGTAGACGGGCAGAGGTGTTCAATGGAATGGATGGGGGTGGAGTCATCTAGCGTGGCCGGAAATGGGGGAGGGGGTGAAACCTGTTTTTTCAGAAGTGGCTAGGGTAAGGATGCAAAAGCAGAAGAGCATTGTGACCATGGTTTCCTCTACAAATGCAGTCACATCGCTGTTTTCAGCTATCACAGATGCAGGCAGGAAGTGGTATGCAGCAGGCAGGAAGTGGTATGCAGCAGGCAGGAAGTGGTATGCAGCAGGCAGGAAGTGGTATGCAGCAGGCAGGAAGTGGTATGCAGCAGGCAGGAAGTGGTAAGCATCAGGCAGGAAGTGGTATGCATCAGGCAGGAAGTGGTATGCATCAGGCAGGAAGCGGTATGCAGCAGGCAGGAAGTGGTATGCAGCAGGCAGGAAGTGGTATGCAGCAGGCAGGAAGTGGTATGCAGCAGGCAGGAAGTGGTATGCAGGTCCTCCTGCATTTGTATTGCTATGGATGGCATATGCTAAGCTGCTACAAGCAGCTTAGCATATGCCATCCATACTGAATTGGGCTCTCTGTCCGCATTTGCGCACATTTATTAGAAGCCATCACTACGAGATGAAAAAAAATTGTGTGTACGTAATAAGATCACTTTTATAATGCCTTCAGGGGATATCCTACTTTAATCAAAATGTTTCTTATGCAGTTTCACTCAGGAATACAAACTGTCTGATGCTGCAATAAACTGTCACTGGCACTAACAGTAAATGAATATATGAACCCACGATAATCGCAGGCCTGGGGATGTAACACAAGCTATTGAACAAGGCAGCTTCTCTTCTGTGGACTGAACCTTATTATAGAATACTTTTTTAGGATAAGGCACAGTACAGGCGTGGAACTAAATAAATAGTCCACTAGAGGGCAGTAGAAAGTCAGAGTAAGAACATGAGACTCTCCAGCAGAACAAAAGGTTTTGTAACAGGAGAGTGCTGGATTTCTGTACAGTGTCGCTGAAATCAATAACACCTTCTGATGAAACAAGGGGGAAGAGAAAACAATTCTGCGTTCGTATATACAGAGTATCTCGTTTGTAGATTTGAATCTGCGCTGTACATAATAATGTCACCCATCACACTCGGTATGATAATCCGAGCCGATATAGGTGCCAACTTCCCAAAATAAAATTTCAGCGACAGCTTTTTAGGAATAATTTTGGAGCACAAGGTCCAGAATCCCATCTGCCAATGGGTGTAACCATTTTGGAGAAGCGCAGGATTTGCAATTATTGGAAAGATAGGGGGGTCACTAGTCGTCCCATTTGGTTCTTTTGGCTGCCGGTACAGTGCTGTTATCATTGCGGAAATTAAAATGTAAGATATTCAGATGTTTACACTGGTGGTTTTCTATTGCAGAATCGCATTTGGGATCATTCGTGAACTGCTGAAAAATGACATAATTGCATTTATTTGACCATGCTTCCTATGAAAGCCTATGCAAGGCATCCAGCTTTAGTCTGACGTATCTCTGCGTATGCTCAGTCCAGCTTGTGCCGCAATTCATACAACACGCCCACGGTACGCACTCGGTGAGCTTAGCCAATGCTGGAACAGGGCTCTGGAGTGCCCTGTATTGGCCCCGCAAGTGCATGATGTCATGATGAGAAACAGATGAGGGTGGGACATCCGATACAGGGAAGTGCAACACTGCACAGAGGGTCCCGATGAGGCTCCAAGGCTACACAGCCGCTGTGCTGATATGAATTTAGTGCCAGCCATGAGCTTTTTGGAACTTATCAGGAACTGGCACTCAGCATGGCTCCAATCCACATTGGTGTCAACCGGTCCCCTCTTGTTCTGGGCCTGAGAATGAAATCTGAAGCGGAGCTTGACACACCACCGAAGCAGTGTGGAGGCGGATGAATATGCACAATTGAATAGATGCCTGAACATGATACTCAGAAACCCCCCCCCCCCCTGCGTGCACTACTGCATTAAGAGGATTACGGTATTACGTGTATTAAAAATGGGGAAGTGGCTTGCGGCAGCGGCATCCCCACAAGTCCACGTGCCCTTGCCACGAGAAGGCCCCGATCTCTAAAGTTGGGAGCTATGCAATCACCGGTACATTGGAACTGAATGTGGGCTCTCTGCGCTCTTTGTTGCAAGTGGAAGGTTCCTATTAGCATTATTGCTCCTGCTGTATCAATAGCAGCCGACAATTCCATGCAGTAGCATTCACCTCTGAATCAGGCCCACAGTAACTTAAATGTGATCTATGTGTAGGGAGATACAATGTAGTAATGGGTCTGAAATCTGAATAAAAATCAATAAGCCATTTTCTGTTAGCAAAAGCATATGTGCCTGTTCTCCTGGAATTACAGGAGACTCTTGGGAAGCTTTCCCAGGCCTGAGTACAGGTCTTGCTGGTGCACAATCACGGCATTGAGCAGTAGAGAGGGGGGGGGGGGGGGGCATGGTCATACGAATGTTATAATCACACCCTACTCCCCGCACCAGCCACCTGTGCTTGCCCTCCGCTATCTCCCTGAGAGTATAACAGTCACCAACTAGGAGAATAGTGTCTCAACCACTCACAGTTTTCTACCAATCATATAGTGGGTGCCGGATTGCTCACCGACAGTCGGAAATCGTTTCCCCGACATCGGAATCCCGGTTTACATGGGCTATTTTCCTTCATGGGTGTCCACAACCCCCATAGTGGGAGAACAGAATAAGTGGCAAGCGCAGCGAGCCCGCAAGGGGCTTTAATGCGCTTGTCCCCCTAACAGGCTCCTGACAGTTGGTATTCCGATGTTGAAGAAAATGGTACTTGTTTCCTAGCATGGCCACAACGATCATAATCGCGGTCATCGGGGGTAAAATCGGGGCCATCGCGGGCATCGCATGCGCAAAAAAAAAATCGGGTGCGATGGGCTAGACGCGATGCCCGCGATTTCCCCATAGTGAACAATGTTAAATGCCTCAATTTACCCTCGATGACCACGATTTCCCATAGGAAACAATGTGAAATGGCTCAATTTACCCAAATTATCATGGGAACAATGGTAAATGGTCCAAAAACACCCCTGAACATTGAAATGTCCCCCCAAAAGTAGTTTACGCCACCACGTGATCAACGTGAACCCGAAGCGTGGCGAGCGCAGCGAGCCCGCGAGGGGCGGCGGTACGCGTCCTCCGACCTTTTCATATCCTACTATCCACTAGGGCGTGGAGTGAGAATAGAATAGTGTGGCGAGCGCAGCAAACCACCGAGCCCGAAGCGTGGCGAGCGCAGCGAGCCCCGCGAGGGGACGCGGATACCTGTGAAGCCTGCGAAGGGACGCGTTTACCTGTGAAGGTATCCGCGGGGCTCGCTGCGCTCGCCACACTATTCTATTCTCACTCCACGCCCTAGTGGATAGTGGGGGTATGAAAAGGTCGGAGGACGCGTACCGCCGCCCCTCGCGGGCTCGCTGCGCTCGCCACACTTCGGGTTCACGTTCATCGCGGGGTGGCATGAACTACTTTTGGGGGGACATTTCACTGGTCAGGGGGTTTTTTTGGGCTTTCTGGCCCATTTACCATTCTTCCCTATGATGATTTGGGTAAATTGACCCATTTAACATTGTTTCCTATGGGAAATCGGGGTCATCGCGGGTAAATTGAGGTATTTAACATTGTTCCCTATGGGGAAATCGCGGCCATCGCGGGTGGACCATTTAAGCATTAGGCGCACGCGACCGACCTGATTTTTCACTGTTTTCAATGCATTTCAATGGAAAAAATCAGGGGCATCGCGTCGGTCGCGTCGCAGGCCACTAAAATTACCCCCGATGGCCAAGATTTGTGTCCGTGCTAGGAAACAAGTACCAAGAAAATTGTTGGAATCTTGACTGTCGGAGAGTTATTGGGTATGGTATAACTCTCCGACAATCAAGATTCCAACAGTCTTTTCTTCAACATCGGAATACCAACTGTAAGGAGCCTGTTAGGTGTCAGGGTTGCGTACCCTCCCAGAATGGCCGGGAGGGTCCGCAAAATCGGGTCCCCCTTCCGCTCCCCCCCCCTCCCCGGAAAGGGGGCCAAACCTCCAGCATAGCCCTTCATCTCCCACAAACAGCCCCTAAGAGGGGGGTCAAATGACAGGATCGCATAATTTTAGCCCCGCCCCACACAGTGCGATACCTGAAATATCAGCATTGCACAATGGGGGGGCAGGTCAGCTCGTCCATGGCTCCGCCCACAAACCGCCCCTTCTGCCCCACTGTGCTGGCTGCCAAAAAGTCAGCAAATACGTATAGCATAAATGCATTAACTTCTTTTACTGAAGGCAAACAATTTGGAATGTTATTTTGGTGTAGAGGGCGTTTGTTGGGCACACTAGTGCATTGAGCATGCCCAATGCCTGTGGAGGCCCCTAGGCAGTCGAACCCCCTGTCTGTGTTGGGGGCCCCTAAAAGGTGCAGGCCCCATAGCCCAGTTCCTGCTCTGCCTATTTGGTAATCCAGCGCAGAGAATGAGTGTTACAGGTGGAAGAGTGAGTTGTACAGACACAACGGAAGAAGACCTGGAAGACTGGCAGGAAACACATGGCAGAAGCAAATGGGTTAATTCATTTCTTTACTAAGATTGGAACAGTTTTGATGTCCCGCTTCTGCCTGCACCTGTGTTAATCCCTCTTAATCTCTAATTTCAGGCATGTTAAACACAGACAATAGATGGATATTGATTGATATTTGCAGGGTGTGAAAAGCCTTAACCACGAGATTAGTCTGATACTCCATATTCAAACACTGGCCCTGATATATATGCCACTGCTATTGACCTTAATCTCTGCTCTTTCCTGACAGCCATCACTGGCTCTGACACAGCAAACAATGTTGACAAAGTCGGGGGCAAAGTGTAACCTTTCATTTACCTTCATGTCCCTCAAATGACTGTCGTAAGTATATTCAGCCGCAGATTGCCAGCTTCATAGCGCACTACCTCCCTGTCTACAGTGTGGCTTTTTGCCTTTAACTCCATCAGAGATATAAAGGTCTACATCACACTTTAATAACTATACAATGGGGAGATAGACGTCGCTGGTTTCAGCCTAACGCCTGCTCCCCAAATACACGTGATCCTATAATTTAACTAAAGCCTACAGTACCATACACATTTTGATTCTACCAATGTGATTTGTGGGCAATTACAACTACAACGGGCTAATTTGCTGTCAAAATCATATAGTGGGCACATCATGTATAGGTCAGAGGAAAGAGAACCCTAAACAACTACAATTATATCAAAGCAGTGGCGTAAATTCGTCCCAGCAGACTGGAGGAAGATAAATATTGGTCCCCCCCATCCCTACAAACACACACATACTGTACTACTTTCTATAAATACATGTACGTTAAGTATATTATTTTTAAAATATAGAGAGCGTGATGTCTATGGTCCTGCTAGGAGAGGGAGTCAGCCAGAGAAACCATATAAATGAGCTTAACTGAATTAAACTTGCAAGGAAGGAGAGGTGCCCCCTTGGGAACAGGAGCCCGGCAGCAGTTAACTCCATTGCCTCCCAGAGTTACGCCTCTGTATAAAAGGAACATGTAATATTTGTAGGGGGAAAAAAAACATACCCAGGATAAAGCATTAAATTTGTAAATTAATATATTGGGAGCGATTTGTCAAAGCTTGGAGAGAAAGTGGAGAACACCCTTCCGCTGCAAAACTCGCTTGCACCTCCTCATGTAATCTGTCTGTCTCCCCTTCCACTAGATTGTAGGGTCCACAGAGCAGGGCCCGCTTCCCTTCACACTCACAGCTCTCCCATACTCAAACACTCAGCGACCATCTTCATCCACATACTCATCTCCATCTTTGGCCAACAGGCCCTAGTAGTACGTTGATCATGTCCTTACTACTTACATTTAAGCTGTAATGTGTTAAGTGTAATTGTGGCGCTCTTTACCTGTACTCTATTTTTGTTATTTATTTTATGTAATGTTAATTATTTGTCTCCCTGTACTGTTCCATTGTACACTTGTGGCGCTTTCTAAATAAAATAATAATAAAGTGGCTACCATTCAGCTCTTAACTGCAGTAGTACATGTTGTGTTTGAAAAATGGCAGTTAGGAGTGGTACTAATAACCATGAACAGTAAAGGTGCCCATACACGTTGCGATTTTGTGTGCTTTGCGTTTTGTACAATGGTGCTGTGCAATTTTTCCTCTTCTATGCGATGCGAAATGTGTACTGTGCGATGCGATTTTAGCTTCTTTTTTTAAAAGTATATAGTCCCTGATGGACACTAGGTTCATCGCATCGCACTGTACTACAAAAGTGATTCGATGCGATGTAGCATAAAAAGTACTGCCTGCACATAATATTGTGCTATCGCCGCAGGGGCACCATAACACAAAATACTCTGTGAATCAGACCTATTATGTCTTAACCCTTTGAATGCCAACATCTGTGACAGATGTGCAAAATATCGGCTAAAAATGCCAGCGCCGCTCACATTTGTTATATAAATGCAAATAAAAAAATGTTGTGTAAGGTAAAACATCACAGGTCATTACGATAAATAACAATGTTTGCTTGGCAGTTTTCACACCTATTTTGACAAATTCACTTGGTGCTCAAAGGGTTACATAAGGCATTACAGTGGTTTGCATTAATGCCTGACAGCTCTGACGTCAGTCATCCAATCCCAGGTCACCGAATAAATTGACTGTCTTTAATAGAACTCCTAAGATGGGAGTTCTATTAAAGATGGGATGTTGCTATGGGCAACCAATCAGATCATATCTATTATCTTCTAGAAGGCGCTAAACAAATAAGTAGTAGATTATGATTGGTTGCTATGGGCAACATCCCATTTCCAATAGAACTCCCATCTTAGTAAATAAACCCCTCTGGTTTTCCAGGGATATGGTTGCTAGGTCAACATACATTAGGTGGAACACTAAAGGTCAACAGGGCTTAGGGCGACACGCGGAATAGGGCGACACAAGCAGTCAAAAGGTCGACATGAGTTTTTCATATTTTCTTGAGCCAACTTGTGCTGACAGGCGGTATTTCATACCTAACCATCCACTACAGCGTGGAGGGAGAATATAATAATGTGCAGCGAGGATGGAGAATATAATAATGTGCAGCGAGGATGGAGAATATAATAATGTGCAGCGTGCCCAAAGCATGGAGAGTGCAGCAAGCCAAGTGAAGGGACGCGGTAAACTGAGACGGTGTCCATGTCGACTTACTTCGGAAATTCGGATAAAAAAAAAAAAAAAGAAAGGGGGGGGGGGGAAATAGTTTCGACCTTTTGACTGTCATCCTTTCCATTGCTTCTGCCGGCCTTCTGACCCTGGCGATTTATTTCACGTGTCGACATCCAGTGATTTTATGACATTTTTGCAAGTAAAGCAGAATTTTGATGCATTATTGAGAAATAAAGAAATCCCTGATTTATGGTATCGAGCAAATGTTTATAAAACCACCCCCAAAAAAAGAAAAAATAAATATCAACCAACAAAAATATAAAACACTAACTGATAAACACAAACAGTTTACACTATTACACACATACACAAATCAAAAATACACTTTCTTCTTTCAAGCAATGAAATACACAGGAAAGACGGTGGATAAACTCTGCTGCGACCAATGGATGAAACACTCACATATACAATCAAACAACATGGGATTTTTTACATTTAAAAAAAAAAAGTTTTTGGTATCAATGATGACATGGGGATGGTAGGTTATGAAATAGGTAAAAAATAAAAAGTAAATAAAAAAAACACACAACAAAAGCATGTCGACTTTTTCAAGTGTCGACCTTTTGACAATATGTAAGTCAACCATATGGTACCAATAATTGACGTTACAAGATCACGCCACGCAGGCGTGCCCAAGCGTTTAAAGGGAGGGTGTGACATCAGCGCCGGCCCGATCACCTTGTCTCTGACGTACAGTTGTGGAGGAGTCCGACTTACTCATTTTTGCACAGACGAACAACGTAATGACTGCAATAGGCATGGAGAGAGTTAAACATCCAAAGCTGCGTGTGCGACTTGGAGAGCATGTGACTCGGTTAACCAATAAGGATACAAGGAATGGCAGAGTTAGCTGGGATATAGGGACAGGAAAGGAAGGAGTCTTCCTCTCTTTCCTGAAAGTTCTCTCACCCTCCATCCTTTTGTTGGATTGCTGTTGGGCGGGTGTTAATTGCGTTGGCTGATAGGCGGAAAAGAACGGCAGGTTAATGGATTTAAGTCTTCATTAAGTGATGTTAAGCGCATATGGTTTGTTTTCAGTGCGCTCGCCTCTCATTGACTTTAGGCCTTCGCTGGATCACCAGCTCAGGGGCAGCGAGCAGTCAATGCAGTAGGTGGAATGGATATCGTTTGATAGGGAAGGCTTGATTACTACGTATGCTAGCTGTGGGGTGGAGCTTAGTTAATTAACCGTTCTTTCTGGGTCACCATTAATTAATTATTAATAAATTAATTAGCTTAAAGTGCTTAAATAAATTCAGCTAACAATTTCTGCCAAACATAAGTCTCCGAGTCTTTATTTCAGGTTTAGTTATTGTAAGATTATGAAATGTGTTATGTTATACATGTTAGAGGTCACACATCAGTTGCTAGGATGTTTATGTGTGATGGTTTGAGAACTGTGTATGGATGTGCAACTGGATAGTGACATTTTCTGATTTCACTTGGGACAGGTTTTTATTCTGTCTGGGCTTTTTACTCGCAGTCATCTGCAACTTTTGAAGTCAGGCCCCTCTTTGGCGCCTCAGCCCAGTGGTGTAGCTAGGTGCCACGGTGTCCGGAGCAAGGGCATGTTTCTCGCCACCCCCCACCCCCCCCCCTGATTTGTAGTAGGCGGAGCTCTTGCGCGGTGAAAAGGGGACGCGGCCTAACATTATACCACGCACCGTAATGCCCATTGTACATTTTAGCGAACTTCGTAATACCAATTACTCATAAAGCCACATGCCATAATGCCAATTACACATAAGGTCACACATGATGCCCACTGCATACTATATAACAATCCGTAATGCCCATTACAGATTTGACACATAAATGCCACTTACCTACATGCTCATTGGTAGGAACTTCATGCTCGATGACAGGGGCTTTGTGCGAAGGGGTAATGAAATTAGCTCATTGCTAAAGGGGACTAAAATTACTCATTGCCAAGGGGGACTGAAATTGCTCATTGCCAAGGGGGACTGAAATTGCTTGTTGCCAAGGGGGACTAAAATAGCTCATTGCTAAAGGGGACTGAAATATCTCGTTGCCAAGAGGGGCTGAAATTGCTCGTTGCCAAAGGGGGCTGAAATTGTTCATTGCCAATAGGTGCTTGCAGTCCAGCAGCCATTAATGCTGCTTCTGATTGGTTGCTGGACCGTAAGCGCCTATTGGCTAGCGGTCCAGCGGGAGAAGTAAATTGAAAATAGCAGCAGACAACAGGTCACCCGGACACAGCAGGGAGTGAGGAGCGGGGAGCGGGCAGGGGTGGAGGCACGGCGCCCTGTGATGTTTTCCGGCACCCGGAGCTCGTACTCCGCCCTTGCTAGGCCCCTGTCTCAGCCACAATGTGTTGCTTCAGAGCATACAGCCTTTTCGGCAGTGGCCGACTGGGGAGTGAGAGGCTGACTGGAGGAATACCTGTCTAGGGGTGTGGTTAGTCTCTAGAGTAGGTGTGGCTAGCTGTCACAAAGGCTTTGCTAACCAGCGCTCCTGACAATTTCAAACACTTCACAGCCTGTAGAATGACAGTTAGAAGCTGATTGGTTAGTATTCTCTATCTCTCTCAAGAGTCGACACATGAAATATGTCAACATGGGTAAGGTTGACAGGGTTGGAAGGTCGACACAAGCATTAGGTTGACAATGGGAAGGTCGACATGATTTAAAAAAAAAAAAATTGTCCCGAATGCCGACTATGCGCTTGCGCAGATCCCCAGCATCCAGGACCGAGATGAATTCGGACCTGGGTACGGATCAGCCCCAAAGTAGAAATGAAAATCGTATTCGCATGTTAAGAGCTGTAGCGATACCTGTACCGTAACACAGTAACACAGAAAACTATACACAAAAATAATGGGAAGCTCCGCACTTCAATCATTATGCTAAACAGATGAAATACAGAGTGATAGGATGTATTAACGTTTGGCTGTAGATCACAATATGCCTTATCCCGTGTAACAAGTACAGCGCAGATAGACAGAAACTGTGTGATTGAGTCCTAATATCAGTGTCATATCATTGAGATTTGGGAGGTTTGAATGAGAAAGTGACATTTTAATGTCATCCTAGTGATATCTATTTGCAGGAGGTGTTACCACGATATCAGGTCTGTCAAATCTCATTTATGTGAATACTGTGTGTTCTGGGGCAAAGAATTCTGTCTCTTTCACATTTTACAATATGCTTTCAGCCGAAAGGTCTACACTGGAGCGATTTGGGCCCTTTTATCCAATTCCGACAGATCGGCCCAATAAGTCGGATGAAAAGTGTCAAATCGCATGTGTTTCAGATCCGATTCTGATCGGATGTGCGATTTCGTGCACATTCAGAGGCAGAACTCTGGGAGGCAATGGAGTCAGCTGCCACCGGGCTCCTGCTCTCAAGGGGGCACCTCTCCTCCCCTACAAGTTTGAATCAGTTAATTGAAGGCCATCAATATCACTTCTGTAGCTGAGTTCTTAAATATTTGTATTCTCACTATATATATATATATATATATATATATATATATATATATATATATATATATATATATATATATATATATATATATATTTATTTCAGGTTGAGTGTGTGATTGGTGGGGTGATATATATCTTGCCTCAGGGCAACTGGGAGGGACTTACGCCACTGTGCACATTGGATCGAAGCCGGAGATTGCAAGGCCTGCACTATAGATGTATCGGATCCCGCAGGCAAAAGGACTGCTTACAATGTATCGTATGGGATCCTGGCACCTGGGAAGCTGCTGGATGGTTCATGGGGGATTGTATGCAAGTTCTCCGGCCTAGGCTATTCTAGTGTCGACGTTTGCACAGCACACAGGTGTAGTGCCGGAGATCACATCATCTCCGTGCGCAGAGAAAGTGTATTTCCCTATGCTGTGAACGGACAAACCGAGTTACTCGTTTCCACAGCAGCTCACCCAGGCCCCTTCTGTATAAAACACGACGTCGGAGTAATGACTTTCGGGATCCCGACTGTCAGGAAACTGTACGGCACCCAACAGGTCATATTTTCCAGGTCAACCGGCAGGTGCGCTGTGTATCACCAATCTAGTGTCCGCTGTCTCCGTGACCGCAACCACAGTCCCAAATACGCCACTGCTTGCGTCCTATCAGAAAGATTACATCCCTGCCTTTGCTTCTTGTTGCCATCAGAAGTATAACAACCTCAGGTTCTCGAACCGGTTGACAGAGCATTATGGGAGTTGCAGCTCAGCCCCAGCTGGGGAACCACTGCTGTAAGCAATAAAGGCTTTTAATGCTCATTCCCTCGTACTACATTAAGATACATTACAATAATTCTGAGGGCAAATGCTGATTTATTGCTCAGTGCTGTTGACATAATGAATGCAAGCGACTTTTCTCATCTCACCGAAAAATGTCTAAAACCAAACACAATTTTGTGACACAACCAGAGGTAAGTCTCTTGGACGCCTTGGTGTAAGAAGATGCAGCGACTTCCTGTCCTAAATCATTTCAGCGTAACATCTGCCCTTCGATTTCCTCGCTGCTCTTTCCCCAGATAATGAGGCCTCGCGTGTCCACCCATCCGTCCTCGTGTCCCAATATTAGGTCTTTCAGGCGACTTTCCAATTGCAAATCAGATGTGATAGCGGAGGCAACACCTATCCAGATCATCCCTTTGTATTCCGCTGCCTTGCTAATGCAGATTAGCCCTGAGCTGTCAGTTGACTAAGATTAATAACACTGCACCAACTCCTTTGTTTCTCTCGGTGGCCGTTTAGTGTGAAATACTATCCAAAAACATTATCCATCCTCTATTAATCCCACAAATTTGTTCACACCATGCTCACTGTTTAGGGCAATTTACAACAGGAACATACTGAGCACAATTGCATTTAATTAATTGGGTTCTAATTACATTCATTAAAGGCTAATAAAATAAATGAAAGAAACAGCTTTAAAGACTTTTTGCAAAATACACAGGCCCAGTCGCCGTCGTGAAACATGGGTAACAGCTTGCGGGGGGTAAAAGTTGTCAGGGCGTGCACACTGCTGCAGTTTGCCATGTCTCCGCTGGTGCCCGATATCAAGTGTGAACAAGATTTTCGTTTAAGTTTGAGGGTTTTTTTCTTGACTCTTAACGGTTTCCTTTTGTGTGTGTGTGTGTGTAAGAAGAGATACAATTATTTGGGGGGGGGGGGGGGGGGGGGTGGGGGGTGGAATCTGTGTTGGAAAAATCAGGAGAAAATTTCTCATCTTCCGATATGGAGGGGACTGAACATGAATCTGCAAATATAGGGGGTTATTCTGATTGAATCGCGTCTTCGCATGGGGGACAGATTTTTTGTGTCTGCGCATGTGCAGATGCTTGGTGCGAGCGGGCACAGCATACTTCCCAAATGGGTGGGGGGGGGGCACACAGCCCATGGGAACACCCAGCGATATATGAGTGTTCCCATGAAAACACTAGGCGTTTCCATGGTAATAGCACAGTGACGCGGTTTGCGAGAGGCGGGCAGCTATTGTCAGCTCGCTTCCTGCACAGGGCGCTCGCAGATTTAAGACACCACAGAGGTGCCTCAGATCTGCGAGTGCTGGAGAAATGAATCAAATGATTTCTCCCCCGCACTCAAGGCTGGGAATGGATGATCGGCTTGTGAGGAGGGGGGAGAGTCGACCATGTGGGCGGCGCCTGGGGGACTCGCAAGGCTGCAAAATTCACAGCCTTGAGAGTCAACCAGAATATGGTCCATAGTGTGAAGCAGTGGCTGGCCATTGCCCCTGGGCGGCAGTGCTGACTGAAGACTGCAGGGGGAGTCGGCGAGCACTTAACATACATACAAAGTTGTAGGCTAGATATGTGCTGGCTGCCTTACCCAGGGATCAGCAGCCACCGCATCACAGGACACAGACTTACAGCGCTCAGCCTATCATCAATAAGCCCGCCCCCCACTCCTGTGAAGCTATTCAATGGGAGTCAGAGGGCAGGCCTATTAAATTAGTAAGTGTTGGCGTTGAGCTGGGTAGTGAGTATTCAGATGCACACAGTGACTAATAGGGAGTGGGCATATATCGCAATATCAGTCCTGCTATGTTGGGACTGTTCCGCCTGCAGACAGTGCTCCTTGTTGGTTGACAAGGCAGCAGGTGAATAGATGCTATATCTACACAGTGCAAGGAGAGTCTTTGGGAGCAGCCCAATAATATCCCAGAGTGATAGTGGGGGCTTTTTGTAATGAATGGGGAGTGGGGACTGTGTGTACTGGCGGAGTGGGGACTGTGTATAATGGGGAGTGGGACAGTGAATAATGGGATGGGGGGGGGGGGGCTGTGTGTACTGGGGGAGTGGGGACTGTGTACAATGGGTAGTAGGGGCTGTGTATTATGTGTTACTGGGTGTAATATAGGGTTGGGGGGTGCTGTGTATCATATGCTAAAGTGCTCTGTGTACTTTTGTCATGTAGACACTCCCCCTCATGTCATACGCATACCTCCCAACATGACCCTCTCCAGAATGAGGACCTTTGGGCCTGATTGATGTCTGTAAGCAAAGCAACAAAAAGCAAGCAACTGGATAAAACCATTCTGCACTGCAGATGAGGCAGATGGAACATGTGCAGAGTGAGTTAGATTTGGGTGGGAGGAGTTCAAACTTTAAAACACAGGGGGCTCCACCTATGGGAATGCTGGTTGTACTGTATTACTACTGTGTTCTTTCTTTATTTTTCGAGAGAGAGAGAAAGAAAGAAAGAGAAAGAAAGAAAGAAAGAGAGAGAAAGGATGAGGGAAGTGTTGATTCATCTGTTGAACAGAGGCGCTGCCAAAGAAAATCAATATCCCAGGTGTGCAGAGTGCTTATCTTGAACTATGTTCTATTTTGCTTTATGAAAGTGACTGCGCTCTAGAATCCTGGGGAACAGAATACAAAGTTAAACAGCAGCAGGACAACAGCAGTGCGAGATGGTCTGACACAGCCATGGGAAGAGAGGGATCAATGTGGAGGAACATTAATATGTTATAGGGCTGTTTTGTAGATACATTTCCAGGAGGATTTATGGAAGGGTTTTTACTATTCCATTAGTTCCCAGGATCAATATACAGCTGTGGTTATACCAGTAGATCTTATATTAATTAAGGAGGAGCGAATGTCTAAGGTGTTGTTTGCTACTAAATAAATAGCCAGCAGCTCGTCAGTAAGACCGCGCTGCCTTCTGCCCCTTACACGGGAGTCCCAACGTTCTATTCAAGGATCCATATGAAACGTAGCCATGCTTAGTGGTTCGTCTATAAGCCATGCCAAAGCTCGTGGTACAGTGGCTCTCCTCGTGGCCTAGTCACATTAAAGTCGGAAGCCAATAGGGCTGGTCAATTCATGCACTGTCCACTTCATTTATCTGAGGATGCAACAGTCCAAGTTTTCCAACAAGACATTTATCCCAAGCAAAATATGGAAGGTTCTCAAATACCCCATTTACACCAGAAAATGCAGGGATTTACCCGGGAATATGGTGCCCAGGTCATGCAGGGACATTCCCGGGTTGGCCCCTTTCACAACAGCCTAGTCCCTGCATTCTGTGGTGTGGGCGGGTGTGAACGGCACCCAGCAGCTCCGTGTCCCCACAAGGACGGGCAGGGGGCTTGGGGTACGGCCACCGGTAGCTCCATGTACCCTGAGCGACGGGCAGTGACACGGCAGCAGCAGGTTCCAGTCCAGGACCGGGATGCTGGGTAAGTACCTTTCACACCGGCCTGTATCCCGGGCTGGTCGTGAGAGCAACCCTGCTGGCTAGCAGGGTTGAAATCCCGGGACTTTGGTCCCGAGATTTTAGCCTGGGAATCTTTCAGACCAGCGCTAGTCGCGGGTTGTTCCAGAGCCCAACCCAGGAATTCAGTCTGGTGTGAAAGGGGTATTACAGTATTTTACATCAAAGTATGGAATCTACATGTGTCAGTCACTGTTACAGCCCTTTTTCGGGATTTGGGCCAAATTCTAGATGAGGCCAGTGCCGTCTTTCCCATTGGGCATAACGGGCAGTTGCCCAGGGGCCCAAATGTTCTAGGGGCTCACCCCAATTGGAAAGACGGCACTGGGGGCAGTGGCAGGGTGGACGTGGCTAATTGAAAGAAAAAGTGGCTGCAGACAGATGAAACTAAGGTGGCTGCTGGGCGGCTCCGGGTCCCGGTCACTCCCCCAGAGGCTGCATCCTCCTGCTGGCGGAGAGATGCAGCCCGGGGTGCAGGCGCAGAACTGGCACAGCAGTGTTCAGACATATCTACACTGGGCGCTGCAGCGGTAGGTGGCGAGAAGCTCCGCAGCGGGATCCGGGCAGTGGCTGGGTGCTTGCCTTGTAGTAGTCCGCAGTGTCTGGGAGAGTTCTCTCTCTCAGACAAATTGAATCTTCAAATTCTGCCACCGCTGTCCGCAGTGTCCGACGCTCACTCATCGCTTCCCGGACACTGCGGACTAGTACAAGGCAAGCACCCAGCCGCTGTCCAGATTCCTGCTGCGGCACTGCTCGCCACCCACCGCTGCAGCTCCCATGTCCATGATGTGAACAAGCCCATCCCACTGCTCACCTATTCCTCTCGGGAAGCGGTCATCTATTAGAATGAACTTCGGTCTACAGTCATTAGGTCTACCCCACTAGGTCGACTGGCAGGAAGGTCGACCTGATTTAAGGTCGACATGGGCCAAGGTCGACATGAGGAAGGTCGACTGGTCATAAGGTCGACATGGGGTTTTCCACTGTTTTTTTGAGCCGACATGTGCTGACAGGAGGTATTTCATGCCCTACCATCCACTAGGGCGTGGAGGAGGTTATTAAAGCTGTGGCGAGCGAAGCGAGCCACCGTGCCCGAAGCATTGCGAGCGAATCGAGCGATGCGAGGGTCCGATTCGCATTGCCAACTGTGTCCATGACGACTGTGTCGACATTCGGATAAAAAAACAGTGAAAAACCCATGTCGACCTTATGACCAGTCGACCTTCCTCATGTCGACCTTTATGCAAATTCGACCTTAAGTCATGTCGACCTTGGCCCATGTCGACATTAAATCAGGTCGACCTTCCTGCCAGTCGACCTAGTGGGGTCGACCTAATGACTGTAGACCTAAGTTCATTCTGATAGATGTACCGATTCCTTCCTCTCCTACCCTTTCCTCCAAGCTTGCTGGAACCCAGGTTCTCAAACTCAGTCCTCAGGACCACACACACAATTCAAGTCCAACAGTAAATTCTCCATCCTCCTCTTCCTTGAGCTCTCTGCTGCTTTCACCACTGTGATCACTCCCTATTTTACTTCCCAGCTATCAGATAGCTCTGTTTGTGGCCAGCTGCCAGAGGGGCTTGGCTAACCATTAGAGGGTGCAGCTCTGGGCCCCTTAATAAATATACTGTATATAGGAAATACAGCTAGTGCATGGGTGGTAATACTAGATGAACAACAACAATGCACTGTAGAAAACACACCCTAGTCCCAAAAGACTGTATGTCCCTGTGTCGACAATTTCTAGGTTGATATGAGTTTTTCACCATGCGAGGGTATGCAGTACACTTATACAGTGTCCATGTCGACATAGGTCAACATATACATAAAAAAAATTGAAAAACTCATGTTGACATTATTCATGTCGACCATGTCCATGTTAACCTTCTGTCAATATCGACCTAGGGTATGTAGACCATTCTTAGGTGACCTGGACATTGTTTACCATCTATTCCATAAACCCCAGGTAGTGGGGACCACAGGAGGGTTTCCCTTGCGGGCCAGTCCAACCCTCAGCATAGTGCATAGGATGTGGCTTCATCTTTGGGCCAAGCTCGGGAATGCTTTGCAGGGACATGCGGTAAATGGCTGAGCGAGTACCCGGCAAGTACCAGGGCCAGATATGCACACAATATATGAGCCCAGCGGTACATGCCGAAATTATACACATGTTCAGCACAGTATATACTGCTGGAGATTCACTGAGGTTTGATAAGAGAGACGCAGAAAAGGTAGCCAGGTGAGGCACTGCCTCACCTGCCATAGACTTGTTACTCCACAGTTTTTACTATAAAAATGATTAGAATAATATAAATAAGAATTTATTAGTATTTTTGACATACTTTATAAAATCAAAACTCGGCATATATGTTAGTATGACAGAAAGGGCTCTGCCCCATCCCACCACACACCACTGATGCTTTGTATTCGGGAGCTTGGCAAATCTGGTGCATGGCATGGCATACCCTGAGTGGGAATGGAGGTTCTGCTGTGATTTCTCCTTCATACATTTAGGCAATACTAAAATTTAGCAGTTACCGTGTGCCGAGGAGGTAGCGGGTACTCTTTACCTGTGCCCAGGTACGTTGGGGCACCAGTCCGTCCTCTTTCCCTGTGTGAGAAGCAGAAGGAAGGGGGTTATGTAACACCACTTTGCAAATCAATCTCATACCTCCCAACAGTCCTGCATTGGCAGTTGGGAGTCCCCCCAGCCTGAAGGGAATAGACGCTGTGCGCATGCGTCTATTCAGCGCTGAAGAGGGGCAGAAAATGGGGGCGTAGCCTCAGGGAGAATCATCCCATAAGGCCATGTCCCTTCCCATAGGCCACGCCCCCTTTTTGCCCGCACAAGCAGCTCCACCGCACAAGTGTCCCACTTCACAAGCCCCAGATGTTGGGAGGTATGCAATCCCTACATTGTTTTCCAAGTCATCCCAATCCAATTGAAATGACTCCCCTTTATATACAAGCCCAATAGAGAAAAACACCCTTTCTGATCATAATATACTCTTCCACTACACAGACCCCACCCCACATCACTCCTATGGGAAAATGCAAGGAGGGAGGGGGGTACCTAAGTGCTGTCTTCCTGTCAATCAACCTAAAGGTGCCCATAAACACACCGATTATTGTATGCGTTTTGTGCTAAATTGCATCACATGCGTTGTGCATATGATGTGTGTGCGATGTGATCAAAAGTGCAGCACATACTTTTTTTTGTACTGTGTATTGAGATGCCGCGGGAGCGCGCATCTCATCGGGAAAATCGGTGCGTGTATGGGCACCTCGAGACTACTCTACGACTTCTATGCCTACAAATATTTATTCGCTAATTGCAATGCCTGGTGGCAATTAGCTACCATGTCTGCCTGGCTGATGTGTTTCTACTACTATTAATAATAATATTAGGTACTTGAGTACTATCACGGCGCCCATCGCAGACCATAAGGCATGCGATATCGCGCGATGTTCCACAATGTCATACAATTGTAAAAAATGTTATGGCATTGTATATGGCATACAATGCGATGGGATGCAATTATAACTTGTATAAGCACCCTAATGGGTGCGTACAATGTTAAAAGCACCCCCCACGCCACCCCCCAAGTATAAACGTGAACCCGAAGCGCGGTGAGCCTGCGAGGGGCGGCGTTACGCGTCCTCCGACCTCTTCATACCCCCACTATCCACGTCGGCGTGGAGTTGATTTTATAAAGTGCACCGAGCCTGAAGCGTAGCGAGCGGATGCGTATACCTGTGAAGTTCTGCCTGCCACGCTTCGGGCTCGGTTGCTCGCTGCGCTCGCCACACAGTATAAACGTGAACCCGAAGCGTGGCGAGCGCAGAGGTACGCGTCCTACGACCTTTTCATACCCCCACTATCCTCGTCAGTATGGAGTTGATTTCATAAAGTGTGGCGAGCGCAGCGAGCCACCGAACCCGAAGCGTGGCGAGCACAGCGAGCCCTGCGAGGGGACACGTAGAACTTCACAGGTATACGCGTCCCCTCACCACGCTGCGCTCGCCACACTTTATAAAATTAACTCCACACCGACGTGGATAGTGGGGGTATGAAAAGGTCGGAAGACGCGTACCGCCGCCGCTCGCCACGCTTCGGGTTCGCGTTTATACTTGGGGGGTGCATTTAACATTGTAAGCACCCATTAGGGTGCTTATATAATTTTACATCGCATAGGGGGCTTAAATCGCATCGCATTGCATGCCATCGGGTGTATGGCATGCGATTTAAAATCACGCGACTAATTATCGTGGGCGTCGTGATAGTACACAAGTACCTAATATTAATAGAAACCAGGCAGGCAGGGAATATCAATACTACAGGCATATTCAATATTGTCATTCTTAGGACTGGAAGAGTGCCGACTATATAGAATAGGGATCAGACCACAGGCAATAAGTAACGTACATGCACATTAATCATCCTGTCTTGATTATTATGTGTGTCTGGGGCTATAGTAGATAAGATTGGGTAAGTGACTGACAGGAGGGCAAGGTACAAGCAAAAAGCAAATGCCTGGAGAGAATATCAATGGTTGGTGATGACTTCATTTTAGCTGCTGCCCTAGGAAATATCGTCTAGATAACGCTATTTGTAAAACTAAACAGAAAAATAGATTGTAATATTTATTATATAGTCTGTATATATAGGTACATATCAGGTGCTGGCTGTGCAGCCTTGTTTACCTGCAGCCCTTGTGAGGTTTGTGATACTGGCCTACATTCCCAGCTGTGTAACTGTGCATATTAGGCCACGCCCTGATCCACCTGCATCCAATCCTAGTAACTAGTACACACCTTCTTTTCTCTGATCTGGATTGGAAATGTTATTTTCTTTGCAAAAGATTGTGCTGCTTAAAGATATGCAAGTTGTAGTTTTGGATAGTAAGTATATTAAGGGCAGCTATGCAACCTTCAGTTTGATTCCAGATCTAGGTTACCAAAGTGGGCAAGATTTGGATGGGGGGCGGCACACACAGCCTCCGCTGCTATCTGCTGTACATACTCTGCAGACAGCAGCGGAGGCAGGAAGGAGGTGAATGGATGCCTGTGTGCGACATCCATTCACCTCGCCGATAGGGGGGTGCACGGGCGCTGGGGGCAGTCCAGCAGCTTACCTTGGTGCTGGACTTGCCCACAGCGTGGTGATCTGTGGTCCTGGTGCTTGTAGATGATGTCATCTCCAAGCGCCTCCTCCATCTGCACTGCTGGTTGGCACCGCAGTGTAAACGGTGAAAATCCCGGATCCGACCTAGCTTGGATCCGTGTTCCAAATGCCGGGTCGGATCCAGGATTATGGTGTAAAAGGGGTATACATATGAAGTACGAACAAAATCCCCGGCAGCTCTGAATTAGGCACTAGATCAGTCCAGCTATATTATATGGAATACACATGGTTGGCAAAAAGGGGTTTCCCAATGTCTATCTTGGCACAAGAGTCAGGAGCTCCTACAGTAATTATGTGTAAATGACTGTGATTTGGTTTCAGTACGGGAAGCTGGCCTAGTCTGAACACTAGCTCTGGCAATGTCAGCGTATAATTATGGCTGGTGGTTAGCCACAAAGACAGGCAGAGGAAGACTTCTCTGTCCTCCAATCTGTGTAGTTCTCAGCACGGAATGTGATTTCCATACAATCTCTGCCCAACTCCGAGGCCCAAATAACCACCAGAGATTACACAAAGGATTATTCAAATGCGTATTGGAGCTGTGTCATTGTGGTTTGTTACTGTTATTCTTGGACAAAAGAAATATTAGGCTACATTTGAGTTTGTTCAAAATGTTTAACTCATTTCAAAGGACTGTTCACATACTAGGGCAGGTTTGCCTACCTGACCCTCTGTTCCTGGACTTCCCTGGTAATGTATGATTGCCATCACCTGTGGGGAGCCAGGTAATTGATAAGAAAGGTGTTTCACCGGGATGTGGTTATTTGGTCTACAGCATGATGGTCGACACTCATTAGGTCAACATGGGAAAAGGTAGTCATGGTTCTAGGTCAAAAGGTCATTAGTTCGACAGTGAAAAGGTCGACATGAGCCGACAGGCGGTATTTCATGCCCTACCATCCACTAGGGCTGGGGTAGCCAACCCTAGTCCTCGAGAGCTACCAACAGTGCATGTTTTGCAGGTCTCCTCACAGAATCACAAGTGAGCTAATTAGTTCCATCTGTGTATCTTTTAAAATGTGTCAGTTAATAATGAGTGCAGCTGTGCAGCAGCTAGGTTGTCTGGAAAATGTGAACTGTTGGTAGCTCTTGTAGGCTAGGGTTGGCTACCACTGCACTAGGGCGTGGTGGGAGAATACAATAGTGTGCTGAGCGCAGCGAGGCACATGCCCGACGCATAGAGAGCACAGCAAGCGATGCGAGGGGATGCCGTGCACTTTAAACTGTGTCCATGTCGACTGTGTTGACACTCAGGTAAAAAAACTGTGAAAAAACCCATGTCGACCTTTTGTCTGTCATCCTATACAGTGTCGAACTAATGACCTGTCGAACTAACGACCTTTCGCCCTAGAACCATGTCTACCTAATGGTGTCGACTTAATGACTGTTGACCATCATGCTGTAGACCAGGCCTGGCCAACCTGTGGCTCTCCAGATGTTGTCAAACTACAAATCCCATCATACCTTGCCATAGTTTTTCTATAAGGGAGTGTTAAAACTGTAGCAGGGCATGCTGGGATTTGTAGTTTCACAACATCTGGAGAGCCGCAGGGTTGGCCTCTCCTGCTGTAGACTAAATGATCCCAACCCGTTTCACCACAGGTGCTGGCAATCCTACACTACCAGGGAAGTCCAGGAACAGAGCAGTTTCTCCCTGAAGGAGAGGGAGGGTCAGGTAGGCAACCCTGTACTAGGGATGTGCACCCGCCACTTTTTTTTCGCATTTTAGGTTCCACTCAACAATTCCAGTAAATATTCGCGGGCCGCACACAAAATTCATATTACGCTACACAGTAGGAGCTCAAATTCTGTATATACAAAAACAGGCTGTCTTACTTGTTTTGTAGGGAGCAGCCAGCACATAGACTCTCTCTGTCTCTCCTCCAAGCAGCCTCCATATATGCGGCACACACTGCCCGGGATCCCGCCTCCTGCACAGCCTGTGGCTTAGCCAATCACTGAGCCTCTGGCATCTACCTAGCACACTATGGGACAGCTGAACCGTCACACGGCTGCCCTGGAGTGGATTGCAAAACATGTCCTCAGCAGCACCACGGGCCAGCCAAGATCATGTCGCGGTCCACGGGCCGTAGTTTGCCCACCCCTGACTAAGACGGTGTCCATGTCGACATTTGGGACAAAATACGTGGAAAAATCATGTTAACCTTTTGACTATTGAACTTCTCATTGTTGACCTAATGCTTGTGCCGACCCTCGGTCCATGTCGAACTTAGCCATGTTGACATATTTCAGGTGTCGACCTTCAGTGGTCGAACCAATGTATGTCGACCTTCATCGAGTTGACTCTATGACCCATACCCGTGTCGACTGACTGTTGATCAATCGTGGTCGACATAATGGCTGACGACCTAGCGATCAATACTCATGTAAAAAGGCAAAACAATCTTGGTCATATATATATAGTATATATATATATATGAAATGTATATATGTATAGAAATTGACATAGTATATATATATAAAAAAAAATCTATTGAATTCTTTGTTGGCGATGGTCAGTTACCATTTGATGGTGGGTTCTGATGTCCATCCCTGATTTGTCCTCCCCCTTCCAGACAGACAAGCCAACCACACCCTCACCTTGCCTCTAATAGCAAGACCTGCACAGGTGTCTTAATGTGGTCAACAGGCTGCAAACTGCAGGGAGAGGTACAGTGACAACAACCAGCAGGTAAGCACATTTCATACCTCAAATGTATGGGCTTGCCAGCTAAGCACTCCTGGTTCCTTTGTAGTACGTTGCCCCTATTACCACACTGTATAATGATTAATAATGAATATTCAGAGTTGTCATTTTCAAGTGTGTTTAAATACTTAACTGACAAAGCAATCTCTAATAGGGCCTACACAAATGCTGCCACTAAGGCATTTTCTAAGCGACTTTGCTTAGTTTGTGTGTGTGTGTAGTGGCTATAGTTACAGCAATGCGCATCGCTGGCAGAGACTGATGGGTAGTGTCCATCAATCTCGCTGTTGGAGAACACTGACACCATCAGCTCGCTCAGCACACTGCGTTGACAGCTTGCGCTGTGTGTGGGCTCTCAGTGCTGAGCGACAGCGGCGCAGCATTGCCCAACCTAGTATAGCTAGGAAGCCCTACACACATCGCTATGTGTGTAGGGCCCATAAGATGCCCCATTATCAAGCTTGTTGTATGTGTAATCTGTTGCCACTTACTGCTTTTCTCAATATTTAAAAAAATAACAAAACATTTAAAAGAAACAATTCTAAAACATTTTGTGTGTGTGTGTGTATGTATGTATGTATGTATATATATATATATATATATATATATATATATAGTGAAATAGAATGGGGGGCTGCTTTTGCTATAGAAGACTGCAGCAGGGATTCTATGTATGTGCTGCAGTCCCCCATACATTCATGGGATCCTTTATATTTGTGGGTACCCATGGAAACCAGTACTTTTGTGGGCTATCCTTTCCAGTGGCGTAACCATGCCATCACTGCATAAGTAACCCCTGGCAACAAGCATGTAGGTAAAATAAAATATAATTAATGGGGCTCCAGAAATGTATTTGGCAGGGGTGCAAATTTTCTTAATACCCCACTATATGAATATGCTCCTATGTAAGGTCCGGTATTCTGAAGAACCTCTGTTGTTTTGCATCAATATGATGTTTCGGAGACTGGAATGATAGGCAGAAATATGCCACAAACCACCTAAATCCATGACAACACCCATTATACACTGTATATAATGCATTGTGAGAGTGGTGGTACAATGCCACATTAATACAGATCAGTGCCAAAGCTCCAGACAGAACCCTCTCCAGGAGGAACAAAATGCTGTTCCTGGACTTTCCACTTAATGTGTGATTGCCATCACCTGTGCTGACACACCTGCCTCATCAATGTACCAGTTCAGCACAGGTGACTGCAATCATACTGTAAGAGGGAGGTCAGGAACAGGGCACTTTGTCACTCTTAAGGTGAGTACACACGGGTGCAATTTCATGTAAAATCGCTGGGAATATGGTCGCTGAGCGACCATATTGCCAGTGATTTGGAGCGCAGCTGTCGATACATCGCCAGCTGCGCGCTCCCGTGTGCACTGCCTAATGGTCGCAGGACCATGCTCCTGCGACCAGCGGCTTTCCCCCGGCGATCGCTGTGCCGGGAGGTCAGCGCCGGGGAGATCAGCGTTGATCTCCCCAGCCCCGTGCCGCTGCTCCCTCCCTCCTCCCATCAAAGTGACAGCAGCAGCGTCAGCTGATAAAAAGGAGACACTAATGCTGTGTACACACGGGGGCGATAGGGGCTGAAATCGCTAGGAATATGGTCGCTAAGTGACCATATTGCCAGTGATTGGAGTGTGCACCAGCGATAAATCGCCGAGTGCGCGCTCCCGTTTTCAGCCCCTGAATGGTCGCTGGTCGGAGGAACATGCTCCTCCGACTAGCGACATCCCCTGCCTCTTCACCCAGCAGTATTTAAATTTTCATCTGCGACCATTTCTGGTCGCAGATGAAAACGGGACACGGGGCAATATGATTGCTGAGCAATATATTGCTAGCAATATATTGGCAGCGATCATATTGCCCCGTGTGTACGCACCTTGAGCAATATGATTGCTGGGGATATATTGCTAGCAATATATCCCCAGCAATCATATTACCCCGTGTGTACATAGCATTAAGGTGCGCACACATGGGGGGGGGGGGGGGGAGATATATTGCTGAGCAATATATTGCTCAGTGTCTCCTTTTCATCAGCGACCAGAGATGGTCGCTGATGAAAGGGAACCTCTGCTGGGGGAGCCGCAGAGGTAATTAGCGATTACAGTATGTTAACCTATGAATGGCCACCTGCTGTATTCTGAGTAACTTGCTAGTATGTTGGGTGCATTAGGCCCATCATACTACCAACACTGTTTTCATTCCAGTCCACATTCCTCCTTCTAGCGTCAGTCTCCCAATCCCAAAGGGGGTGTGGCTTTACAGGATTATGAATCCCTGAGCGCTCCCCCATTTGCTGTCATTGTGGGGCCTGCCTAGTGCTCTGGGAGCTGTTGGCATGCCCCCAGCACTGGAGCGCCCCAGGCGAGTTGGGGTGGGGGCGCCTCGGTGCCGGGGGGAGGGAGGGAGTACCTGTGTAAAAAAAAAATTGCTGCCCCGGCATCCCTGCAGTGCTGGGGCGGTCAGGGTTGTCCGTGCCGTAGGGGTACCTGCAGCGCCGTCATGTGTATAAAGCTGGCTGCGTCCGGCGGGGTCCCTGTAGTTTATAGCAAATAACTAGCGCTTCCCGCACACATAGCGCTAGTTATTTGCTATTCACTACAGGGACCCCACCGGCCGCAGCCAGCTTTATAAACATGACGGCGCTGCAGGTACCCCTACGGCACGGACAACCTTGACCGCCCCAGCACTGCAGGGATGCCGGGGCAGCAATTTTTTTTTTACACAGGTACTCCCTCCCTCCGGCACCGAGGCGCCCCCACCCCAACTCGCCCTAGGCAAATGCCTAGAGCTGCCTAGTGGTGGCGCCGGCCCTGCATGCCCCTGTCTACTGTGAACAGAGCCGGCCCTAGGCAAATGCATTAGGGCAGGCCTGGCCAACCCGTGGCTCTTCAGATGTTGACAAACTACAAATCCCATCATGCCTTGCCACAGTTTTGCTATAAGGGAGTGTTAAAACTGTAGCAAGGCATGCTGGGATTTGTAATTTTATCACCTATCAACACACCCTGTACGTTACCTTGTAATTTGTTTTTTGTTTGCTATGTACGGCACTGCGGACACTTTGTGGCACCTTAAAAATAAACTACTACTACTAGTTTCACAACATCTGTAGAGCCACAGGTTGGCCTGTCCTGCATTAGGGGATGCATTCCAAGCCTAGTGCTGGCTCACCATTACAGCTAGCAGCAGCAGGACTGGGACGTGTATCAGGTAAAGTGGTATTGCTTTGTTGTGTAATAATGAGTAAGGGACACTACTGGGTAAAGGTGCCCTTACACTTTACAATTATTGTATTCAATATCGCATCTCGGTTTTGCGACGAGATCTAGTACAAAGAGTATGTGCAGCACATACTTTTTGTACTAGATCTCATCGCAAAACCGAGATGCGATATTGTATACAATAATTGTATAATTGTAACGTGTATAGGCACTTTACCTCTACTAAAAAGGAAGGTGATGTTGCCCATATATAACAGATTATATAATGGTCTAGGATGCAATATAGAAATGATAGATTTTTTTCTATGATCAATTTAATTTATACATTTCTGGAAGCTTTAGTAGATTTACCACCTAACATGTCATAATAATGTGAATAATAACAATGTGTGATATACCTTGAATAAGGGAAATGATCATGTTATGTAACTTGAATAAGGCTGTACTACTGTGTGATGTAATGTGAATAAGGATGTACTACTGTGTGATGTAATGTGAATAAGGATGTACTACTGTGTGTGTTGTAAATTGGTTGGGTACTATTGTGTGGTCACAACTCTACCCAACAAGACCAAAACCCCTTTCTGTCCCTATAGATGGCGACTGCACCGATGGCCATCCCTAAACTGCCCTATAGTCCTACCATGGGATACTGGCTGCCTGTGGTTTGGACTTCGTGACAGTCCTCCCAAAAATGGTTTTGACGCTTCTTTTTCAAGGTGTAACACAAGCAAGTGTAAAAAAGATTTACCTTAAATAAGGGAGTGAGGACACTGAAAAAGAAGGCGTGCTCAGAAACGTAAACGTATAATACGTTGGATACGTATTATATGTATATACAGTATGGTAGTCTGCAGATGTGTGTGTGTAATATATATACAGGTCGGGTATCCCGTATCCGGGCATCCCGTATCCGAATTATTCCAAAAACCGTGTTTTTTTTGGAATAATTCAAATTTAATTTTTTTATTCCCCCCCCCAACCCTTTTTTAATACTTACCAAGTCCTCCGGCATCCATAGCAGGCCTTCAGCATCCTCTCCAGAGTCTCCAGCGGTCCCAGGAGTGCTTTGCGCGAGTGCGCGCCGGTGACATCACCGGCGCGCCTGGGAACTTGCACAAAGCACTCCTGGGACCACTGGAGAAGCCGGAAACGGTGCTGGTGGCCTGCCATGGACGCCGAGGGACCATCGGGGAACCACCAGGGGCAGGTAAGTATGGCTAAAAAAAGATTATTCCAAAACCCGGAATATTCCCTTATCCGGAATGCTCGTGGTCCCGAGCATTTCGGATAAGGGATACTCAACCTGTGTGTATATATATAATTACGCACACACTGATATTTTCAGCACCGGGTATACTAGTTGTCCTGAACAGCTCAGCTGTGACTCTCACAACTGTGCAGACTATTCGCAGCTCTGCACCAGTGCATACAGACACCCTACTTCTAGTTTGGGGAAGAGGGATGGCCGGCTAGAGTGTCATACCGGACGGCTGCGCTGCTGACCTGGGACCGTCCTGCATGTCTCGCAGTACCAGGTGTGCAGCCGGAGAGCTTACTAGCTGCTGCCTGATGACATCAGCGCTGTGCGCCGGCAGACACAGCGTCCCCGTTGCTGTGGGGATAGGACGCGTGACGTCAGTACCCGGCGCACGCGGGAAGACCAGCGCTCGGCTGCTGCAGCGCAAGGAGGAGCACGTGACCACCAGCTGAGGTATATAGAACACTGTGCAGGGCCGGGGCGGGAAGGTGAGCTGCTTGTTTGCACGGGCTGTTTATGTATGCACGTGTAATAGCGGCGCCCTGTTCCTTGTGTTCAGGCCACGGTTTGCATACACAGTGTTACACACAGAGGTGGGAGCTAATGTGTCTTTGGTGGGTACGGGGGCTTATCGCCTAATGTGTGGCATCTGCCAGCCTGGTGATCGCTCTAGTGGAACTGTTCCCGAACAGTCCAGGTTTTAAGCATATCCTTGGTTGAGCACGGATGGTTAACTCAGATGGGAGGAGATTACATGTGACCATGCATGGATATACTTTAAACCCGGACTGCCCACAACCATGAAGGGTGTCCTGCCACAGGCTGTTACAGCATCAGCTTGCTGGAAGGAAGGAGCCTGGGACATTGAACTTGTGTTTGTTTATGTTGAAACTGTTCATTCCTAAACAAATAACCCACATATGTAACGATAACACATACTGATAGGAAAGCTGGTTACACACTGGGTGGTGCATGGCTGATATCGTTAGCAATATTGTACAGTATGTATGGTCTTGTATGCAGTGGTCGAAGTGGAAATTTTGAAGTGGGGGTATGGAAATTTTGAAGTGGGGGTATGGAAAAGTAAAGAGTGAATATAGTGCGCACCTTCGGACACCCCCCTGTCCATCAACGTCCCCTGCCAGACTGCCCCGTTGTACAGGGGTATTACAAAAGCACAATATGCGCTGCTGAGTGATCAGAGAGCATCCTGAGATTCAGATTAAAGTGGCGGTATGGCATACCCCCGTATACCGCCCCACTTCGACCACTGCTTGTATGGGTAAAAACCGGACAGGACCCCGGAACGGACGGGGGGGGGGGGGGGGGGGTTAGGGATTTGCATTGACAGGGTTGTGCCGTCTGGCATGACTGCTCTGACACCTGTCACCGGGGAGTGGAGGAGGGAGAGAAAACTTGCTTCCCTGCATGGTCCGGGGGTATAATAAAAACTGGAACGGTCTGGACCACAGAGGGAGGCTGTAGCCCATGTCCCTGGTGAGATCTATCATGCCCCCCCCCCCAGACAAGATGGGACACTACAAGCTCCGGAATGCAGAGTTTGATGTCCGGTCTGGCATTCCAGGGTCTTGCCATGGTCAGTTTTCCTTTTCTCAGTACCTGTACAGTTAGTGTCTTCAGTGACGTACAGGTGCTGGTTAACGACCCACCCCCGTCATCTTTACATGCAGCTCAATCAACGACAGCATGTATGGAGCGGGTGACTATATCGGTCAGTGTGTATGCATGATCTATTAATTGGGCCAAGGTTTAGGAATGGCTATCGGTGCAGGCGCCATCAATTGTTGGCAACAGTGGCCGCATGATACGCAATGGATGGCCATTGATGGTTTTGCCCATTGATATATGGTTTGTCAGCGCTCAAGATACTATTGTGCGAAGAGGCTGCTGAGTTGGAGCTGTCCGTGCTCACAATATATGGCAAATCAGGTAGGGTTAACTCCGCGCTCACCTTCTATACCAGGGCTGGGAAACACCGACCCTCCATATGTTGATGAACTACACATCCCAGCATGCCTTGCATCAGTTTCAGCATGGCCACATAGCAAAACGAATGCAAAGCATCCTGGGATGTGTAGTTTATTAACATCTGGAGGGCCGGTGCTGCCCAGCCCTGTTCTATACTGAAGTATGTGGGTGCACAAAGGGTTATGTGAATGATGACCTGTACTTATGTAAATTGCAAGATACTGAGGGATATCTGCTGGTGCGAGGATCAATACGATGAGACAGAAATCTGATTTGTTAATAAACAGAATGTGTTTATTCTTAAGTGTGCAAACACAAATTACTAGTCATAAAACCCAGATTGCATGTGTCAGTGAAAAATAATAATCTCAGTGATCTGGATGCCCGAGTATGTGAAAAAGGGTGGGGGGAAGGGGTTGGGTGGACTCCTCGCTAATGCTGGCCACACATCAGACCAACTTTTCTCCAACCATCCAACTAGTTGGTTGGATGGAATAAAAACGTGGTGCTGGATTGGAGCAAATGTAATTAAGTAATTTGTTTCCTAAATCAAAAAATGGACAACAGCTGTTACTCAGACAATGTACTGTAGTTGGACCTATTTGATTTAAACAATTTCACTGAATGTTTTTGTCCATTCTCCTGAGTTTGTAATTTAATTGCTTATTGGCATTTGCCCCATACAGTACCAGATTTTAAGTCCAACCAACTAGTTGGATGGTTGGAGGAAAGTTGGTCTGATGTGTGGCCAGCATAAGTGTACCCAGGGGCAATGTGGGCCGCTGGGTGAAGAGGGTCAGGAAGTCTAAGCAATGGTAAGTGGTGATCCGCAAAAGCAGTTGCAGTCAGGGTAATATGCAGCCAAAGCACAGGGGGGTGGTGCAGGGGGCTGGCATACCCCCCCCCCCCGCAGTGCATCGCTCACCTGTGTCTGATGAAATGTCCGAGAACCGTCTCACGAAGTCTGGTCGATCTGTACTCCAGCCGCAGCTCTGACAGCAGTGCTGCTGTGCTGTGTGCCGGCTCTATATTGCTGGGTGACAGTGGCGTAACTAGATACATGTGGGCCCCATAGCAAAAGTTTTTAAGGGCCCCTATTCATCATCTAATGCTGAAAAATGTATACAGCACATGATACTTTGACAGGGAAGGTGGCCTCTCTCAGCTCTGGGCCCCATAGCAGCTGCACCCCCTGCACCTATGGTAGTTACGCCCTTGCTGGGTGAGACGCGACTTCCGGGTTACGGTGCCGGCTGAGCAGAGTTGCCGGCGTCCGTCTCAGTCAGTTGCTATAGGCTCGACTCCCGGCCGGGAGGAGACTTGCTGGTGATGTGCAGTAGGAGAAGTAGATGTATGGGTGCTGTTGTGACCAACGCGTTTCGACTTTAGCACTTTCAAGGGATTTGCCCATTGATGGTCATCCCTTTACTAACTGGCCTATGACCCAATCAAACTCTGTGGGGCAGGGCTATTATTATTATTATTATTATTATTATTATTATTATTACATATTATTTATAAGGTGACACAAGTGGCTCGCAGCGCCGTACTTAGGGCACATAATTAGAGCAATACAGGGTACACAGGACTAAACATAACAGTAACTGAAGAACAAAACCAGAGCACAAGTAACAATTAGCATCACAATTCTCAGTACACAATACAGCTGAGATGTAGGGAAGCAGAGGAGTAGTCTGCATAGTACCATAGTGTTCCTACTAGGAACAGGGGCGGGCAGGGCGCCGCTGCACGGGGGCAGTGTCAAGGGGGCGGACCGGGCCCGCTGATGGCACTGTTCTGGGCGTGCTCGGGCCGTGACGAAAAGGGGCGGGCCTGGCCGCACCGAAGGCTCTCCGCTGCAGGGGAAGCGCCGGGCACCGCTATATACTGCGGTCCCGGGCTTCCCCGGTATCACCATAAGAGGAGGAGGCAGGCTGTTTTAGCGGGGCGCTGCCAGAGGGGCAGGGCGCATTTTTGCCCTTTAAAAATCGGGCAGGGCGCCGCGCCCCGCTAAAACAGCCTAGCGGGAACACTAGTAAGAGGGGTAAGTAGTCAGTGGTAGAAATTAATGAACACAAGTTAGAAGGGATGCAGGTGTATATGGGTAAGAGAGCTATGAGAACAGGAGGGAAGAGGGCCCTGCTCCAAGGAGCTTACAGTCTAGTGCAGGGGTTCCCAAACTTTTTGAATCACAGCACCCTAAAGTATCAGAATATTTTTCACGGCACCCCTAGCCCAAAAGTTGGCTACTAATTTCAGAAACAATATTAAAAAAGTTGTGATTTAATTGTTTTCCTTAGGTCCACTTATGTGGTGAGAAACAGGATTCACTTCTGTTTACCCATATATTCTTAATTGGAAGCCACAAGCACTGATTTTGCCTATTTCATTGGCCATAAATAACTTGAATTGATTCTGGACCACCAACCTGAGGCACCCCTGCAAGTGCTCCAAGGCACCCCAGGGAGCCTAGGCGCACTGTGTGGGAACCACTGGTCTAGAGGGTTATGCTTTAACGCAAAACTATTTGTTTATGCTGTGCCATAAATGTAGGGAGACCATCTGGTTCTCCCCCGTCGTTGGCAAAGGTATTCTATATTGACAATAAACCATCGTTGATTGAAACGAATCAATGGGCGATGGCTATTATTACCCAGATTTGGGAGGGGGTCATGTGTGTGGCATCTCCACACTTGTCACAAATTAACTGGAAATTCATTATAATGCAGGTGCTGATTGTGTACTGTCATATGTAAGTAGTGGAGTAAAATCAGGTCTACAGTATGTAATGTGGTTATGGTAGGGGTTCCTAAACTGTTTGAATCCCAGCACCCCGAAGCATACTTTTTTTTAATTTTTATTATTATTATTTTTTTGCGACACTGCTAGGCTAAATGTTTATCATTGAGAAAGTCAGAAACAAATATTTAGTTAAATAAATTGTTTATCTCATCCTTATGCTCGGTACACGCCTAAAGATTTTTTGTTACTTGTGAACTATAATGGCGCCCACGATAATTAGTCGCGCGATTTTTAATCGCATCGCATCACCCGATGGCATGCGATGCGATTTAAGCCCCCTATGCGATGTAAAATTGTATAAGCACTCTAATGGGTGCTTACAATGTTAAATGCACCCCCACACCACCCCCCAAGTATAAACGTGAACCCGAAGCGCGGTGAGCCCGCGAGGGGCGGCGTTACACGTCCTCCGTACTTTTCATACCCCCACTATCCACGTCGGCGTGGAGTTGATTTTATAAAGTGCACCGAGCCTGAAGCGTGGCGAGCGGATGCGTATACCTGTGAAGTTCTGCCCGCCACGCTTCGGGCTCGGAGGCTCGCTGCGCTCGCCATACTTTGTAGAGTCAACTCCACGCTGACGTGGATAGTGGGGGTATGAAAAGGTTGAAGGAAGCGTACCGCCGCCCCTCGCGGACTCGCCACGCTTCAGGTTCATGTTTATACTTGGGGGTGGCATGGGGGTGCATTTAACATTGTAAGCACCAATTAGGGTGCTTATATAAGTTATAATCGCATTGTATGCCATATACAATGCCATACAATTTTAAAATTGTATGACATTGTGGAACATCGTGCAATATCGCATCGATCACATGCTTTATGGTCTGCAATGCGATGGGCGCCGTGATAGTACACAAGTACCGATTTATCTGTCCATTCTATCTGGTGAGAACAAAAATCTGGTAATGTTTGCGATTAGAGAATTTAACTTTAGCTCCAAAACACTGGAGAACAGACAATATCATTCAGACAAATTAGTTAAATCCATTTGTTTTATTACATTTATGAGAATGATTGTTTTTGTGGTTGTTGTCATTTGCTCCCATACATTTATAAGAAATGCTGAAAAACTGTCGATCAGATATTACCAGGTTTTTGTTACAACCAGCCCAATCTGACAATCCATCTGTAGATGTATGGCCAGCTTTAGACGGCATGTAAATCGGTGCTCTTACCAATAGAGCAGGCCTGTGACGTTACAAACACACTGCACGTTTCAGAAGTGGCCATTACTATATAGAGTTTATAGGGAGAATTCAATTATCAGTGATCCTGTTTTACCGCATTTTTTGGAGGGGTAATTCA
The DNA here is from genome assembly GCF_055691185.1 of Crinia signifera. Lineage (NCBI taxonomy): Eukaryota > Metazoa > Chordata > Amphibia > Anura > Myobatrachidae > Crinia > Crinia signifera. Next base: position 26,048,629 of record NC_139228.1, on the reverse strand, counting down.
ATTACCCCCTGAATTGTTTGCATCTGTTTTTCCATGAAAATGCCACAGGTTTTGGAATAATATGCCAGTTCCTGGTGTTTTTTTGCTATCACGGCTACAAAAGCAGCGTTTCCCCCTGTGGATTAAGGGTACACCTATTTGAATTCCTCCCATGTGTTATGGTAATAAACATTCACTTGAATGAATTAATGTCCCAACGGACATAACTGTAAAAGTAGAAATAATGAAATGCCTCTGTGGGATTTTTGTTAAATGTAGACCGTTCTTAAAACTTTCTAATCCTTTTCCAGTTTTATTTAATTACGTTTTTGGGTGAAAAATCTTAATTTGGCCTCGATCAAAAAGTCATAGAAATGTTAGATAAAACAATTTATTTTTTATTTCCCAGCGATGAAGCTAAGTAAGGCGAAGTATGATGAGATCGCCCGTTACATCTCTACTCTGAAGCCCACCAGACAATGCACGAGGCGGCTGAAGGAGAGGTTTCCCAGGTGAGTGCAGCCCATGGGCCTGATTCTAGGGATGCAAAAGTGTGTAGAGCCCATAGTACGCATGCTCAAGGCCATCCTTCGATTTAAAAACCTTCTACTATTTTTTTTGTTTTGTTCGCAAGGTGATTGACAGGGAGCCGGTGTTGGGGTGGTGGTAAATGGCCTTTTTTGGGGGGTAGCGTCGTAAAAAATGCAGGCATGCCCGGGTGTTTTATGGGGAAGTCATGTGACCTTGGCCACGATCAGACTGCTTCTATCAAAGCCACCAACTAAGAGGGTTATTCTTATTCATTCAGAAAGGCACAATCACTCTCTAATGGACAAAACCATATGCACTGTAGGTGGGGCTGATGTAACATGTGCAGAGAGAGTTAGATTTGGGTGGGTTATTTTGTTTCTGTGCAGGGTAAATACTGACTGCTTTATTTTTACACTGCAATATATATTTCAGTTTGAAGTAAAACCCCACCCAAATCTAACTCTCTGCACATGTTACATCAGCCCTACCTGCAGTGCATATGGTTTTGTCTATTAGAGAGTGATTGTGCCTTTCCGAGTAAATAAGAATAACCCCCTAAGTCTTGGGCTACGCACACAATGTGAAAATCGTTGGATGGTGGCTAAGCAATCCACAGGCTTGTGCGGGACAGGATTTCATTATGGCAGCGCGGTGTACAACTGATCGTTGAATCAGGCCCCATGCCTCTACCGTATATATACAGAGCTTTCTGATCATATAACTGTCCTTTTAAGTTTTAAACATAATTAGCGTTGTTATTTTGTAAGCAATTGTATTTCTATCTCTGTTATAAATGGGTTCCTAAGCGGCGTCTTACACCCGATTCTCGCAGCCGGTGTTGATCACGTGGTTGCTGCTGAAGCAAAGTATATATAATACTGCTAGTGTTCCTGAGGCCGTAGCAGAAGGGTTAATTGAGATGCTTTGGATTGCAAGTGTTATTATGCTAATTGCCCCCAATGGCTTGTGATTTTGTGGAGGTAACCACTTTCTGGCAGTGCCCACAAGCTATGAAACCAATGGGTTATGTGCTCAGTGATAATCTCCGAGTTGCAGAGTGAAACTCGCCTGTGTTCTGCTGCCAGGGAAATGTTGGCAGAGGCTGCGCCTGTGTCTGCTCATCCAGTGTGTTTGAAGAGGAAGGTAATATTGTGTAGCATTAGCTTGCACTTCAGGGTCCATTTAGCTAAACTGGCAAATGGGCCAAGCCTATACCAGTAAGTAAAAGGTACATAAGGGAGTCAGTGTGGTATTCCTGGCATTACAAGCCGCTTGGTTGTAATCGTCAAATTGGGAGCGATCTACTCGAAGAGTCTCAGGGTTTCTCATTGGAATGCAAGACAAAAGCCAGGGAAAGATTACATCTTCTAATGACATCAGGTTTTTTTTCTTGTGAGTTCTTCTTCTAACTAATGTACTTTCTAGTGATTCCACCTCCTTCCCTCCTCACCCACACTGTTCCCCTTTTTGTAACCCCTACATCATTATTTAAAGAAAGTTCTGTACTTGAACTTAGGTGAACGACACAAACTGCTAAAGCCTCAGATATCCCCGTGAGCCAAAACTGGGTTTTGATGGGTTGTGTAATTTTAGAGATGTGCAGGTTTGGATTAACCCAGATCTGGAACTGGGATCTTATTGGTTGTCACATGTTTTGGCTGCAAGACATGTGACAGTTGGTTAGCCAATAAGGTCTCAGTTTGAGATCTGGGTAAATCCAGAACCTGCACATTTCTAGTAATATTACAATGGCGACTAGGACCTGGCTGGGACTATTAGATTGCTTGGGAAGTAAAAAATGTTAATACTTTATCAATGTAATGTTAATTGAAAGTAGTGGTTTGCGATATTCTTAAATAATGAGTTCACCCTTTATTGTCTTAAGAGCTCAGGGGGCCCCGTGGTGAGCTGTCATATGTATTGAGACTAGAGATGTGCAGTATCCAGCTGTCGCATGTTTTGGAGCAAAAACATGTGACCGCATGTAGCCAATAAGATCCCGTTTAGAGGTAAATCCGGAAATGCACATCTCTAATTGAGACCCCGTGGTGGTGGGACTTGGTATGTATAGGGTGGACTGATGGTATAACCTGTGGGCCATTAGAGGCATACAATAGTATGCCTCGCACAATATTTATTTTTTGTATACCACATGTATGTAACAAGTATATTAACAAATATACATATTAAATACCCCCCCCCCCCCCCCAAAAAAAAATCAAACTGTGGGGGGCTTTCCAATTTAATAGTATTATGTTGGTATCTTTATATAATATAATTGTATATGCTTCCCCTTTGTTTAATACCGTAGGAGTTAACATTCTGCTCCTGTGCGTCCGCCATGTGGACTAATCCTATGAATTTATGGTGGCAGAACCTCGATCAATAAAGCCGCTGAATTAGCAATCTCAGGTGCTGTTCTGGGGGCCACTGTTCTTTATTAGAACTGTTCCAGATCGCGCCTTTATGAAGGTTATAGCATAGCGTAATAGTATACATCTTTATTATTGTTTTTGTCTTCTTAATTTAAGATAAGTTTATGTCTCCTATTTTGTTTCTGAATTGGAAACAGCCTGTGCCATTTACCTTGTGCGTGCCGGTATCCTGGGGGACAGACATCCAAGCCCAACTTCATTTCACTCTGGACAAGTCACTTTGTCACGTTCTACTGAATTAGATTGTATACTCCTTAGGGTACAGACACATTCTCTTTCCCCGCTATTATGTGGTACTTCTATTTCTTCCCAATGACAATCTGATGCATAGCGTTGGAAGGCGACTTGTGTACTGGGCTGTTCCGCACTTCTCATTGATTCCAAATTAGGAGGAGTTGACGTGAGGCATCAATCATACGCCATCCAGGCTGTATAGTGCACGAGGACCACTCGCCTAGTAAATGCTAGCCTCCCGCAGAGAGAAGCATCTGATGGCAGCACGTCAGTAAGTGGCCTGTCACAGTCGCTGACTCCATGCTATATAGACAACAATTTTAATATCAGTTCTAATAGAAAGATAATGTACTTTGTTTTGGTTTTTCGTTGCTGGAAGCTTTTAACTCACCCGTCACCAAGAACATCATCTACCCTAATGCTTGGATCTGCCGGAACTATGGTGCTGTTGTGATTTTTTTTTTCTTGCTTCTATACGCAGAACCGATCGGAAATACCTTTTTAAAAAACCCTGGATTTGAAATCTCATCAGATTTGAAATGTAGTATTTTATCCTGTAAAATACTTTATGGTCAGTTTTGATCCAGATTGTTGTGTTAGTGAATTATATACAGTTTTCATTTACAGTGAGACACTAAAGTGAGACACTAACAATGTGAATTTGATAAAATTCAACCGGAACCATAATCTCCTTCCATATGCACAAATTTCATGTATAGTTTAGTGGTTCCCAAACTGTCTAGATCTGCTAGAACTGGGTGCCTCTGATTTGTGGTCCAGGACCAAATCATTTTACTAATGGTGCACATACACTAGTGCGATCGGATGCGATTTCCCATCGTGAAATGTTTTTTTTTTTTCAGAAGACCGAGTGGTCCTCTGATTAGCTGAGAGAGCTCTCTGCCCTCTTATTGTCTGACACTTGTGATGGCATGCCATTTGTCGCGGCGGTTTAGAGAAATAAAATAAAATTTTCTCACATGTGTATGGGTACCATTATTGTAATCAAATTGTCAGCCGCTAGTAGCTGCCAATCATAAACCGTGGACAGTCATAAACACAGTTGTGCACCACCACAAAGCTGTAGGAACTGTTAACTTAATGTAATATTTGTTTCCAGGTTGATCACTAAAAATCTCTTATACTAGAGAAGCCATGAAAAGAAATGCTGATGCTCTAGATGAGGGCTGGCCAAACCGGTACTTGATCTACAAACCGTTCATGATTTCCAGGCCACCTCTGGGTCTGTAGAATGTGTCGGTTAGGAATGAATGCAGCACATGTTTGAAAATGTGATTGCAATGACTGCACCTGTGCTTTTAGTTAGGACAGGGCTGGCCAAACCGTTCCTCTATCTACCAACGGTCCTCGTTTTCCAAATCACCTGGCTGGTGCACAGCTGTAGTCATTACTGTCATATTTCCCTATCACCTAGCTGGTGCACAGGTGTAGTCATTACTAACTGTCACATGACCCACATCACCTAGCTGGTGCACAGCTGTAGTCATTACTGTCACATTTCCCATATCACCTAGCTGGTGCACAGGTGTAGTCATTACTAACTGTCACATTTTCAAACCTTCTGCATTCATTCCTACAATAGATCCACAGGTGGCCTGATAAACATGAACTGTTGGTAGATCTTGAGGACAGGTTTGGACACCCCTTCTTTAGGGTATATTGATTTTAAGAACATTGAATAACTGCTGGCATAGTGAATGCTCGGTTTCACTAATTGTCAGCATTTTAATGTTTTCAAAGTGTGGCCCCAGATACTTGTGTATCTGTGGCTGACAACTTACATTTTATTTTTTCCATAACTCCAAAGTATTTTGACTTTGGGTGGCAGTAGACTACCGTCCCTATCCAACATGGTCACCAGTTTCCACTAATAGCGATGGTCTGTTACTGTGTGTGTTGTGGCGCCAAGCTGTCATTAAGATCTGAGAACACACGAGGCTGGCCTGCAGGAACTTTCTGCGGAAGGATAGAAGACTTAAGCGTTTATGTTGCTCTGATTATGGAACCAGTGGCCATGCTTTAAGTCATTCCCTAAATATTGTGCGCCTACCAGGAAGGCAGCTCTGTCCTGTGAGGGGCTGCTGCTGTCACCCACAACAAATAAACTTAAATTGGGCATGTGGCCTGTCCTGTCTTTATGAACAGAGCTCTCTGCTCAAAAGGGGATGTAGATTCAGGATAATGCTAGCGAAAACCCTTTCAGCAGGTATTTTTTGATCTTTAGTTCTGTTTTACGTGATCTGATCAGTTCAGCGAGATTTACATGGTCAGATCCAATACAGATCTTTCATCTAGTGAGCCTGCTACAACATCAGGCTTTCCATAGATCTTCTAGAAAAAAGAAAATGCAGGTGCACGCTCTTGTCAGAACAGGTAAGCCGGCCATACACTAGGCGACATCTCCGAGTGGAGAAGTCGCTCGGAATCCACCCTGGACCCGTCCGGGAACCTCCCTGGCAGCATTTAGGATCCTTTTGCGTACGATATATCGCATTGCGATCCAACAGATCTCCTATTTTGAGGCTCCAATGCGATGCGCTCAAGGCTGCACATCGCATCGGACCTGCAGTCAAGTACATGCGATTTGGATGCTTTTTATGCAATTGATTGCCGCAATCGCATACAAAGTGACCAAATCACATGTATAGTGCTCTAATGTATGGGAACCTTCACAATAAACTCTGCAAATTTAACATGGAGCAGAATTGAGGTTCGTAACCTCATCAGGGATGTTGGCACATTTGTGTATGATTGAAAAAGAGTGGTTTATTTAATTGCAAATATTTTGAAAGTTTGAATATATATTTAGAACTAAATCGGTCAATATAATATTTAAAGTCTATTTACAGACCACATATTTATCATTTATGCCATAGGATTATCTCACTATGCTCCTCCAATCAAATATATTACCCATAGAATTGCTTTCCGTTATCCTAGCGGGACGCTATGAGAAGCAGTCCACTTTCTCGCTCATCTGCTGGTAATACAGCTGAAAGTCCCCCCAGTATGTACGGGCAGTGATAAGTAGCCGGGCCAGCAATGACCACTTATCACTGCCCGTACATTCTGGGGGGGGCTTTCAGCTGAAAGTCGCCCATTGTGTATGAGCCTTTAAGTGGATACACCACCAAAAAATGTAAATTGGTAGAAGGTTGGATCCATGATCATTTTGGATGGAGTTGGACATTACCCAAAAAAGCATCTTAAAAATCCTCCACGATGCCACAACAAAAACGTTGTCGAAAAATGCAGAAGTTCAGTGAGTGAAATGTATGGAACCCATCAGCCACCAAAGACCTAGCCATCACAATGGAAGCAGCTGCATGAGAGCTGTTCATGTGCTAAAAAGTTTTAAGTGCTACAATAATTCTGCTCGTAGACAGCCTGGCCACAATAACCCAGAGGGCCCAACTCTCCAAACCCATTCCTAATACTGAAATACAGTATATACAGGTGGGAGGGGTTCTAGTCCTGAAACAGTCTCCGCCTTCAGGTGTGCACGTGTTAGTGTGCACCTGCAGTTTTTTTT
>NC_139228.1:25793220-26041697 GCF_055691185.1 Crinia signifera | reverse complement strand
TCACTCTATGCCGACATGGGTCGTGAAGTAAGAAAAAGACGGTTTAAAAAAAATCGTGTGCGACCCATGTCGGCCAGTAACATATCAAACTTTTGCTTGTCAATTTAGACCTAGAAGATGTTAACTATTTATGTGTTGACCGATTGTCCGTTGACCGATTAGTGGTCTTCTTATTGACTGTCAAACCTAGGCACGGTCAACCCATCGACTGGATACTTTGAATTCATTGGGTGCCTGGCCTTTTTAAAGGGGGCAATCTGAATGATAGGTCGCCACCATATGGTCGACATAGACAAAGATCAACATAAGCAGAAGGTCAATATGACTCTTTTTTTTTTTTTTAGAATTTCTAAAAATCCCTCATACTTTTACCATCCCGTGTGGATTGTCATTGGGAGCAGTAAAGTGGGCAAGGCACCGGGCCAAAATCATGGTGAGGGGGTCGGAAATGGAAGGGACCATTTCATTTTGACTGAGTAGAGTGAAGCTGGGTACACACTAATAGATATAACCACAGTCGGATCGGGCAGTGCGTTCTCCATTCACACTGAAAGTTCCGGCATGACGGACATCACAAGTGGGCCAGCGCATTTGCATGTGCCCACCCACTGAGCTGTCAATCACCGAAGGCTCCTTGAGCAGGAACAGAGCAGGTGGAAGTGCACGATGATGCGCAATTGTAAACTGGGCATTTCTATTGCCAATCCTCTGCTTATGGGAGTAAAATGTTTTTTGAGCCTTTTTTCACCTACTGTATTTTGATCCGATGTGCACACTGGGCGTAATTCTCAAACCAGTCGCTATCGCCCCATTGTGTACTTTTATATTAATCCGTTTTGCTACTTGGCTTTAGTGATAACAGAAGCAACCTGTAGCATTAGTGTCTGCAACGCAAATAATCAACTATATTAGATGCAGCATCAGACTGTATACAGCACATAAGCGGAAGTAACAAATGTTTAGCTAATGATGCCTGTAAGCTAGTAGCTACTCCGAGATAAACCTTCAATCGATGTCCTTTCCATCCTCTGGTCTCTCCCCATTCTCAGCCACGCGCTCATTATCAGTGTGCAGATAATTAGTATCATTAAGCAGCACACCATGTTCATTATCAGAGTACTGCAGATAGATACTTGATATCCTTACACAGTGCATTATCTCAGTACTGTCCTCATGCAGAGCACGTCCCCACGGCGCTCCCACGTGTTCTACGGACCCCCCATCCACCCCAAGAGTGCACAAGGGTTTAAATTAAAGGGGGAAAAATGAAAACTAGGGGCAGTATTCAGGGGTGTAACTAGAATTTGTGGACCTCCTAGCGAAATCTTGAAACCCCCAGCCTGCTGCAGGAGAAAGTGACCAGAGCGATAGACCAAAGGGATGTCAGGGAAAGAGTGAGTGAGAGGAAGGTAATGAAGGGAAAGAGTGAGAGGGAGTGACCGCATCATGGAGAGGGAAAGGGTCAAGGAGAGAAAGTGAAAGCGTGGGAGAGGGACAGAGTTGGGGAGGGAGTGACCTCTTCAGTGAGATTGTCAGGAAGAGTGAGGGGGAGGTAGAAAGAAATGGGATGGGGACAGGCACTAACCAGACCCAGCAGAGGTTCCTGATGGGGGCGGTCACTTCCCAGCTTTAAGCTCCACCCCATTTTACCAAAGATTTGCTGGGTTCCTGGTACCCCCTCTAGCCCCTCTTCCCATACATCCTACGAAGATGGCAGTGTCATCATCGCCATTCCTTACCCATAGCAGGCACATGGAGCACCACCCATGCTACGCAGCTGTCCTCATGGGTTCTGAGCCTGTAGTCAGTGACTAAACAAATACAGGTAGATGTACTATATCAGGCCTAAATGTTGTGATTTTAGAAAAGTGGAAAAATTACCATAACCTGAGTTTATTGCAAGGGTCTACCCGGGTCGTGGCTCAGTGGAAGAGGGTCCCAGCATCCCTTGCAGCTCCCAGTAGTCCACTCCCCAGACAGAAGTTGGAGGTGAGTGTACTGGGAGCAGAGGAGAGCACCGGACAGGGGATTATTTTTCTTTTTCTTATTTTTACTGTTTTTTTATTTAACATGCTGTTAAAAAAGACAGCAGAGATTTCAGAGCCGAAAATACAGCAATACATTTTTTTTTGGTTACTGCCGCGTACCCATTTTTTTTTCACCTCGCTAAGTGGGGTTATTCAATGTGCGCTGATATTCACAACAGTCAGAAATATCTGCGCATCTATTCAATGCGCTTTTTTCAAAGTCAAATCTGCATTGTAAAAAACGGACGCTGGATTGTTGAATCCGTAGCAGTTTTCCTCAAAATAAACGTGGATTTCACGATCTGTGTGTATTCCGATTAAATGTTTCAGAATTGACACCGAATTGGGCGATATTTACGTCTGTCAGAAACCGCATTGAATACCCTAAACCTAATTCGCCTTAAATTCCTCCTCAGCCCAGATTTTCCCGTTAAGCTGGCCATACATCTACAGATCGATTGTCAGATCGGGCTGGTTGGAACAAAAACCTGGTAATATCTGAATGGCAGTTTTCCAGCATTTCAAAGTTAATCTTCAACTGTCATCTGCTCTCATCCATTACCAGGATTTTGTTCCAACCAGCCCAATCTGACAATCGATCTATAGATGTATGGCAGGCTTTAGCCATCCTTGAGCACTGACGACTTGAATCAGTATCTTTGTTACTTTTATGCATCTGTGTTCAAGCATGAATATCCATAAAAACTAGGGGTAGATTTACCAAAGCTTCTAAAAACGAGGGGTTGTTTCCCCTAGCAACCAATCCAATTCTGTCATTTCTCTATTGCGTCCTAGAAAATGATAGTCAGGTTGGATTGATTGCTATGGGCAACATTATCTCTTTTGGCGATTTCGTCCGTTCTCTCAATCTCTGTGCCAATTAATCGCCTGGGCATAAAATCAGCGAAAACCGAGTGGTTCAGCGATTTTGCCGCAAATCCTCTGCATTTTTGCTCATGCAGATTCCACCCTCGAAAAAGGTTAAACTCCATGGGTGAAAACAGCCGCAAATGGGTGAAAACAGCCATAAAGTAGGGCAAAAAGATGGGCGAACCATTGACTTTTTTGTGCCTAGCAAAAACCGCAATGATTGAAAACCCCTCTTTAAACGCTCAAATCCCATGGTATTAAACAGTGAATAGTTATAGACAACCTTTACTTTAATCTGGTCATCGGTACCAGGCGTCCACGATAGGGAGAAACTTGTTATGTACATACAGTATGGTGTCTGCCAATACCCCACATGGGGGCATCCATGATTGCGTAGCCTGAATACTTGTCTTTTTGCTGCTGACAGTGAATGAACAACTGGAAAACAAGCAGGCGCGTGTGATTGCCTAGCGATTACTGCGCGGTTTAATTTTTCCGCCACACTGCCTCCTTTCATCTTACTTTATTGTTCACATAACTGCGGCATGCTGATAGTCAATGGGATTCTGTGCCCCAGGTGAGTGGCTCAATCCTCATTCAAGCTCTCAGCAGAAAATAGAGAATGAGTACGTTATCCGTGGCAATGATCTTGCCCCTTAACCCATTAATAATCAGATGTGTTTTCATCTGATCAAGCGGAGAAATAAATGTCACATTGCTGATCTACTGTTACAATTAGCCGTCTTTATATCGCCTTCCTATAATAATCACTCCACAGCGTAGATTGATGTCATACTTTTCAGAGCAGGGAAATGTATTGGTTGCCAATGGATTAGACAGAGAGTGTTGGTTTGGTAAAAATTTTTTGGGGGGATTTAATTGATGTGTTACAAAGTGTCATAAATGCTATATTTATTGGAAATCAGTTTTCCAGCACTTCAGATGGATGGTTTATGTGGTTATGTCCTGATAGAAACATGATAACTAATCAGCTATGTGCATATATTCTGTACCAGAGGCTGATGTAGGGATTTGCTTAATATTGTTTACTGTTACAAACATGATATTGATGTATGAAGTAAGACAGGAGCGTGCTAAAAATGTCTTAATTGTGTTATGTTAAAATTAGAAATCCCTCTCTACATGTGACAGAACGCATTAATTCACTGACGCGACGGATTCCTGCTACACAGAGCGTGTTACATTCGTGTGCACCGCGGTTGCGTCCGCGGACTGTACCCGCTTGCAGAGGCGAGGGGAGCAGACCGCCTTCGGCAGTTGCTAATCGGAATCTTTTGGCCACAAAATGAACGTGGTTTTGTGTCTATCGAACAAATATGCTTTGATGAAAGTGGGGAAATTAGGTTAATATTTCCCTGCAGGAAAAGACTAATTATAGTTGTGAAATAAAGGGATAAATAGCAGACAGCCGCAATCACTTATGCCCGGGCCCCTTGCTGCTCCTAAGGGTGTTACCTGTGGTCATACTCACCTGAATGACTTACCCTCTTTTCTGTTTGATGCCAGAGTAATTGCAGTTAGGGATGTCAATACCGGGGTATAGTAAAATGCTCAGCGTGACCTCTGACCATATCACTCTGTACAGAGCCGCATGCCAAGACTTGGGAACAGCCAGGCAGCGTCTGAGTGGGTGCTCAGTTGTAGCACGGGATTAGACTGCCCATGCACAGCCTGGAAACTCCGATCCCGGGATTGAAATCCCTGCAATCTTAGTGCCAAATCCTGGGATACTTCTGATCCCGGGATTGGACACCCTTATTGCAGTGTACTCGCGCATAGTCTGTGTGTCCTGATAGCCTGTGGTTTGAGGTTAGGTATTGCTACCTGCCATGGCCTATCCTAGTCAGTCTTTTTGCATCTGGTAATCTGTGTACGGCCATTAGGTTAGCAGTGTCTGAGCATCCTTTTGCATGTGTCGACAAATAGTGGTCGACCTAATGGTTCTCACCCCTGCTAATCTGGACTCGGCGTCATCTGGAAAGGTGCTGTTACTTGTGGTGAGTATAATGCACATGAAGAATACATAGATTCTCTTTCCATCAGATGTTGGACTGTAGTGAGCCAGCTGCCGTCGTTGCCCTGGTAACCGGACAGTCCATGCACCACCACAATTAATAGATGCATGTACACATAGCTGTGGGCGACATTATAGATCTGGCGGGATACTGACCTAAGGACGACCACTGAAGGTGTTGACCTGGTCGAAAGGTTGATACAAGCATTAGGTCGACAGTGGGAAGGTCAAAAGGTCAACATGCGTTTTGCATGTTTTTTTATTGCGCATGCCAACATTGCTATTTCATACCCTACCATCAACTACGGCGTGGTGGGAGGAAAAATAGTGCCCAAAGCATGGTAAGAGCAGTGGTACAATTCGACGTTGCTCATGTCGACTAAGTTGATATTCTGGACAACAAAATGTGGATCTAGGTCGACACTAGGCTAAGTTGAGTCAAAAGGTCGACATGGGGTTTTCCACAGTTTTTTTACCCGGATGTTGACACAGTCGACATGGGCACAGGTTGAAATGCAACGCATCCCCTCACATCGCTCGCAATGCTTCGGGAACGGTGCTTCGCTGTGCTCGGCACACTATTTTATTCCACCACATCCTAGTGGATGGTAGGGCATGAAATACCACCTGTCGGCACATGTCGGCTCAAAACACAGTGAAAAACCCCATGTCAACCTTTTGACTGTTGAAGAAGAAGAAAGATGACAGAGAGCAGATCTATTTCTAAAATATCCCTGAGTCTGCAGCTATCCTTAACAATGGAGTACTCCACCCCTTGATTGGTACAAAAAAACAGAGACAATTTAAGGACAGCGCTGACTGTTGACCTAGACCCATGTTGACCAAACGCTAGTGTCGACCTAATGTCATGTCGACCTAGACCCATGTGCTTGTCAACCTAGTTACTGTAGACCTAGTGACCGTATCCCCTTAAACTGATGCAGGGCATGCTGGGATGTGCAGTTCAACAAAAGCTGGAGTGTCAAGGTTAGCCATCACTGGAATAGTGTAATGATTGACAATACTACATCACAGCACTGGGGTCATGGGTTCGATTCCCACCATGACCCTAACTGTTGAGTTTGTATATTCTCCATACAGTATGCTCTTGTGGGTTTCTTCCCGGTGCTAAAGTTTCCTTCCACCAAAAACATACTGATAGGATAATTGTCTCCTGGCAAAAATGAACCTGAGTTGGCGTATACAATGGCAGATTAGATGGGCCAAGTGTCCTCAAATTCTGGTACCAATTAAGTGCATTGTGGGTAAATTTACGAACTCTCATTTCCTCACACAATGAGGAACTTTAAGGCCTGTCATGTCTTGGATGTGTGCGGCGGTGGACAGGACTTTAACGTTCTATTTATAAATGCATTGAGATGAAAGCAACGCCAAGTGTGGCCGTGCCAAGATGAGATGACTACTGTACAGTACGGCGGCTACTGTATGGTATCAGGATGCAATTACAAAGCAGCCATTGGTGGCCAGCCATTCTACCAGTGGTGGAATATGATTGGACACTAGAACCGCTGTACTGTCTATGCCACGGTAACAAATAAATTGCAAGTTTAGCCAACGAGAATCCTGGACGTTGATTGTGAATTCTTTTTTTTTTCTCTTTCTTTTTACTTCACGGACTTAAACCACCATCAGCAGACGTAAGGCTGTATCCAACTGCTATGACTGTGCTAATAGGCTATTAATGCTCTGCCCTTGTTACTATGACACGTCTGAAGGCTTCGCTTGCAGGCTGTTGTGCCTTCACCGCCTGCTTGCAAGAATGTTCTTTCCATGAGTAGAAGTCCCCATTGATTCCGATTTGTGCTGAGGGACTTGGTTAAATGAGTATGTGGTTTTTTTTCCATTGTTCTACTTCATTTAAACAGAAGGCTAAAATAAAATACTAAAGTAAATGTAAGCAAATGCTGGCGTTCGATGACAGCTTACGAGCAGGAGCCTGAGCACGCAGCCGGCCACATAACACAGATGTCTAAGGGGGAGTCATCTGCCAGCTATGCCGGTCCCATGGTGTTGCGCTCTCCCTGGGTGAAAGCATTCGACACAGTGCTGTCAATGATGCAAATTGCACAATAGAAAGAGGATGCAGATAGCGAGCCCCTGCCGTGTGTTCTCCTACCCTGTTACTCGATGACCTAGCAAGAGGCAATGCAGGAGGAGTGGTACGCCTGGGGGCCAGGAAAGGTCATGCCGTCATGGTCACATGAATTGGAAATTGTCTCAAGTCTCCATTCTGGAAGAGCGGTGGTACGGTGGGGATAGACTGACTATCTCTGCATGTATTTATAAATGATCTTTAACAGCCAATCACAGGTTAGCCTTTTAAGAACACAGATGTGATAATAACTGTGTGTGTGTATATATAGATTTCCTTTAGAACCTGTAAATAAATCGGTGGAATACAGTTATTCACCTCCTATTAAGCGATTCATATTTCGCAATACAGGTATTGTAAATGTTTTGTGTTGGATGACATGCGCTGAGCGTACCAACAGTGACGCCCCTTACACATGGTTTGATTTGGTCTGTTTCTCTATTCGATTTTTCTTATACAGGTTTAGTTTCCTTATCCGAAATGCTCGGGACCTTGAGCATTTTGGATAAGGGATTTTTGTTTTTTGGAATCACCCCCCCCCCCTACTTACCTGGTCCCCTGGTGGTGCCCCGATTTTACATGGCGTCCTTCAGGATCCTCTTCAGTGGCATCTCCAGTCTCAGGGGTGCATTGTGCAAGTGCACAGCCACACAATGCACCCCTGGGACCAGAGATGCCGCTGAAGAGGATCTCGGCAGCCGCTGTAGACATCGGGGGTACAAGGTAAATATGAAAAAGGGGGGGCAAAAACGACATATTTCGAAAAACCACGGTTTTTGGAATATTTTTGTTTTTGTAATACGTGGATAAGGGAGATCCGACCTGTATAAGCAAAAGCTAATCAAAATCAAATGGCCTTCGTACAGTTCTCAGCCGCATTTGAAGCCGATTCAATCCCGATGCGTGGCATCAAAATCGAATAAAAAAAATAGACTGTTCAGTCAAGACTATATAGTTCAAATCAAATGGGTTTTTCTTGATGTTGGAATACGCCTTAATTTATTTATTAACAGTTTCTTATATAGCGCAGCATATTCCGTTGCGCTTTACATTAATGGTGCCAAAACATATGTGCGATTGTATGCGATGCGATGTCGCCCTTCCAATCTCCTTGAAGCTCCCTGTGCGATAAATCACATCTGAAGTGCTTTTTTCCCTAATTCGATGTACATACAATCATGCGATAAATCGCATGCCTATGTAAATTGAAATCGGATGATGAAATGCGAGCCGGACTATATGGGGTAAATAAACTGGCAGATCGCGCATCGCATTGCGATAAATCGCATGTGTTTAAAAACCACATGCAATGCCATAAATATTTATATGCAGCAAATATCTTGAGATTCGACCAGCGTATCCCTGAGTCGCGTCGGGTGACTGATGGGCTTGGCGTGCGATCCATGCAATTTGTCACTGCGATTTATCAAAATCGCATCATTGTACCTGAGATCTCACAAGTGTATGGGCACCATAAGACTGCGGCCTGCACTCCAGAGATGCCCCCTGTGTCACAGGGCAGGGTGATGTGCTTCCAGAGTCCATTACCCGTCTCACACGGCCGCCGACCAGAAGCGCAGATACAGGGAAAATTAGCGATTTGCTCAGGGAGCGTTAAAATAATGAAACAAAAGCCAAAATCTGGCATCATTTAAGGTGCAAAGAATATAGAACCACAGATTTGTCACAGCTCATAGAAGATGATGGATACAATTACTCCTTTGTCATAGGGGCAGGAACACAATATGGGCATGTATATTAATAGTGGCGTCATTTAAATGAGAACAAACAGGCAATGAATATTTTTAAATATAATTCATCTTGGTTCCGCCTATCGCAGGGTCCGTCTAATTGCTAATTTCCATGCCTGGGTCTGGACATGTGACTTCTAGGTGCAATTTATCATCTAAACAAAGTCATTGGGTTTTACGGGTTTCTCGGTTCATAACATTTCGGTGCTATAAATGGTTTGTAAGAGTGTTAAAAGCAGTCGCTTGCTAGGATAATGTATTAATGCAGAGGGGGGTAGTTTGGGAGTAAAAAATAAAACTCCTACAATTTCCTTTCATTGGGGCTCAGGAGACTGTGTACCTGTCCTCAGTGGTATTCAGTGGCGGCCCGTACCTTTTCGGGGGAGGGGGGCTGCCTCTGGCCGCTGTGGGGGTACCCCCAACCCCCCCCCCCCCCCCCCCCCCATCGTCGACGACCGGCAGAGTTCCCGGCGCTTGTGCTATGATGACAGGTGCTGGGACTGGTGCATGCGCCGTACAAACCTCTGTACTGCGCATGCGGACAACTTCTATGGGCTGCTTCGGCAACAGCCCATAGAAGAGAATCATGGTCCCGGGGCCTGTATAATACAAATGACAGGCACTGGGACCGATATAGGTAGTGCGCATGCGCAATTTTGGACGGCAGCCCGCAGAAAGGCGTCCCGGAGGGAGGGGAACACCTCCCAATGGGACTGCCTTGGCGTCTGGCAGGTCGGACTTCCAAAAGGAAGTCACTGCCAGTCACAGTGAGGCCTGTGCAGTCTGATAGACTGCATCTGGCTTCTCTACAGTGGCAGATTTTACCTGGGGGGGCTGAAGACCATAGTTAAAAAACACCACTGGTGGTCTTCATAAGTTTTAAGGCATCTGCTTTTCCTACTAATTGTCATTGTTTTTAGAAATGTTATCAGATCAAATATTTCCAGCGTTGAGGTGGTTAAACCTATTGCCTATTCTGGCCCTTATTCTGGTTCACTCGCAAAGGCAAATTCCATTGCAAATGGACAAAACATGCAGCATCGCTGGATGCAGATGTAACAGGTGCAGAAAGAATTAGATTTGAGTGAGTGATTTTATTTCTCTGCAGGGTAAATACTGACTGCTTATATTTTTACACTGCAATTTAGATCTCACTTTGAAGTGAAACCCCACCCAAATCTAATTCTCTCTGCACCTGCTACATCTTCCCCACCTGCAGTGCACATGGGACCGTAGCAGAGGTCAATGCGGCTTCCATGCGCTACTTTAAGGATGTTTCGGAAATAGACTTCCAGGGCGCCTTCCAAGCGTGGACAATGCGCTGGCAGAAGTGTGTCGATGCACAAGGGTCTTATTTTGAAGAATTGTGCGCCGAGCGCAGCGATGCTCCGTGCCCGAAGCATGGCGAGCGTAGCAAGCCATGCGAGGGGACGTGGTACACTTAGACAGTGTCCATGTAGACCTATGTTGACCTAGACACCCTAAAAAACAATAAAAACTCATGTCGACCATTTGTCCATGTCAAATTTGTAACCATGTCGACCTTTTATCTATCGACCTTTGACCATGTCAACCTTTTTCATGTCGACCATATAGCCATATCGACTCCATGTAGACCCTGTCAACCTTTTGACTGTCGACCATTAGTGGTCAACCATATGACAGTCTATGATGCATACCATAACCAATATGAAGTGGGGCTGTGCCTCCTATTTGCTAGTGTTTATTGGCTATCAGGGAACCAATCCCCTGTCCTCTTTTCCCCTTATTGAAGTCCTTTCACCCTGGGCTTCTCTGTACTGAACTGTTACATCAGAAATGGTTCAGCATTTCCTGGGTCCATAGAGTAACCACACAGTCCACTTGGTGGCCTCTGCGTGCACACATGGGTATACAGTACTGCAAAGTCCAGGATTGGAAGATCATCCGATTGTTCTGTAGTGATGCTGAGCCGCTTGGTATGGTAGAGAGGGAAGATTTGCACTTCATAAGTTGCCATTTTGGTTAAATCTGCTTTTCAAATCAATGGGCGATATAGTTCGGTATCTCCCTTGAACTTCCAGGCAAAAAAGTGTGTACACAATGAATGATTTCGCCCAGTGTTGTCACATTGAGATGTGTGCAAGGGTCGCTAACAACACGCAGGAGTGCGCGACTTTATTTGCCTACATACTAGCCAATAATATGAAGGATCTATATCGGAAGGGTCAAAATGAGCAATATTGATCACTACATATCACTCCGTGGGTACACACTCGGTATATTTCATTAAAATATAGAAATGCAATTTATTGATCCATATAAGAGATGTTAACAAAACTGCATGCAAGTGAAAATAATGTTAATCAAACAAGAATCAATACTCCGCTTATGTCCTTCATGTCTTCAGTCATCTGTGGAGGATCCATAATTACACATCAGGATCGATGGTCCGTCGTGTGGAAATATACTACTAAGCATAGATTGTTTGTGTCCTACCATGGGGTGGAATCCTAGTTAAACACAGGGATGCACCCCTTAATATACTATATAGCTGCTGTCCATTATGGTTACAGTTGGCTTTGGGACAGAGGGGCAGATATATTGGGGCAGATGTATTAAGCCTGGAGAAGAGATAAACTGGAGATAAAGTGGAGATAACTTGGAAGAGATAACGCACCAGCCAATCAGCTGTGTTTGAAATATGACAGTTGGGATCTGATTGGCTGGTGCGTTATCTCCTTCCACTTTATCTCCAGTTTATCTCTTCACCAGGCTTAATACATCTGCCCCATTAAGCCTTAACAAGAGATAAATTCAAGGGTGATAAGGAGAGATAAACATCCAGCCAATCACCTGCTAACTGCCATGTTACAGGCTGTGTTTGAAAAAAGCCAGGAGCTGATTGGCTGGAAGTTTATCTCTCGTTACCACCCTTGCATTTATCTCTTGTTAAGGCTTAATACATCTGCCCCACTGTGCTTAATCCGGGAACACACTAGACAATATTTAAAAAAAAAAAAAAAAATCTGCAGGCACCATTGTACTCTGGAGCGGTACAGATATTTTCCTCTTTATTGGAGAATCACTCTGAACCATCTGAGTGTGTGCTGGCAAATGGCCAGAGAATGTTGTGTTGGAATGTGTACCGCCAAGTGTAACATTTAACAGAGAAGGAATAATGGCCTTGGGCTGTTTTATATAGTTTGGTCTGGGCCCCTTACTTCTAGTGTAGGGAGATCCTAATATTACAGGACACAGACATTCTAGAGACTTTTGTGCTTCCCAGCTATGTGGAAGGCAACTTTAAAGGGAGCCGGTCTCCTATTTTAGCTTGGGGAGGCCACCATGGAGAAAGTGAGGGTTTGCAGAAACTGGTATGGATGAGTAAGCCTGGCCTGCATGGGGTCCTATCATCTACCATCGATGCCTGACATCACTGATACTCCTCTAGATGACTGGTGGTGAATCCCTGCAGTAGAAAGCCTTCTCCGAACAGTGGGGGCTATTACTGCAGCAAAACCGGGGTCAACTCCATAATGATGCCCATGGCTTTGGAACCAGATCTACAGGACGTTTAACGGTCTATAGCCTGTACTTTATGGCCATATGTTATATTTGGCATGACATTGGGATTCGGCATGCAGAATACAAACGGCAGTATTCTGGTTCTGGCATTGCGAGCGGTGTACAAGATGGCGCCACTCTTATTACCATTGCCATGGCTGAGTGATGGGGGGCTCAGAACATTCCCACAGTGGAGTGGGTGGGCGGAGGACACTCTCGCAGACTATGTGCAGTGATGGTGGCCTAACCGATCCTTGAGATCGACCAACAGATCATGTTTTTCAGACCACCTAGTTTGTGCACAGGTGTTAACACATTGAAGTGTCACATTATCAAACACGCTACATTAATTCCTAACCGACTCATTCTATGCTCTTGAGGACCGGTCACCTATTACACACAGGGCGACCCAGGTTTAACCCGTTTAACACGGGTTGAATTGCAGAGTTGGTCAAGCCAGGTTGTTCACTTTGGTGCTTTCACATCGCACCTCGACACGGCAGCAACCTAGGATATAACGGGGTAATATATCATCTAATTATAGGTAACAGGCCGCCATTTTTAAATGTAGTGGTTTTTTTTATTACTTATTTTCCTTACAGAATTGCATATCAAATACCCAAGGTGCTTTTCATTACAATGAATGAAGACATAGTGGGCCGTATTTCGTGCAGCCGGCGAGGAGGTTAAACGGTGGGGATCGCCGAAAACAATCATCTGAGTCTACGGTCTGTCAGAGGCCAGAGAGGATTCCCCCAAACAGCGAGGCTTGTGGCTAATGCAGGGAGCCCGCTGCATTTAGCCGCAAGCTTCACTGTTTTGGCGACCGCACACGTCGTTTCCTCGTCTTTGCAAAAACCTAGCGACGGGGAAACGGGGCGCGTGCAGGAGGTCAGTTGAACACTGACCGTGCGAGCTATGACAGTGAGCAGTCAGCACTGCTCGCTGTCACAGCTCGCAAAACCATTGAATATGCCCCACAGAGTAATGTTCTATTAGTGTAATAAATATGTGCTTGTATTTGAGATGGGAAATGGAAAGCAACTATGACAAAAATAATTTCAACTATTTGAAGTAATTTCCACAGGAATGAATAGCCTCTCAAATATAATGGACTTATTTATACCCCTTTTACAAAACTCCGGGTCTTTTGCGGGTCAGAGGCGGTGTAAATCTGTCACGCCGTGTCCCTTTACACAGGACTTCTACCCAGGTCCTGACCTGGGTAGAACACGGGCAGGACCTGGATAGAGGGTGGTGTAAATGGGTACGCCGGGTCGCATGCCTGGTTCCCATTTACATGAATGGGGGACGTCCAACCTGCGGACCGCAGCGTCCGCAGGTTGGATGGGGGGGGGGGACACGCAGCCTGCGCTGCTGTCTGCTAAACTCTGCAGACAGCAGTGGCGGCAGCAGAGGGGGTGAATGGATGCCTGTGTGCGGCATCCATTCACCTCCCGGACGGCGGCTGGGGGGCTGCACGGAGGCTGGGGGTAGCCCAGCAGCTTACCTTGGTGCTGGGCTGCCCCCAGCACGGCGATCGGTGTATACGGCAGGGATCACTGCGGTCCCGGCGCTTGGAGGTGATGTCATCTCCAAGCGCCGCCTCCGTCTATACTGCGGGTGGGCACCACAGTGTAAATGGAGTAAATCCCGGATCTGACCCGGCTTGGATCCTTCTTCCAAATGCCGGGTCGGATCCGGGATTTTTGGTGTAAAAGGGGTATTACTAAGCTGTAGAGAGGGTAAAGGTACCAGCCAATCGGCTTCGAATCGCCATGTTACAGGCTGTGTTTGAAAAAATGATAGCAGCGATTGGTTGGTACATTTTCTTTCCCCTTTCCAAGGCCTAGTAAATCTGCCCCCAAATGCCTTACATAGTAGTTATCTGGCTTATAGTGAGCGCTGCTGCAGTTTGGACCCTTTATTGTAATTTTACAAACCGCTGCCTCTTTTTATTTGCGATTGTGTGTAATCTAATTACAGTTTTATGAAGTGCTAATCTATTACAAATAACATATTGTAGTGACCGTAAAAGAATAGAAATGTGGGCAGATGACTTTGCGCCATGTATGAGTTGTGGGGAGCAGTGGATTAGCCATTGTGGCTGGTGGTGGAGAAAGCATAGCACCCGTAAGCATCACTAGCTCTCAGCATTACACTTCCATAGTTAATGCCCAGCAGTGGTGAGCGTATGATATATTGGCGTCTGATTTGCATGTTTTGCTGCATGTAGACAATGTTGATGTTGGCTCTCTGTTGGAGTTAGGGATTGATCGCTTTCAGTAGGACACGGTCTACACATTTTGGGAGCATAAGCGAACGCTCATTTATGCACCATGAAACCGAAATAATGGAAAAGAGAATCAATAAATATAACATTGACGCAATGTCCCCTTGCCGTCATGAATTATGTAACATCTGAACCAGTTATACATTAGGCGAGCACAGCTAAAAGTCCAAATTAATCAAGGCAAGCACCATGTGGTAGGGTCGGCTTTCACATGCAACCTTGTGTGAGTGACAGGTTAACTTTACAACAGAAAGGAATATTAATCCATCGGTCCCCATACGGTGTGTGCGCATTATTGGGCTGGTGTATTGCTTGATATATATATATATATTTGCCCCTATACTAATTTGTATGCATCCGTGTGGCCGGTACTCACTTGTATCCCAGTACCAGCCTGATCACGGATGCAGGAGTTGCATGTATAGCATGTATTGCATAGTCAATGCGTACCATGGGCTTTGCCTAGGTGTGGATGCAATTCTACCACCTATTTCTCTCCTTCAGCCTGAGTTGCACAGTAGTTATGTGCACATAGGCAAACACACAGGGGAGGGGGGAGGGTGGGGGGGTTCTGGTTGCACAGAAACCCCCCTCCTTCTGGCAAGTGCCTTAAATTATGACAATAGCACTTGAATATAATGTGATCAGTAGAGCTGTCACCACACCATGCATTGTAAGGGACAGAGCGGAGCTGCTGCACATGCCCAGTGTACCAGCTTCTACCACATTTACTGTATGTGTGTTTCGGAGCCCTCAAACATTGCAATAGACCAGAGAGCAGCTGCCAGGAGGAAGAGACAGGAGCCTTACCATGAAGTGGGAGATTATGAGTTTAGAAAGTGCAGTACTGGTTCTATTAAGTTTGTGTATTTATTTATTATGATAGGTTTAACCTTTTCCTGACCACTTATCTTATTTAAATGTTTGAAACAGCCTATACTATTGACCAGGGGTGGGGAACCTTTTTTGTGCCAAGGGCCGTTTGTATGGGGAAAAAAATACTTTGGGGCCATATGACGCTCCGGTGGCTGCCGCTGAATAGGACTGACAGTCTCCAGCTGCTGTTGATATAAGAGGAATCTCGCGAGAACTACCGACCTCTCGCGAGAATTCCCCTGTACTTGACTCCCAGCAAAGCCGCCGGATGGGCCACTCAGACCGGCTCCGGGGGCCGCATACGGCTCCGGGGCCTGAGGTTCCCCACCCCTGCTATAGACCATCTGTTAATTATTATTACTGTATTCTATCCAGTGTATAAAAATACCAATATTCAGGGCTGTGACCCCTCCCCCAGACTCCCGTACTTACTCCAATGCGCTGCAGATTGGGAGACTTTGGATTACGTTTGGAAACCCCCCCTCTAAAAATCCTGCGTTTTGCCACTGGCGCACCTAGCGCTCAAACATGCATGGAGCAAAAACACGCAAGATACGTCCATGAAACGGACTTCAACGCTGCATCGATTCCTTTAGGTGGCGCATAATACCACTGAAATGTAATTATTTATGTTGGCATTGAGGGACAGTACGGATGGTGTAATGGTTAGCATTACTGCCTCACAGCACTGAGGTCATGGGTTAGATTCCCACCATGGCCCTAACTGTGTGGAGTTTGTATATTCTCCCTGTGCTTGCGTGGGTTTACTCCGGGTACTCCAGTTACCTCCCACACTCCAAAAATATACTGGTAGGCTAATTGGCTCAACAAAAAAAATTAACCCTAGAATGTCTGTGTGTGTTCAAATATTCTCTGTAAAGCGCCGCAGAATATATGTGCGCTATATAAATAACTGTTACTCAATTTATTTATTTATTATTATGTTTTTTTCACAATATTTTATTGAAGAGAATACCGAAAAACAAAAATTGAACAATGTATTTGATATGGTGATTTGTGTGAACCATTGCTTTTAAAATACATTTATTATTATTATTATTATTATTATTATTATTATTATTATTATTATTATTTTCTATTTTATTATATATTATATGATAAAAATATAATCAAAATAGACTATAATCTCATTATAAATGATCATTTATCATATTAATATAATAATAATAATAATAATAATGATGATGACAATCCATTGTGGTGAATATTGAACGGAGTATTTTATTTTCCTACAGCCGGCTTTTTTTGCATTCTCCTGTTACTTACAATGTGCCAGGCAAAACACTGGTTCTCCCCGACATCTTGGCCGGTGTCAGTCCAGAGACGACTGTAGACGTCAGGGCAGGGGACACAATATGCTTTGTGCGTCTCTCCGGGGACACATGAATGCAGATGAAGAATCCTCCCAGGCTTAACGTTTTCAGAGCGGTGTCAGAATAATGGATGTTGAGCACATGTCAAGCATTTGTTAATTTCTCTGTTATTTGGAGTTTATCTACCATGATCAATCTAGTAAACGAGCGCTTGGCTCCCGTGGCATGTGCCATTGAGATGGTGATTAGGCAGGCCGGTGGAGCCTTCTGCCTTCTAGTTTCCCGTCTTTGCCAGGTAACCAGCTACGTATGAATAGCAATCGCTTTCCAATTAAGGGCCGGTTTACAGTTTAAATTGGTGGAAATGTATTTGGAAACTGCCACATTAACTTAATGCTGTGCATCTAACAAAAGTCCTCTACTCGATTTTAATTCAGCACTTAACAAGGACGAAATGAACCCAGTATAATGTGATTAGGAAGGAGATAAATATGGATACCTCCCAGCCCTGCACTTCTGTGTTTTTTGTTTGTAAATGGAAAATTATATAAGGCTGTTTTTGATAAAAAGAAAAAAAAAATTAAACCGTAAGTGATTGACAGAAATATTACATAAATTATAACCTATTACATGCAATTAAAAATAAAATGAAAGACTGAGCTTTACAAGGATAGCAAAACACTGTGCATGGCTTTACATATGTGCTATAGCCTTAGCGCTGGTTTGAGTTAAATAAGACATTCTCTTAAAAATGTTTCCTGGTATTCCCATCAATGTCTTCTATATTGTTGTAGTGTACAGATATAAAAGTGGTGCACCTCTACAGCCCTGCAATCTCCGCCTCCTCCGGCCACACCCCCTGTCTAGTAGCTACATTTTCCGCCCCTGAGGTTTTTCCTGTGCTCTTCCTTGCAATGCTAAACAAGACTCTCTCTGCTAACCTTCAGACTTGTAAATGGTTAATCAAAGCCCCCTCCCCCTAGGGACTGCTCTTGTGCATGTAACGAAGGCTGCCTAATCAGCCTTTTAGTTAATCAGGCAGTCTTTTCCTTTAAGTGGCTTAGGGCCGCATTTATCAAACCATATTTGTGGCTAAATCCCTGGAAATAACCGGGGTTTAGCTGCAAATATTAAGTATATGCCTTACGGATCCCTGTCCCTGTGAGCAAGCTGATGATACATCCCAGCTCCGGGATATCATTTTACAATACAATCCTGGGCAGTAATATTCCGCCTAGATCGCATTGTAAATGCGATAATTGATAAATGGGCCCCTTAAAGGAAGAATCAGTGTTAGGCAGTGGCAGGGGGATATACTTACCCCCTGTCAAGATTCTGTTCAATTGGATGCTATGGTCGGTCTTTAAACAGGCATCTAGTCCGGCCACTCATACAGTATGTATGTGCACATATTTGTGTCTATATACAAGTGTTTTTTTTTTGTTTTGTTTGATCTTCCTTCATGTCATGTAGATAATAAGCAAAAAAGTTTTTGATATTTGTCCCTTTTGTTGCGTTGCCACCATGTGATCTGAGTTACGGTGCCAAATTAACTAAGATTAGGCAGCTTCACCTTGAGAGCTGTGGGAAGATATTCATGTACAAACTTCAGGTCTGCTCTGCATATCAGTGTTGAAATACAGACCACACTGTCCTGGAAGCAGCACAGCAGAGTGACACCCCATGCAGGGAAGAGGAGCTGCACAGGTTTTGAAAGATGGAAACACGGGTGGAGGGATGGTGCTCTCTATATGTGTTATGTGCAAGCTGCTGGTCTCCAAAACTGGAGGGAGGGCCGCCCTCCAGAAGGTATGTGGAAAGAAAAATGTTCTGGAGTCCTGCGCTAAAGACAAAAGATGTGCAGTAGTCTGGGTATGGTGGGTAAAATAGTAGGATTTTTACTACTAATACACACTATGGACAGTACGGGTATGGGTAACCCAGTGCGAATGAACATGTAATGTGTCCGCACCAAACAGGGCGTGTAGCAACCTAATGATGCGCACAGGCAATCAAATGAAAAAACCAACAACAAATAAATAAATGAACAAATAAAATAAAAATCAATGCAAAAGGGGGGGGGGGAAGTATGTCCAACAGTTAAAGTAAATGAGGCAAGAATCCGGATGAAGGAGAACAGGTAGTTCAGCTTGGGTGGTGTGATGGATAAAAAGTCGTTGGTGGGTCATGGGAAGTGGTGAAGTGTCACCAGTGGCCGGCGTCCCTAACACACTTGGTGGTGCACAGCACACTTACCTGATACCCTGATGCTTCCTCCACTCTGGACCGTCCCTCGCCGTATAATCCTCTGCGATTCCGCTGGCGCCTGCGCAGCCGTGCAGGACCGCCAGTTGATGATCCACGTCGCTTCTACACTCACACAGCAACCTCTGGGTCCCGCTGTGATGCGTTTGCTGGGAGTGCTGTGGTTGTGGAGTAATGTGCGCTCGACTCCAACAGGGGGAGGAGACTTGAAGGGGTGTGTGATGTCTGTGATAGCTCCAATGCGTATCGACCAGTCATTGGTCTTCTTCCAGTGGTGACATCCAGCTGCAGCCGGGCATCTAATGAGTATGGCACGGCTTTTGTCTGTGGGGTGTTTTGCGGTGATCAGCCATACAATGCCCTGATCCCCCCCCCCCCCCAGATCTGCCCATGTCCCTCCACCACTGTAAATTGTAGAGAATTGCAGCTTCGAACAACGGCTGTAGCCCTGCTCTAAACGGGGTTTGGTGTGTTCGACGTTGCAAATTTACGTGAATAATTATCACATTTTCAATAAAAATGCAGATTGTAATGAATTTGCTCCAAAGTCTGTAGCATGTTTGCACCGCCTCCCTCTGTTCATCTCAAGAGCCTGGGAGGTGGGCAGGTAAGCTGGGCACACACCTTCCGACGTACCAATGTCATTTTGCTTATATATTGCACCCGTACTACATGATCTGCTGTAAGACTGTGGGTTATTTTCTTATATAGCGCACACATATTCCGCAGCACTTTACAGAGAATAGTTGAACACTCACATCAGTCCCTGCCCCAGTGGAGCTTACATTCTATATTCCCTACCACATGTACACGCACACACAGACATTCTAGGGTTAATTTTGTTTAAAGCCAATTGACCTAGCAGTATATTTTTGGATTGTGGGAGGAAACCGGAGTACCCAGAGTAAACCCACACAAGCACGGGGAGAATATACAAACTCCACACAGTTAGGACCATGGTGGGAATAGAACCCATGGCCTCAGTGCTGTGAGGAAATAATGCTAACCATTACACCATCTAATGTTACCTTACTGACTTGCGGTCCTACTTGCTGCTCTTTGTCTTTAGGTGTCTGCTTCATCTTGGTTATAGATGAAGGCCAAATGACTTGAGTTCAGCGGCATGTGCTCAGGTAACCTCCCTGAACTATCTGAACCCTGTATATCTCCAGACCTTTTCATCCTCATGTCAGGTGTGTTTACGGTTGGTGTACAGGGTCTAACGTTGTGCTGCTTAGGCACACGCTGGATCCCTGCTGACAGAAGTATAATATGAGCTCCCATATTGCAGGATCTTTAATGAAACCATAACTGTTTGGATGGACAGCAAGCCTGCTATTGCTCCTGATGGAGTACTGAGAGGGGTGGTGTTCTTAAAACGGCTGTGAAATGCAGGGGTTAATTTTGCCTAATTATGTGCAGTCCTCTGTGCTCTCTTCAGACTAATTAAGGCTGTCTGGCTCAATATGCTCTGTTAGGTTCCCAATATGCTTTTTGCATTAGCACATCTATCTCTCCGGACAGCAGAAATGGCATAAGCATTTAGGGCCTCATTTAAAGTTACGACCAAATCCAGTGGAAGGGTGCAGTTGGGCACCTAGGTACGCAAGGACAAGTACAGGGAAGACCTCACTTGTTTTGGCCAACATTTAACTCTGCAACGATTCAGGGGTGTATGCAGTGGATCTGAGAAGACCTAAATCCCACCCCAGGCTTCTCACATTGCCGACTGTACGAAGACGCATCATTGGATTACGGTGTACCAGAAAGCAGTCACTGGTGACCACACACCTGCATTTCAATAGCCAACCCTCATTGGCGCGCGTAAATAATCAGTCATTTAGCCTGTGTCCTAATCTGCACTACGGCCGTTGACGCAAGTCTGACTCGTGCAGTGCAAAAGCGCCAGCCAGCAGCGCAAACATCTGCATTGTGCTCCTCTCTAAATTGGGCCCATACAAAATGTCCTGCTCCCAACTCCTGAATATAGCCTCACATCTAAAATCTGCCCAGGCTCCCTTTATCTGTAGCACCGCATGGAACATTAGAGAATCTTAAGTCCACTATCCTGTTAAACCAATTCAGTAATGAACGGTTCATAAGTAATGGTCTTGATTAGGTAAACCAATCCTGGATGTTTTTGGCTCCCAAAAAAAGAAAAAATAATAATTAATAAAAATTCTTGGGAATACGGGGTTCAAAACACCATGGATTGGGTCCGGGTAGTGGGATAATACTTGTAAAATATAAAACAATATAATCCCTGGCGCAGGTAAGGGCTGTACTTAACCAAACTGGGAGTTACCTTCCCAGTAAAAAGAAACAATGGTAAGTAAATAGACAGGAAAAAGCGCCCAATAGGTACAAAATGATATGATCTTACTGTTTGAATGAAACGTCAAAAAGTCTCTTATAATCCTACTGTATGGTTCAAAACGTCATGGATGGATTTTCATGTGCTTTTCTCCATATGGGACATGGAACAATAAAAATACATAAACACACAATGTGTAGTCTCGTTTGTACAATGAATTTGTAGGGAATCCCCCAAGAATGAATAGTCCTTTATGTAGTTCCTCCTTCTCCCACCAGTGCCTGTTCGGATAAATGGTATAGGTTCACCACGTGTCACCCAGAATGTAATATTCTTACATGTATGCTTACATGCAATAAACACCGTCTAAACACATCAAGGTTTCTTTTAGTAAGGTTGTGCGTACTTGTATGCTTACTTTCAAAGTGCGTGACTCCTCCTATCAAGGTTTCTTTACACGGACATCTCAGACAGGATAATGGTCCAAAAGATTATTTATTGATAACGTTTTTTTTTTTTTTTTTCATAAACAATGGGTTACAATAGTCCAAATAAATAAAACAGAAACTTGGACTACACCCACAGACACTTTCACTGGGAAACTCACTGATGTACTTAAAGTCCTTGAGATGCTCACCAGGTCCAGTAGTCAGGGGGTAGACACAGGTTCTGAGTAAAAAGAGGTAACAACACCGCACCAACGCGTTTCGACTCTGTGGTCTTTTTCAAGGCGCTTCAAGATCATATCATTTTGTACCTAACTATTGTGCGCTTTTTCCTGTCTATTTACTTACCAGTGGGATAATACTTACCTTCTTGGTTTCTGTTGCATAGTCCAGTCCTCTCCGGTTCTCCATGCTACATTTGCTCTCAGTGCACTGCGTGGTGACATCACTGTGCAGGTGAACTCCCAACTAGGGTGGCCAATCCCGGGATCGGGATCGGCGGGATCCCGGGATTTGGCCCCTAAAACGCCGGGATTTCAATCCCGGGATTGGAGTTTCCAATCGCGGGATTTCGGGATTAGACTGCGCATGCGCAGTCTAATGCCGGGCAGCGTCTGAGCTAGTGCTCAGACGCTGCCCGGCTTCTCCCGGGCAGCGTGGCTCTGCACAGCGTGACGGCGTCAGAGGTCACACTGCGCAGGCCACACAAACAGCCGCCTCATCCGTGCGCACCACGCTGACCTCCAGCCGCCTTGATGATACTGCCCACCCACCCAGGCTGCCTGCACTGGCCTCTTACTGGACCCCGAAGCATCGCCCGACGAACCAGTTAGTCACCCACCCAGGCTGCATCCTCCTCCATGCCCAGCTCCATCGCCCACCGGCCCGGCCGCACCGCAATTGTAAGTAAATATGCGGGCGGCCGGGGCGGGATTTTGTATAGGAAGCCGATCCCGGGAATCCCGGGATTGGGCATTTTTCAATCCTGAATCCCGGGATTGAAAAAATGCCCCGGGATTGGCTTCCCTACTCCCAACCAATCAGTGACTGAGAGCATCCGCATCACAGGACCAGTTGCTTCTGTACAACAATGGCACAGGCAGAGCGTGTTTAGGAGTGGTTAAAAGCATGGTGCTCTGTGAAGTGCTACATTAATTTAAGGACCACATTCTCTGGTTTCGACATAGACACCAAAAACCCTGATCACGTCAACCTTTTGTCACTGTTGAGAATCTCTAGTGCATGTTACATATTGGTGTCGACCTACTGTCTACCTAGATTGTCTCTGACCGAATCCATACCCAGATTGTTTGACTAGTGTGCCTTTTGTGTGTTTGAACCTTTGTTTTGTGTGCAGATGTGTGTTCCTGACTGCTGTGTGCACCACCACAGTGTGTCATGCCGGATCTGAGACTTCGTAATTATTTTGTACCGATTTGTCTCTGTGAATAGTATATTGCGTTATGTATTTTCCTACAATATCGTTCTATGTTTTTCTGCACATTAAGAATTTGGTTTTCGACTGATGTAGAAAATATTGCAGCGATGAGCGTTTATATGCTATGCTCTTAGGGGGGTATTCAATCTTGACCGCTATTTCCGCCTATCCAATGCTACCGTTTCAGACAGCATTGAAGACCGATTACAACAAAATAGAACAGACTTCAAAACAAGGCAGATCTGATTTGTCAAATTCACTGCAGTTTTTCCACAGTCCGTGACACTCGACAGCTGGATTATTGAATTCCGACTGTCGGGTTACAGTTGAGCAGAGCGAGAACAGCCCAAGATTCCGACTGTCGGGTTACAGTTGAGCAGAGCGAGAACAGCCCGGGATTCCGACTGTCGGGTTACAGTTGAGCAGAGCGAGAACAGCCCGGGATTCCGACTGTCGGGTTACAGTTGAGCAGAGCGAGAACTGCCCGGGATTCCGACTGTCGGGTTACAGTTGAGCAGAGCGAGAACTGCCCGGGATTCCGACTGTCGGGTTACAGTTGAGCAGAGCGAGAACTGCCCGGGATTCCGACTGTCGGGTTGCAGTTGAGCAGAGCGAGAACAGCCTGGGATTCCGACTGTCGGGTTACAGTTGAGCAGAGCGAGAACAGCCCGGGATTCCTACTGTCGGGTTACAGTAGAGCAGAGCGAGAACAGCCCGGGATTCCGACTGTCGGGTTACAGTAGAGCAGAGCGAGAACAGCCCGGGGTTCCGACTGTTGGGACCTTCTGACAGTCTGAATCCCAGAATGTATATGAAGTCAAATACAAATTTATCTTTGATACTTGTACCCCTTTAGCACCAGATACATAATATAAATGTATAGTAATTATAAGAAATGGGCAATGACCAGTCTTCCTAGGCAGCATGGACCGGTGTAATAGCATTAGTTCAATTCCCACCATGGCCCTAACTGTGCGGAGTTTGTATATTCTCCCCGTGCTTGCTTGGGTTTCCTCCGGGTACTCCGGTTTCCTCCCACAATACAAAAATATGCTGGTAGGTTAATTGTCTCTCAACAAAAACTAACCCTAGAATAATTGTGCATCCTCTATTTCTCTGTCTATGTCGCCATCTGTTGGCAGTGAGTGACACTACATCTTTCTCTCACACATGCACGAACAGAGGCAGCAGACTAGCAGGTAGCAGACTAGCTTTCGAAGCATTAGCGTCGAGCGGGCTTACTAGTGTGTAGAAATATAGATTGTAAGCTCCACTTGGGCAGGGACTGATGTGAATGTTCAGATATTCTCTGTACAGCGCTGCGGAATATGTGTGCGCTATATAAATTACTGGTAATAAAATCACCATCTTTCGACATTCTACATAAATGTAATATGTAATTAAGTATTTCTTTGCTAGGTGGGACAGCACAGGTGACGTAGTTATCATTGCGGCACCTCGTTCTGATGTGGACACTATCTGTGTGGAGTTTGCATGTTCTTTGTGTTTACATCGATGTCTTTCGACACTCCAAAAACATACTGTTCGGTTAAATGGCTTGCGTCAAAAACGATCCCCAATGTGCACGTGAGTCGGTGTGATCGTAATATAGATTGTAAGCTCCGCCGGGCAGAGACTAAATATTTTCTGTAAAACTCTATGTTAAAAGAAATGATTAATCCTATTTAAGAAAATGGCTAATGCTGCACCTCACCTTTTATGGGGAAGTTCAAGTGTTCTGCATGCCAATAGCCACTAGATGGCGCCTGACAAAGCAATTCTAGTGTCGCTACCGGTGTTGGCATTACTGTTAAATTCTATCATTTTGGCAGGCTGGTAACACGTAATCTATAAACTCAGGTTCCCTGTTTGTGGCTGCCACGTGAGGATCATTAATCATGCAGAAATGGGCCATTCCGAAGCCATTAACCTCAGTATTTTCTGCAATGTGTCATTATTTTGCCACTAAAACGTTCATCAATATTGGCCTATTACACTAACATATGTGCTGCCACCTTCCTGTTAATACTAGTAGTCCGGCAGCAGAAAGGGGATATCCAGTTCAGCTGGTTCCACTTGCCTCTTCTCCCCCACTGCCCGACCACCATCCATATTTATCTCAATACTTTGCCACGCTCTGCTGCCCCTTTTGATGCCTGTCCCACACCAGGCTTGACAGAGCACTTATACCCCCAAGAAGACTCCTACACACATTTGACACATGGTTATGCTAAATACTGAAACAGCATGAGGCACATGTCATTAGCAGTAATTAACTTAATGAAAGCCACCTGGCTTTAAAAAAATAATTAATTGGTTGGAAATAATAAACTTAGATATAATTTATATGTTCCTCGATTTGATTTAACATACAGTCCCAACAGGAATTCAGTTGAAAAACATTCCTGGAAATCGGCGCAAAGTCATACATCTCGTCGGTGGCACGCCGCTGTTTTATTGGCTGCTGCTGCTGCCAGGAATTTGCCGTGTTTTTTTTAACTACTCTTGTGTGGCGTTATTGATTGTGGTGTCTATGTAAAGGTGCACGCGGAAGCATGCTTGTCCCTTTAAACCCCAGAATACGTCATCGCATTTCTGTGCCATAAAGCTGCAACTGCAAAATACGGTTTCCCAGGGGTTTATGTCCTTTGCGTGACTTTTACACCGCCTGGGTGTCCAGATCCAATGCTGTGTTGGGATTGCAATTAAATACACTTATCAGGTCATGACAGTGTAACGTATATATGTAATGGATATAGTAAACGGGCAGATAATGACAACATCATGGGCACATTTGGCAATAATTACATCTGCGATGCCGTCTGCAGAGTGATTCCATGTCTGAGATGTTACTATTTATATTTGATTTGAATGCGAAGACTATTTAGTTTTGTTTCTGTGGAACCACTAAGGACACAAAACCGGCGTTAGGATGGAAAGATTTAATTACCCCGATGCTTATTCCGCTCCCAAAAGTGACCTCAATGAGTTAACGTATACTACTTAGAACATTACATTAAAAAAATAATTATATATATATATATATATATATATATATATATCTATATATATATATATATATATATATCTATATATAGATAGATAGATAGATAGATATAGATAGATATAGATATAGATATATATAGATATAGATATATATATAGACATATATATATATATATAGATATATGTTAGTACTTGTTTCCTAGAACGGCGCCACCGATTTTAATCTTATGTCATCGGGTCTATCAGACCGGGTCGCATCCCCACTATCAATGCCAACCGGAAGTGTGGCGAACGCAGCAGTACGCGTCCTCCGACCTTTTCAAACCCCCACTATCTACATCGGCGTGGAGTTGTTTTTATATAGTGGGGCGAGCACAGCGAGTCACCGAGCCCGAAGCGTGGCAAGCCCCGCGAGGGGACGCGTATTAGTTCACATATTTTCCACGTCCCCTCGCGGGGCTCGCCGCGCTTCGGGCGTGGTGGCTCACTGAGCTCGCCACACTATCTAAAATCGACTCCACGCCGACGTGGATAGTGGGGGTATGAAAAGGTCGGAGGACGCGTACCGTGTTGTCGTTGATAGTGGGGTGGCGTTAACAATGGGGGGGCATTTGACATAATAATTACCCATCAGGGTGGGTGTACAATTAAAAATCGGGTGTTTGGGTGCATTTAACATAGTAATCAGCCATCAGGGTGCCTGTACAATATGAAGTCGCATCGCATGCCATTGTAATGGCATGCGATGTGACGCGATTTTAACATTGTATAGGAAGCACTTAAAACCCGAATATCGGGTCCCATCGCATACCTTAACTAATGGTATGCGATGGGACCCGACGGGCGCCGTGCTCGGAAACAAGTACCATATATATTGAACACACTATGAAACATTCTTCTGCTTGTGTTCATTAAGCTGCATCATTTCTCCTGGTGCTGCTATCTAGCAGTCACGCAAAAGTTTCCCTTTGATCTCATCCAAAGCAAAGTTGTTTTTTTTCTTTTCTTTCTGTGCTGGAAAAAAAAAACTTATACAAGATAATTAATCCTGAGTAACATCGCTTTACTGTTTTTGGTTTGCAAACAGAATTGCCTCTAGACAGGGGCTGGGACGAAGAAAAAAAAAGGAAAATGCGGAATAAGTAGAGAAAAAAAAATCACAATATGTTAATGACTCGCTGCGTTGCGCTATACAGTAAAAACCAGATTTATTGGAATTGTAATTGCTGTGCAATGCGTCCAGTAGGAAAATAGATCATATGTAATGAATTGCGCTTTAAAGATGGGGCGAGGGGTAGAGCGATCCACCGAGGACAATTGAGCAGAAACAATAACAGTCATATTTATTGATCGCCGGGAGAAGTCGGAGGCAGCGCCGACTGTCCCGCGCCTCGGCGTTAACCCGTTAGCTGCCGGAGCGGCAGCTCAATACTTGGTGCCTGGTCTGCGTTACTGCGCGAAGAGTTAAACTCCGCCGAAGTCTGAGGAGCGAAAGAGAGAAATGAGATACAGACAGAGGGGAAATCCCTGTTGGAAGAGCTGCTTCGTTTGCCAGGTGCTTGACACAGAGCGGAGAAAGGGGATGGATGAGGCTCTGGAAATGACTGACTCGGAGGAAAAGCAGCCCTCCTGCTGGGAAAGTTTCTGTTTTCAAAGGCCCGTCAGTTTCAGTGGGAATGTTTGAGCCCCATATGCTGCTACTGACATTGAGTTAAGCGCGCCTCGCCCCCCCCCCCTCTTCATGCTACTCTTTAATAAGACACAGCTTCCAAAGAGGTTTCCCTCACTGCTCACAAAATGAATTTCAATATGTTGCCAATGAGCTAAGCGGCATGTTCCCAACTGCTAATGGATCTGAATTTCCATCCATTATTAATAGGAAATGTACTCTGTTTTCTTTGCAGCGCCGCCCCCCCTCTCCCTCCCCTCCTGCTCCTTGTGTTTTACCAGCAGGACATGCCACTAACACAGCTTTGTGGGTCTGGAAAGTGAAAAAGGACCCTGGCAGCACATGTGCCGACTAGATCTAACCCCCCCCCCCCACTCCCCATCCCGCTGCTCCATCTCTCCTAACTTTCTTCTCTCTGTCTTCCACATTCCCTCTCCCCTGACCTGGCCTTTGTACGAGGTGTCCATCTGGAACAACTTTTGCGCACTTGTTTTCGTGTTCTCTTAGATTACAGGGCGGCGGGGCCTACCTTTTGAAGCTGACTAGCGTTTTGTTACACCCCCCCCCCCATTGCACTCCAGTAATTAACTTTGTCCATCTTTTTATTTTGTTCCAGTCAATCGCAGTCCACTCTACTGAGCATCTTCTCCCAGGAGTACCAGGTTAGAAGTTTCCTCCTTTGTGAAGCCTGACAGGTGCTTAATTGAATGATGAATGTCCCTTTATTTCTTTGTAATTGAACTGCCAGCCCGGTGATTGGTTTGGAAGATGCAGGCCCCCTCCATCTCCCTCCCCCTTCGCTCTACCACCCCCCCCCCCCCCTTCCCTACCCCTTATCAAGCGTTGCCTGATCCTGAGTGGATGGCTGCCAAGCTTTACCCATCCATCTGTCTAATAACATCTATCCTTTGCTTATTTGGTGGACCCGTAATAAATTATGCTAAACCATTATTATTCTGACAATAATAATTTCCCCGCGTTGCACGGTTCCGTGTGCTAAATGTTTGCTGACTTGCACTGTCAGAGCTACTTTCCCTCGCTGACAGAGATTATGATAAACGACCCTCTCTTGGAGTGGCAGAAGGCAAGAGAGGCAGAAAATGGAGTCATTTATCATCCGGTGACGGGTGTCAGTCATGTGGCAACTCTCCAAGGAACAGTCACTGCTTTTTTTTTATTCCCCTCTCCTGCCTTTCCATTTTTGATCTCGGTTTCCAAATATATATATATATATATATATATATATATATATATATACAGTATATATATATATTTTTTTTAAATTAAAAAGAACACTGCTCTCTAGAACTTTGAAATAGAATACCAGGGGGGCCGAACAGAGTGGACGGAGGAATTAATGGCAAACTGGAAATGTACAAATAGTCTTGTTTAGCCTGACCGCTTTCTCCCCGAGGCTGCCTTCGGTAAAGCTATTGTAATTCTGTTTGTTGCCAACCTAGTGTGGGCGCTTCCCAGAGTTAAACGCAAATGCTGCGCTGGAAAGCGAGATTTACGTATGCCATAAAGCAGCCCTATAGGACACATACAATATGTGTGGTTTATAACTCAGGTTGTACTTTTGTATAGTATAATCTACCAATCCAAGTATAGATTCCCAATCCAAATTGTTTAATAGGGCTGAAGGTTAAGATTTGCAACAGAAAAATTAATCTATGTAAATTTGATATAAAATAAACCACGAAAAAGGTGTTTGTAGCGTGTTTCACTTCATTTTAGAACCCTGCATTCCAAAACCAATGCCGTTTCTCTTCCCTGCCAGGGGTGTCGCCCTCTGTTGTGATGCATCTTGCACAGTTTGGTCTGTATTTCAGCACTGGTATACAGACTAGAATTGTGCTAGAAACTCCACAGCAGACAGCGACACCCCAGGCAGGGAAGAGGAACTCTGCTGGAAAGTGTGGCCATTAGCGGACACATTTAAACCTACTGGTTACGGTTAATAAGTCAACAGTGTCTTGGTAGACACGTGAAAAAGGTTGACATGCCCTGTAGACATTGACAAAGGCTTGACACAAGCAAAAGGTCGACATGCCAATGCTCGGCACAGGAAAAGGTTGAGACAAGTTTTTCATATGTCTGCACAGAGTAAGATTAT
Organism: Crinia signifera; assembly: GCF_055691185.1. NCBI lineage: Eukaryota > Metazoa > Chordata > Amphibia > Anura > Myobatrachidae > Crinia > Crinia signifera. Next base: position 26,011,598 of record NC_139228.1, on the reverse strand, counting down.
CAGTGTGAACATAGCATGGGGAGGGAAGCAAATAAAGCTAGGGGACACAATGTCGGCAGACTCCCAATACCGTGAAAACCTTGTGTCAACCATTTCCTTGTCTACCTTCTGTCACTGTGTACGAAGTAGGTGTGACTGGTATCCCACAAACCTGACCCAGGACCCATCCCCGGTGCATAGGTATTTGGAGCCACAAGCAGGGTGCACATTCCGGACTGCATCCTGTCTTATTCCGTCCTTGCTGGCTCCAAATACCCTTAGGGGTAAGAAGATCTTTTATTCCACCATTTAAAATGTTTTATATCCCATGTTTTTTATGTCTAATTAAATTTTGTCAACTTTAATAGTGTTCACTCTAGGAGTGACAGCGGGCAGGGCGCTGGGGGGCGGACCGGGCACACCGATGTCACAGCTGGGGGCGTGCCCGGGCCGCCGACGTCATGAAAGGGACGTGCCCGGGCCACCGACGTCATGAAGGGGGCGTGCCCGGGCCGCCGCCGTCATGAAAGAGGCGTGCTTGGGCCGCCATTGTCATTAAAGGGGGTGGGCCCGGCCGCCACCGTCATCAAAGGGGGCGGGCCCGGCCCCTCCGAAGGCACTGTGCTGCCGGGAAAGCGCCAGGCATCGCCGTCTATGGCGACGCTGGGCTTCCCCGTGAGGCTGTTTTAGCGGGGCGCTGCGAGAGGGGCAGGGCGCATTTTGCCCTATAAAAATCGGGCAGGGCGCCTAGCGGGAACACTATTTAATATCCATTGGCCCCTATATTCTTTGTCATACCTACTTCGTACACATTTCACTAACCATAAGGTCATAGGGTGACCTTAGTGAGAACGGATAGGCAGCAGGTATAGGAGCGCAGAACCGAACCCCACGAAATCCACAAATCACTACCTTCTGTCCCTGTCTAACTAGTGCATGTCATTTGTCATGTGTTGACCAGTTGCCTGTACGCCTGGACGCTGCTCTTTAGATCCACCCCCGTACCTGAGTAGTTCCCTCCAACACTACATCAGCCCAATAGAGCTCTGTATGTGCTCCTATCCCCAGTACGTGGTTCCATGACAAGTCCGTATTGGCCTGACACTCTCCTATCTGGCTAATTTCATGAGGAACCTCCGTGTTGTCATATTGTCATGCGATATTCTCAGAATGTTGTGTTTTATTTTAGAAGTTGACTAAAAGGACCCACGCGAGACATCACACACCCGACGCCATTGAAACGTACTACAGCAGGTGAGTTGTCCAGCTCTGTATCCTGTTAGCCTTTCTGGGGCCAGATCACCGTAGCATCACAGAAACTATATAAAATTAATAGCTCGCCAATTCAATTACAAAAAGCAAAAATGTATTGCGGTAAAAATGCAATAACCATGTTACAGCCATGAAGTGTTAGAGGCTGCCCTCATTAAGTGCATAGGAACAGCGTATTGGCTGATCTGTGTATATCACAGCCACAGGGGCAGATGTATTAAGCCTTAACAAGAGATAAATCCAAGGGTGATAAAGAGAGATAAACGTCCAGCCAATCACCTGCTAACTGCCATGTTTCAGGCTGTGTTTGAAAAAAGTCAGTAAGGAGCTGATTGGCTGGACGTTTATCTCTCCTTATCACCCTTGCATTTATCTCTTGTTAAGGCTTAATACATCTGCCCCACAGTGAGGCAGTTTACATACGGTGTCTGAAATAAAATGCCATTTACATGATGTACTGTTTGCCTTCCAGGTACCTTACTGGCATAGAAGTAGATGCAGCAGCACCTGTCTTACTAAACCTGGCTAATGAGGTACGTCTTATAGCCGCAGAACATAGGAGGGTGATCAGGAGACTGTAAAGGCCCATACACACTAGAAGATTAGATTTCCAATCAGGCTGGTTCGAATGAAAATCTGGATTTTATTTTGGGAGCAAATGACGATTGACCATTTGCTCCTAAACATGGAAAACACAAAAATAGTCATTCAGACAAATTAGTTAAATCCATGTATGCAGATGATTGCTTTTATCCATTTTCCAGCTTTTGGGAGCAAATTGTTTTATTTTAATTTGTTTCCAAAAAATTCCAGATTTTCATTCCAGCCAGCCAGATTGGAAAGATAATCTTCTTGTGTGTATGGGCCAGATACTTGGGTTTGTAATTATAGGAGGCTGTGTTTTTACAGTAAGCGACAAATTCAATAATAAGCGGCCATTTTCTGCACCGGGAAAATGGTGGCAGCCTTGAGCTTTAGCGTCCATCGCTATTCCGTTTCAGACCCTTTTCCTTACGCAGTGATTAACTCATAGAATCCATGATAAGGTCTCAGAGTTATGGGAGTAACATTTTTGCTGCAGCTGCAATCGGGCATTTAAATGGAATCCTAGAACAGAAATCTGCATTCTCTGCAGCCTGTGGGTTTTAATGAAATAGACCTGGCAGATTTGGCCATGGTAACTAACTGCAGCTAATTGAATCCACCCGTAAGGCTGAAGGTGCGTACACACTATGCAATTTATTGTTTTAAACGATATTGCTCAATTGGCCCTTACCGTTTAAAATATTGCCCAGTGTGAATTCTACCAATAATGAATCTCCCGCTAGTCGTTAAGGACCAACCCCGCCCCTCATCGTTTGTGCAGCTTATACCCCGTTCTTACTGCAGGCAAATTCCCAGGTCTATCATGTCGATCAGGGAATTTGCCTTTTAACACGGGATTTTCTGCAGTGTGAACGGGTCGAATACCCGAGTCTCATACCTGGGTAAAACCCTTCTTTTTACCCGTGTTTGAGATCCGGGTATGCAGGCACGGGTTGACCCGATCACACTGCAGTAAAATCCATGTTAAAAGGCAAATTACCGGGTAGAACTTCTTCACCCGGGAATTTGCCTTGCAGTGAGAACGGGGGTCCGTCCCTGCGCCGGGGAAAAGCCGTGTATTTCTCACTGGCAGTGAGAACACAGTATTAATTTGACATATCCTCAAACTTCTACATTCTCAGCGGGGGGGGGGGGGGGGGGGGGTACGACGACGACATAGCGACCTCACTGAATGATAGTTGTCTATACAGTATGATTCCGTATTTTTTATTTATTACATTTCTTATATAGCGCACACATATTATTTCGTAGCACTTTACAGAGAATATTTGTCATCAGTCCCTGTCCCAGTGGAGCTTACAATCTATATACAACATGTACACGCGCACACAGACTTTCTAGGGTTAATTTTGTTGGGAGTCATTAGCATACCAGTATATTTTTGGATTTTAGTTTTAACGCGGTCTTGTTTGCCAGACGGAACTGCCAATATTGTTGAAGACATTGGCAGTGTTGGGAATTGCTCAGAGTATACGCACCGTAACTGTATATATGGGGAGTGGGTAAACTAAGTGGGTTAGAAAGTTTGTGTTGGAATGACTCGTCATATATAAACGAAGCGCTCCAGTGTTTGTGGTGGACACAAAACTTAATAGCTGTTGCGTGTCTTAAGGGGGATACGGTCACTAGGTCTACATGGGGAAGGTCGACAGTCAAAAGGTCTGGTTTTTTTCCCAATCTGTGCCGACAGGCGGTATTTCATGCTCTACCATCTAGTATGGTGTGGTGGGAGAATAAAATAGGGCGAGTGCACGCGGTGCTACGTTTCACTGTCCATGTTGACATTTGGGACAAAAAAGTGAAAAACCCCATGTCGACTTAATGCTTGTCGACCTAGTTGCTGTCTACCCAATGATCCATACCATCTTTGGGCCAGCCATACAACATATAGGGTGGTGCTCGAAACTTTTATAATTTTTGGAATTTCCGTATGACCTATTTTTCCGTTTCTTTGTCATGGGAAGTATGTACAGTCTCTGGGTTCAGTTAGTGCTGTGAACCTCTTATGAAGCAATGGCCGTAAATGTGCTCAGCACTGCGCATTGTCTTGGAGGAATTTGGGCCCTTCCCACCTACAGAACTGCACTCAACTCAGATAGGGATGCGGTCATTTGGTCTACAGCATTATGGTCGACAGTCATTGGGTCGACACCATTAGGTCGACATGGGTCTAGGTCGACATGGGAAAAGGTCGAGATGGTTCTAGGTCGAAAGGTCATTAGTTCCACAGGTCATTAGTTCGACATTGTCTAGGTCGATAGTCAAAAGGTCGACATGGGGTTTTCACTGTTTTTTGAGCCAACATGTGCCGACAGGCGGTATTTCATGCCCTACCATCCACTAGGGCGTCGTGGGAGAATAAAATAGTGTGCACTTTAAACTGTGTCCATGTCGACTGTGTTGACATTCAGGTCAAAAAACAGTGAAAAACCCCATATCGACCTTTTGACTGTCAACCTAGACAATATCGAACTAATGACCTGTCGAACTAATGGCCTTTCGATCTAGAACCATGTCGACCTAGACCCATGTCAACATTTTCCCATGTCGACCTAGACCCATGTCAACATTTTCCCATGTCGACCTAATGGTGTCAACCTAATGACTGTCAACCATAATGCTGTAGACCAAATGATCCCAACCCCTCAGATATTTTTGTGCAATCTTCACAACTTATTATTCTACCAAGGTTTGGACCCTCATTACGTGAAAATGTATTCATCTAAAACATATACTCAGTATGAGGCCTTGGTACGATTTACCAAAGTTTAACCTTAACTTCACCTTCACACAGCGGTATTCCGCTCTTCAGATTGCAGAAACCACCAGGAAAGGGTTCCTCAGGAACCTTCCCAGCAATGGCTGCCGTGCGTGCATGCTAAGCTGACTGCTCATGTGTAGAACAGCCTTGGCTTCCGTAGGATTGTCTAATTCACTGCCGTTTCCCAACAAGTTGCGGCCGTTTTTTTGCAGATTTCAGGACTTTCCAACACGACTATCCGTACATTGAATACCAACAATCTAATTTAGTGCCAGTAGTCACCGAAAACTACCAGGATTTTGACTGTCAGGACATTGCGACAATCGGAATTCCGGATTGAAGATCCCCCTTAGTGTTTTGTGTAGCAGCGCTAAGAAATTCTAATGATCGGGTCTAAAACCTGATAATTAGTAAATTAGTGCTTATTTTAGTCATTAAAAAAAAATGTATTCAACCTGTTTTGTTACCCAGTGTTTTTTATATTTTTTATATTGTGTTTGTAATGTTTACAACACAAACAACCTCCACCTCACTGAGAAAAGGTTTAATGCTTTTCATAGACAGATCAAAATAAAAATCCAAACTAGCTGGAAGGTTCTGGAAGTCGAGTTTATTGCCGTTATAAATATATAGAACACTATGTGGTTTTATTGAGTAAAGCCCCACGTAAATTGTGGTGGGGGCAGATATGAAATCAGTGCGTGGAAAACGAAAATATTTACAAGCATAGTGTGGCTGATATTTGGTCACACAGAACGGCGGCCCCCGTAAAATCAAATAAAATGGCAGAAAGCAGTTTCCGTTTTGTGTAAGGGAGGGGAACTTTAAGTATTTTATTTTGGAATAGAAACTGAGATTTTATTATTTCTTTATAAATGAAACAAAATGCTCAGCAAATGCCCCATACCTAATGTCGCTCGTTCACACAAAAAAACAATTCCAAAACCTGAAATATAAAAACGATATATTTGTCGTTCTCAAAAACGCAACAGATTTGTCCTATGAAACAGTACAGTAAGACCGCATATCAGAGGTACAAACATATGTAGGAAATAACCGCTTAGCATACATTCTCGTTATTCAGCATATGAACATGTATGCACTGTAAGTTTTTTACACGTGTGATGTGTTACATGTGTGTTGCTACAGTATGGTCCTAATTCAGACCTGATTGCAAAGCTTCTTTTAGTAAATGGACAAAACCATGCTGCGCTGCAGGTGGGGCAGATGTAACGTGCAGAGAGAGTTAGATTTGGGGGAGTTATTTTGGGTACTTATGTAATATCTGGGCTCCCGTTTTTCTTATGAGACCGCGTCCCCTCGCGGGGCTCGCTGCGCTCGCTACACTATAGAAAATCATCTCCATGCCTAGTTGGATAGTAGGGGTATGAAAAAATGGGGTGCATTTAACATGGGAGCCCAGATAATACATAAGTACCTTATTTTTGTTTCTGTGCAGGGTAAATACTGGATGCTTTATTCTTACACTGCAATTTAGGTTGCAGTTTGAACACACCCCACCCAAATCTACATTGTGACGTAACTATACGTTTCACTCTCTCCTGCCAAAATATTTTCTGGCGCCCCCACCATAATTCCCCTTATACATTACGCTACACACCGTAATGCCAGCTGCACTATACGCCACACACCCTAATGCCCCTTACACTCTTAGCCACACACCATAATGTCCCAATACACAACACACTATAATGCCACTTACACACACACACACACACACACACACACACACACACACACACACACACACACACACACATATACATACAGGAAAATTCACCCTTCACACGCATGCACACACATAGGAATAATCATGAGCAAATTTGCACCCACAAAACACACACACCAATAGGCAGACATCACAGGCAAATTTACACCCCCTCCCCCTAGCTAGGTGTGTGGACCCAAAAAGGCTCCCCGCTTCCATGTACAGCTATGACAACCGCCAGCTACCTGCCCCCCTTACCTCGTTGCTGCACAGTTGTCGGAACACAGCGCCTAGTGTGCTTCTCCCCTCTTACGCTGTAACTGCACGAGAAGCTGCTCCCCTACCCGGCAGTGGCTGCCTGCCTCTCAACACAGACACTGGCGCTGACTCCCCAAGCCAGCACAGGGTCTGCTGCATGATTACGCCACTGCTCTCTACATGAAACACAGTTTTGTCCATTTGCTGAAAAATAAGCTTTGCTATCAGGTCTAAAGCCCTAATGCTGATTGCATTTGTAAATGTGTCCAGAACACAACTGATACCAAGCTTTTCCCAATAATTTTGATTGCCTATTTATTTTGCTGGGGTTGCCTGTGTGGCTAATACTCTGTATAGTGCTGCAGAATACGTGTGCGCTGTTTAAATTACTGACCTTAAATAATAGAGGGGTATGCGGTGAGGAAGCCGAAGGTTAAAAAGTAGTCAAATTGCCAACAGTGTTGGTAACCCATTGGTCAGACTACCAAGGGTAACTACTGGGATTAGGTACTAGGTGAAGGGTTAGACTGCTGAGCGAGGGGAGGTGGAGCTTCGTGTTGGGCTGCTGGGGAGTCCGACTTGGGCTGCCAGAGGAAACCATTAGATTAAGGTTGACATACGCCCTGGGAACTATTGGCTTTTTGAACAGCAGGATTTCAGCAGTCAGACTATCGATACCATCCCTTTAGAGGCCCAGTTGTGATGAATTGGTTATTAAAATGAATGGAAAAGCTCCAATTATAAAAAGTAAGTCTGACCTTTCTGACCCCATTATCTTAATTCTGCAGCCAGCTACAATGTTTGACAGAGTGGGATACTAACACATTTTTGACACAAATTGTGGGTCTTTGCATAGATTTAACAACCTGAGCGCATCAGAACTGTATTGATACCCCTAGTTAGTGATGTCACATTTGTACATTTGTGTGTGACGGAGTCTGAATCTAGCGTATGTACAAAGTGCTCTGGTGCAGCTGCCGAGGATTTTTCTCACGCAACAGGTTCCGATGGGTTCCATCTGCGCCTTTGTACATTTTTTTAAAAGTATTCCTTCAGAAGTGGTTCAAGTCTCAGCCCCCAGCGTCTGCAGTACACACTATTATATTCTCCCACCACGCCGTAGTGTTTGGTAGGTATGAAATATCGTCTGTCGGCACATGTTGGCTCAAAAAAACCCTGAACAACAAATGTCGCCCTTTTGAACGTCGACCTTCCCATTGTTGACCTAATGCTTGTTTTTGGCCTTAGCTGTGTCAACCTATTTCAGGTGTCAACCGAAGCCCTGTTGACCTTCAGTGGTCGAGCTAATGTATGCCGACCTTAATTGAGTCGCCCTAGTGAGCATATCCTAATTCTGACCTTTCCAAGCACAAACCATCCTTTAGTGCAGGCATGTCCAACATTGGCCCTCCAGATGTTTTGAAACTACACATCCCAGCATGCTTTGCCACAGTTTTGCTATTAGAGAATGCTAAAACTATTGCAAAGCATGCTGGGATGTGTAGTTTCAAAACATCTGGAGGGCCAACGTTGGACATGCCTGCTTTAGTGCAACCTTCACTTCCAGAGGCTGCTAAATTGAGGATTAAACGTTTACAAAGATGGAGGCCTCTGGCCGGACAACCCCTGAGATGCGACTGCTATTGGTGTTTTTCAGATTAGCAATTGAGTTAATTATTTTGTGTAACTTTTTGAAAACTTTCGGTTACGTTTTTATTTTTTTAAGCTTGTAGGTAAAAAAAAAAAAAGACCATTTGCCTAAAATATTTTGAATTGTCTATAGCTAAACGTTTGCATGTTGGCAAATAAATATTGCTACAGTAGGCCCTGATCATACATGATTAGGGCCCTTATTCTGGTTCACTCACAAAGGAAAATTTATTCTCAAATGGACAAAACCATGTGCACTACAGGTGGGGCAGATGTAACATGTGCAGAGAGAATTGGATTTGGGTGGGGTTCTACCTCAAAGTGAGATCTATATTGCAGTGTAAAAATACAGCAGTCAGTATTTTCCCTGCACAGACACAAAATAAGTCACCCAAATCTAATTCTCTCTGCACAAGTTACATCTGCCCCACCTGCAGTGCACATGGTTTTGTCCATTTGATAAGGAATTTGCGGTGAACCAGAATAAGGGCCTATATGTAGCCAGCCATTCTCATATGATGTAGCCCAGTGGTACCCTAACTGTGTTCCTTGGTGCTTTGGGTTGGTGGTCTACTGCCAACCCAAAGCCCCAAACCAGTGCTGGTGGATGCCAATCATAAAGTATGTGGACAAACAGAAGTCAATGATGGGTTTTACCATATCAACCTATAAACACAATTTATTTATAGGTGGTCTGAAGAAATTTGGTACCCTAGGCCGTATTATGTGGAATCGTATGTAGCACTGCCCTTACATAAGCTCTTATGGAGACCACCAACTGTTAGGTGAGCCAGGAAAAACTCGGGTCAGGTCAGTCTTCACTCCGCCTTTCTAGAGCCAAGCTCACTGGATATCAGCTAGTGTCCATCAGTCAAGTCTAGCCGTGAGCTTGTGTTCTAGAGCTGGCCCCAGTATTCTCTATGTAACAACCCTCTGTCTCCATTGCATATAGAATTAAACTTTAGATATTCAGAGAAGTCCTAGCAGAAAACAAAAAATATGTCATCTCTATATTGTGGAGGAAAACAAAAGCAAAGCTTGAACTGTATAACGACGTTTATTGTTTAAATTTAATTCCGCGTCTGAGGTCTTATTCTTCCTTATTCTTCCTCCATATTCGGCCTCCTTTGTACAACCTCCTTCCCCTGCCCTAGGCCTTGTTGTGTCCTCGTTGTGAGCGCTGCTTAATGCATTAGGGAAATGTTGCAATAACCAGTACACATTATTACCTCCAAACAATCAAGCTGCCATTTTTATATGATACTTAATATTTAAATGACACCTCGCCGCATCTGCTGACGATTGATGTAACGGCGCTTCTTTATGAGTCAATATATATTTAATCAGTGAAAACTGTAAAATCTGATGAGAGATGTATAACATAGTGGCAGGGTATGGTTGCAGAAGGCCAGTTAAATCTGCAGCGCTGTCCTGTGATGCTGTTTTGCATGCATCTCGGCGGATCCCCATATTTCTTACCTGAGCGGCTGTATATATTTATCTGATTATATCTCCGCGAGTCGGTGCTGCAGGCGCGGACTTTGTTATTAATGCATGCCACCCTAATTCTAGATTAAATAAAACGAATATGCCCGAATGCCATAAACAGGAATGATAATTCAGTTTTAGCGTTCCAAAAGCCGTCCATCTCCGCTCTGCTTGGTGAATGACTCCTTACTGGAATACTGCCATTTCTGCAACATTAATTAGTTTAGTTAAAATCTGTCAATTAGTACAGTACGTATGCCCTGTGTGTATCCGGTGTACTTGCGCATAGGGTACTGTTGTTTTTCATTTAAGCATTTGGTCTTATAATAGTTATAGTGGGTGCGTGTTAGAAATAGCAAAAATGTATCGGATTTAAACATATTACATGTACGTGTTCCTGTACTGTACATGTGTACTGCAATAGATATGGCATTAGACATAATTACAAATATAGGCAACCTACCCAGGTCTGGCACTTTTACATTGGTCCTCGGTTGCCCATTATACACATGGCGGTTGGGTTTAACCCTTCTTATATCTTGGGTCAAATTTGTTGACCCAGGTTATAATCTGGTGCTTTGATACGGGTTTGAGGTGCGATATGAAAGGGGTATTGCTTATTGCATGAAATAGATCTATTTTCAGAAAATGTTGAAGGCCATCTTTGTTAAAATTGCCTTCCTTCCAAAATTTGTATGGCTATGGGTCATTAGGTTGATGGTAAAAAATTCTAGGTTGACTTGCACAAGGGACGTGTGGAAAATGTTGATGCAAGCAAAAGGTTCACACGAAAATGGGTTTCTGGGGTGTCCATTTTCACTTTTTAGGATGAAGATCCAGATTTAGAGTACCGCTTCGCTTGCCATGTTTGGAGCAAGGTTCCTCTCCCCGCTACTGTTGCACATGAGCGTTCCCAATCATAGTCCACTTGGATGGTAAACTATGAAAAGGTTAAAAATTAAAACAATGTGAAAAAATTATGTTGACCATTATTCTGCTGACCATCGTAATGCTGACCTTTTGACCATGTCTCCCTAATACATGTCGACCTATTGACTGTATAGCTTAATGCGGCCGACCTTAGGACCAGTTAGTTTTGCATTCCCTTCGGGTTTACGGTCATGCATTGAGCTAGTCTCTTGGAGTCGGCTGCAGTACAGTAACCGGAATGTTATCCGCCAAACCAGTAGGGAGGTATCATTTTACAAAGAGGGTAGTGCAAGGGCGGGAATGTTTTCAGTGATTACTATAGGTCATCATTGCCACATCGTTCATCATGCCTACACAGAGAGCAATGTGTGCCAAATCATGCCCAACAGGTCATTCGTCTTTCCGCATGTTTAAGGGATCAGCGAGCTAGATGAATGACCATCGGGTACGTGCATTGAAAGCTTTTGAAACGATTGGTTGCTCTGATTGGTCGAAAGTTGCCTTTTCGTTTAAAAAAAATCTTACTGTGTGTGTGTGGGCACCTTAAGCCACCACCAGACCATGGTCCTATGCTATGTGACGGGGATGCGGAACCTTCGGCCCTCCAGCTGTTGTTGAACTACACATCCCAGCATGTAATTTTCTGTCAATACATAACACAGATTTATATATTTCTATGTTGAGAGCACCATAGGATCACCTAACATTGAACTACAAGAATCCGTATATCCTCCAACTATTGATCACATACCTGCCTCTTAGAACAGTAGACATTAATAATTGATGGTTAGAAATCCTTAATGGTTTGCTATGGAAGGCTGGTGAGTTTCCATCAATGGCACAGTTCTGATGTTTCGCCACACCGAATGACGGCACAGTGACCCTCCCCCCTAACTGCTGGTCCCCTCCCTCCTGTTGGTCATCCTCTAGCACTGCCCACCAATGTCTGGGCAGGAGAGGGAAATAAAACGTAATGGTCAAATATTAAGTTTGGTATCCGCATGCCAGTTATTTTACAAGTTCTTCATCCAAGCAGTTTTTTTTTTTTTTTAAACGTATCTATTAGTAATGCCTTACTATCTTTATAATGTGTCCTCGTGAAATGCAAGGCTGCAGACGTGTCTTCTGCATAATGTGCACATTCCTCATCACGCAAGTCTTCATGTTCTCAGTCTAGATGCCTTATAATGCCACCAACTCCGTTCCTCTGCGGTTTTCCTTCCGTAAGGCACAGACCGTGTCATTAGTTTAACAAATACTCTTTGTGTGAGAGACTGGATAGCTTTAAGGTACAGGTCGAGTATCCCGTATCCGAATATCCGTTATCCGAATTATTCCGAAATACGGACATTCCAGAAAGTGAAAAATTTTTTTTTTGCTAAAAACTCACTGGGGACATTTGTAACAGCACTACTGGTGACATGATATGTAACTGGCACTATATATGTGCAAGACAATGATTGCTTGGCATTCAAATTCAGTGCTGAGATAGTACACACATTTTGTTTCACATTTTGAAACCTTGTTTTTTGAACAATTAAAATATGTTTGTGTGTATTTTATGTGGTAATAAAATATATTTGTGTGTATATTATGTGTTTATACAGCATAAATGCAAGATACTTCAAAATACATCATTGAAATATTAAAATATTCCGAAATACGGAATAATCCGTTATCCAAAATTCTCCTGGTCCCGAGCATTTTGGATAAGGGATACTCAACCTGTATTACTATTGGAAACCACTGGTCTGAAACGTGGAGACAAAACTAGAACTAGAGGTCCTACTCCCATCCGGAGCTGTGGACCTCTTCCTGGTCCAGGGCTGGAGAACGCAGCCAGCCCTTGTGGCTCAGATGATCGCACAGGGCTTGTGTGTGTAAAACAAACACTGATTCTAAAGCCTAGTTTCTAAATCAAGATGAAAGGACGGTGTGATTATGAGCCTTGAAAGCTGTCAGGGTGCTCATTATGCAGGGATATTCAGGCAAGTCACTGTCTCTGCTCTCACACTTACAAAGGTGTCTTGGAACAACTGTAGTATTTGAAGACCTAGATTAGATTACTGGGGGGAATTGGAGTGCTGGGTCCTCTGAGTCCCCGTGTGCTTTGTGCATGTCATATTGCTCTGTGTGATGTTGGTGCATGTTTTGTGGTGGTTTTACCTGACAAATTCTTTTTTATATAGACTGAGACCCATTTTCCATATACAATGTTGATAAATATAGGAATATATGTTTTCCCCTTGAAGAATTAAATGTGAATCCAGTTACCCAAATGACTATGACATGGCACAAATGCATGACTTGGTGTAATATCGTTGCAGTACTGAAGCCGGTTTGGTCAGTGTGTAATCAGCCAATCGGGAAGCTAATAGTGCCATCATTGTTGGCTCCTAGCACCTACTGTTACAAGCAGGTTTCCTGCTTAAAGGTGAATTGCACATATATTTGGGTACTTGTTTAGTTTCACGGCGGCAGCGGCCGTGCGTCTGAGTCCCCTTGCGGGCTTGGTGGCTCGCTGCGCTCGCCACGCTATCCAAAATTAACTCTATGCCAACGTGGATAGTAGGGGTATGAACTATCTTCATTGGCATAGAGTTAATTTACCTTATTTTTGATAGTTTAGTGAGCGCAGCAGCCGGAAGTTCACGGCGGCCATACTGCCGCCGTGAAACTAAACAAGTACCGATATTTGCATCTAATTGTTTTGTGAATATGACGCTGCTTCTACAGGAGCCTACACATGGGGAGATTTTGCTTTACGTTCTGAGCGATGCTACTGTAGATCACTCAGAAAGCTCTGCAAGATCACTCAGCGCTGTGTGCGGAGCGTTCTATGTTCTCTGGTGAGAACTTTGGCCCTGACCGGCAATTTAAGTAGATTAATATCCAGCATGCACTCTATATTCCCTATCACATACACCTTACAGAGAGCGTATCAGTCACATCAGCCTCCGCACCAGTGGTGCTCACACTCTATATACCCGATCAGATGTACACACATTACAAAGAGTGTATGCACACAAACATTCACGCTAGGGTTAATTTAGTCCCCTGTATGTACCGTGTATGTATGTCCTGCATTCATCATGTACTTATGACCTAACTGAAATATTTCATTTAGACTCGTTTATAGTGCGTTATACAAATCGCTCTTTATGGTCTCCTTTCTCCATTACAGGTAGACTTTTCTCCAGCCCTTATTGCACGGATTATTTTGGAGAGGTTCCTCCAAGACCAGGATGGACCTCCACGTGAGTATTTTTCACTCTTTTACCCCAAATTATTTGTATTTATTACCAGTTATTTATATAGCGCACACATATTCCGCAGCGCTGTACAAAGAATATTTGAACATTCACATCAGTCCCTGCCCCAGTGGAGCTTACATTCTATATTCCCTACCACATGTACATGTACACACATTCATTCTAGGGTTCATTTTGTTGGGAGCCAATTGACCTACCAGTATATTTTTGGATTGTGGAAGGAAACCGGAGCACCCGGAGGAAACCCATGCAAGTATGGGGAGAATATACAAATGCCGCCATGGTGGGAATTGAACCCATGATCGTAACTGTGCTTGGGAGGGTATGCTTGATACAACACGTGCTCAGACTGCAAGTGCCGATACATTGAAATTGGCGTTATTTTGGGCGGTCACAATGCACACGTGTGGGGCTGTCATGGGAGTGTCAGTGGTGTGTAATCTAACTTCAGTAGCGTGTGGACGGATCTATTGCTCCCGGCCTGGAGTGTGGGTGCCTGTCCAGAACACTGATATTGATGGTTGCTACTGCAGTGGGTAGGACAACATACGAAGTGGAGGTACATGGATGTTTGGCGTACACAGGCGGTAGCAGCCTGAATCCACATGACTTTCCTCCACATACATTACAGTTAGAATTACCCTGGGATTATGCGTATGTTGTTGCATTTTCTGGAAATTCAAAACAGTCTAATTTAAATGTTTAATTAAAAATTTTTTTTTTCATTATTCAAAAACGGTCTACATTGAATGTTAAATGATGTTAATGTTCTTATGTGAAAGTGTCTCACCACTGGATCTGCTAATAGCGCTAGGGCTGTTGATCCTGACTAGACGTTGGACCTGAAAGGGTTAATGGATTAGTAAATATTTTGAAATTCCCAGTGTGAAAAGTAATTTGCCCTGTTCATGTACAATTTTGCTGACTATGATTGGTATCCGGTCGACACAAGGAAAAGGTCGAGCTTGACACAAGGCCAACACAAGAAAAGGTTAACGTGCATTTTTTTCATTTTCGACCTTGTTCTTCACAATCCGAGTGGACGTAGTGGGATATTAGTGTGCTGAGTGCATCGAGGGAATGCATTACACTAATTGGGGGTTCATGTCGACCGATGTCTACATAGACATAAAAAAAATGGAAAAACTCAAGTTGACGTCTCCCCGTGTCAACCCTTTCCACGTAGGCCTTTGGCTTGTGTTGACTTATCTGTGTAAACCTAGTGCATGTTGACCTTTTTACAGGTGTCGAACCCATTCAATGTTCTCCAATTCTGGTCCACTTAGGGACTGTTGACCATTTGATCCGGGAACCGAGATAATGAGGCAGCGTTGGGGGCAGGATGTACACAGAATAGCATATGATCCAGCTCAGTCAAATGGGATAACCTTCAGCTCTGGCAACGTTATCCCACAACGTTAACACATCCCAGCATGCCTTGCCAGAGTATTAGCATTCCCTAATAGCAAAACTGTGGCAGGCCATGATGGGACATGTAATTTTACAACAGCTGGAGGGCCATAGAGTTTTAAGGATAGCCATGCTTGACCCCAAATGGTTAAATGTCTTAGGTACTCTAGTTACCTGTGCTTAAGTAAGGATATCCTTAAAACCTGGATTGGAATCGTGGGCGTTTGGGAACGTCTGGTTTAGGGGAACTTGGTAGACTAAACCTCGGTGTGCTACTATGGTATGTGCTGTGAGAGATGCCCAAAATGTCCGATACAAATGCCAGCGTCGCTCACACTTGTTATTTAAATTCAAGTAACTAATATTGTGTAAAAAAAGATTATATTTCCTATATAAGGTAACATTACAGGACATTATGAAGAATAAAAATGTTTGCTTCACAATTTTCACACCTGCTTTGACAAATTCCCTTGATATTTAAAGGATTAAGCAATACTTGTCTAGTCCTCCCTGTGAAGATCCTCAAGCCAAGGAGATAGGGGCTTACACCCATACTTATCTCTGCGACTGTTGCCGGAAGCGTGCTCCTGTGATCAGCACTGGGGTGGTCGCTGGTCTGAGGAGCGTGCTCCTGCACCCAGCGGCTTCCCCCGACAGAGTCTCGTTTTTATCAGTGACCATCTCTGGTCGCTGATGAAAACTGGACGCTGAGCAATATATTGCTCAGTGATAATATTGCTCTGTATGTACAGAGCTTTACTCAGACCTGATTGGTGGGCTGCTACTTTGTAGATCTCAGGTATGAGCCAGCCCAGCCAGAGTGAAATACCG
Organism: Crinia signifera; assembly: GCF_055691185.1. Lineage (NCBI taxonomy): Eukaryota > Metazoa > Chordata > Amphibia > Anura > Myobatrachidae > Crinia > Crinia signifera. The sequence continues at coordinate 25,995,412 of NC_139228.1, read as the reverse complement.
CCCGGTGCAAGTCTGTGAAGGTTTCGAAGCCCCAGGTCCTACTCAGCGGCTGCGAGAGAAACAGGCTGTGCAAGGCCAACGCTGATATCAATCACCCCCCCCCCCCCCCCCCCCCCCCAGTCTTCCCCCTCAAACCCCTGGGCATGCCTGCATTTTCCCTGACACTCCCAGAAAACATCCAGTTACTACCAAATAACGCTATCGATTATCGCCCGGCCTGCCAATTTGCAGCCATGCAATCTGGTCTGATTAACCACCATATGCCACAGTGGGCTGCAAATTTGCGCTCTTGCAAAACTATTTCATTTGCACTAAAAAGAGTAATATGATTGGGTCATCCAAGGGCTACCATTTTCTTCTATCGAGCCTTGCAAGTTTGTCCATCCCTGCTGCTGCTGCTCATCCCCATTAAATGATTCTGACATTGTGAAACGTCATAAATCCAACCTGTCTGTCGTGTAATAATGTGTGCCATGCAGATCTCTCCACATTAATGGCAAAAGGGGGCACTGTACCTTAATTAGATCACAAGGCTGCCTGCTACACCTCTGCAGCATCTCCCAAATGGTGTAATGATGGCCATTGAGGGTTTTACCATTACTTTTTTTTTAATCAATCGGGGGCCACGATTTCAGGTTCACAGGTCTGGGTGTGCAGGAAGGAGCAGGAACTGCATCGGGCATGACCAGAACTTAAAAGCTTTGAGATTTTATCCATTTGAAATCCCCTATTGGTGGTAATACCATCAGTATGAAACCTTTGATTGCACACCGTTGGTGGTTTAGTACCTTCCCTAACATGGTGTTGCACCAACTCTAAAGGTGTAGTAAGATTTATCTTCAGATCTGGCTGTTTGGAACAAAAACATGGTTATGGATGAGTGACAGTTTGTCAGTTTTTCAGCATTTTCAAGCAAATGGTCAACTGTCATCTGCTCTCATCCATAACCAGGTTTTTGTTTCAACCCGCCAGATCTGAAGATAAATCTGCATGTGTATGGCCACCTTAAAGGTGCATACACACGGATAGATTTGGGAAATGATCCAATATAGTTAATGATTTCCTCAGAATTCCTGGACAAACTATTTGGTGTGAAATAGTGAACGGTTGTACAAACATGAACGATCGATCAATAACTATTATTGTTTATCACAAAAATACACAAGATTGATCTGGTCTTGGGTAAATTTAAGTAAAGGGTGTGGCTAAAGAGGAAAAAAAAGCACCCACAATTTTATCTCTGTGCAGTGCTGCTGTAAGTGAGGCTTGGTTGGTCAATAGGCTTTTACCAAAACGTTCGCCATGCACACACATGAAACAATTAGCATAACAGACCTTGTAACGAACGACGGGTACGCGCATCAGCATACTGTAGATATTGTTCATACACACGGAACGATTGGTAGTACCGAAACTCCCACATTGTATGCCAAACTGCTCCTTGTGTATGCACCTTAAGAAGGCAATGTTGTTTTGCATGTATTTACATATAAAAAAAACAGGTGATACGGTTTCTTCCACTGGTGGAGTCGAGGAAATTGTGTTTTTGAGGACACGTACAGTATTGTATATGGGCAGATGTGAATAATCTTTTTAGATGTATTCATTTTTTTTTTTTAATGAAATGTTTTGGTCATGAATACTGGAATTCAGTACATTCTATACATTCAGTACTTTCGTGCATCGGTTCCAAAAATATATTACATAACATATTTTAATCTTTTTTTTAAAAATAGGACTCTGGAGAAACCGTGTTAAAGGGAAACGTTTACTGATTGATTATTTTACGATGGAAGTTCTATTTAAGATGGGAGTTTGCCCGTAGCAACCAATCATTTATATAGCACCTTCTTAAAAAATGGATATCTGATTGGTTGCTATGGGAAACAGCCCATCTTCAAAAGAACTCCAATTTTAGTAAATTTACCTAGCAGTGGGATCAGTATTTTTGCAAGAGACGTCCATTTTTGGAGGGAGGTTGGGGGGTATCAGGGGGTAATGCATGTGATATAGCTTTAAGACCATGTCACGGTTATGTCAGTTATATTTGTTACCTAGGGAACCGCAGGTGAGCTAGGTAACAATGTTGCTTTGTATTAAGCACAAGGATGCACATGACTTACACCTGCCCTGTATATGGGCCGGTACAAACAAACTAGAAATGCCATTATTTTTTATACATATTTTTTAGTACGCCGCTGTGTCCAGTTCGCAGTCTATGTTGCCATTGGCTATTTATATTTTATATATTTTTTCCGAGCTCTGTACTCGAATGTTGAATTGCATAGTAACAAAACGTATTGCGCCTACGACACAATCTCCTTCCAAGCAATGTTTCCTTTCCCATCTGTGGGTATCTGGAAGCTCTGACCTTGCCTGACCTCTCCGCAGATGAGCGTTCTCCTGAAGCCCCGCCACGCACCTATGGCCAGAAATAAAACATCTTTAGCATTAAACGCCTTTTGTTCTGCTTGTGAATTCTCTGCTCGCGTTGTTGTTGTTGTTGTTCTGTCCTTCCGCCCTGGAAATCCTCCTCCCCGCACAATAACGCCGGGCTCGGCAAGAGGGTAGGAGGAAATACTCTGCCGCTACTAATAATAATAATAAAATAAAAAAATAAAAAAACGAGACGAGATGAAAAGAGCAGCGCTTCAGGAGGAGGTTCAAACTTAAATTAATTTGCCACTGAAAAAATACATTTTGTTATTTTCTCCATGTCAACTGCATGATTAAAACTGGCTGTTAAGTGAGCTCAGGGGATCTTCTCGTAAAAGATTTATGAGTAATGTTCAGTGCAATATTCAAAGTGAGCCATGAATATCAGGGTAATTGCTCTCTCTGCTGCTTCTTTTACTAGGCATGAGTTTGTCAACTACGCCATAAATATTTGCCTAGTCTGGCGAAGGGGAAAAAAAGAGAGAGACCGTTTCATCGCCTGCATTTTTTATTACCCGGTGTTATGTTTACCTTTTGAGTCCTGCCTTTAGGCACATAGGTAATCTAACAATAAAGTAGAAAGGCAGCAAATAATTCTTGGCGGCATTTCATCTTTTTCCGGGTTTTTAATGCAGCTCGCTCTTTTTTAAAGGTCTATTGTGCGCACCGCGGCTTGCCAAGTTAAACCTGTCTCGCTTTCGCAGTTCATCAGTAGGAACGCTGCGCTTAACTCATATATTTTACAGGCAGGTTAAATATTCTCTCTGTAACAAAAAGATTTAAGATGTACGCACGCCGCCCCGGGGAGGATGCGTTCCCGACTGTGTCATCCTGTTTATATTTATATTTTCCCTTTTGGATATATATATATTTGTTTACCGTGAACACTTATTATCTCCGGCAAACGTCCCGGATGCAGGAAGGGATCCCGAAGATCCTTAATAAGAAATGGAATTTCGCTTGCGGAAGCGGCGTCATTGGAATCGGTACCGATTTCAGATGCTGGTGGGGATTTTTATTTTTGTTTGTTTGACTTATTTGGGTGTTTACATTCTAACGATTGTATTTGAATTATTTACAAATAAAGTTATTGCGTAATTTTTTTTTTTAAGAAGGATCATTTTAGATATTTACACGAAGTCTTTTATTTTTGTCTTCACTCTTTTAGAAGGAAGTGGTAATGTAACATTTTCTACCCAGCATGCTGTAACGCGCCGACGCTTTGTGAGCAAATCACATGATGTCAGAACAGCACGGCTTTAGATTTAATCAAGAAAGAGATTAAAGTGAATGTGTCTCCGCTCCCTCCCTCCTTTCCCCTCTCCACAAGTCTGCCGCAGCCTGGCCATTTGTCAACGTCAGGCGGTCTGATTGCTTTGGACCTACTTCTATACGACTCGCGTCAGCCAGCACAAGGGCAAGGCAGGCAGATTAGCCGGCATCAGACCCAGTAAAGCAAAATTCATTGAGTGGGAGTAATTGTAAAGTTAATAGACTGACCGTAAACGTGATGTCTATTAAGATATTTCTTATACTATATAGTGACTTTGTTTTTATTTTTTCCCCCTCAAAAAAATATATTTTGGATTTGATCAATATAGAAACGAATGCAACTGTATTCGGTAAAACACAACTACTGTGCTATCACATAAGTCATAGTGACAAGATACGGTTCCGGTTGTCTTTATTTTATTTTTTTGTGTGCATTTTACAGCTCTCTTCTCTTTTTTCATGTCTAGAGATTTAATCCTCTTTACGCTGGCTTTAATTTCTTTTACGTTGCAGTTGATATTTTAAAAAATAGTGTGAAAGTTAACGCCCGGGTCATTTTTACGTTTTTTTTTTAATTTATAAATCAGAGCTGTTCTTTAACCCTTTGAGTGTCAAAATCTCTGTGAGAGATGTGCAAAATATCCGCCTCAAAATGCCAACGTCGCTCACATTTGTTATATTAATTCAAATAATTATTTTTTTATATTTCCTATATATAAGGTAAACATTACAGGTCTTTATGATGAATAAAAAATGTTTGCTTGGCAATTTTTACACCACTTTAGACAAATTCACTTGGCACACAAATGGTTTCATTTGTTTACTGTTATCTTATAATAAAACATAATTAAAGGCAGAAAAAATGCAATTGAAGATGCAGTATAAGCACTACAGCAGGAAAATCTGGAAACGTAAGGTCACCCATTCAACCAGCCCCAGGGCATATAGGCCTAGGGGTCTTCTGGTATTGCTCTGGATCTTAGGCGGCTCTCTTGTACGCTAGCGAAGTTGAGCAAGTTCCCAGTGGCTGCCTACGGCAGCCCTCTTTTTCTGATTAAATCGCTCCATCATGAATATGTTGCTGATAATTCCCAGCGCAACATTTACCTTATCCCATAAATTTGGTAAGTATGCTTAGGAGAATTGGGCATGCAATATAAAGTCCCTCACCAGCACTCTAGCTGTTCCTAAATTCATGCCTATTGGTTGTTGGTAACATTATTAACTGTTCTTTCTTCTACCTCCCCATGGCAGCCAATCACTGGGTTCCTCCCCATTTGGGCAGTACTTTGGGAAAGGAAAAAAAGACCTCCTCACGTCCATATAAGCCACCTCCTCTTAATCTCAGTGTCTTTTTTTCCTTTCCTAAAGTGGGCAGTATCAGGCTTACCCCATGAAAATGCGCTTTGAAGTTCCCCCCTGCCGAGATACCTGGTGTCAGCGGGGATGGGAAGGTGAAGCCGGCCTTCAGCGGGCTTCAGCCCAGGTGCCGGATGCCATCAGGATGGCTGAGCGGCGGCGTCCTCAGGTGGCGTGGCACGCGAGGCGTCTCTGGACGCGAGTCAGTGACCAGCCCCGCCGTCAGCGTAAAGGCGGAAGTGCCTGTGACGCGACGGCTGTGGGCGGAAGACGGATGTAGCGAGGACCTGCAGCGATGCTCTCATCTAAGACGCTGTGCAGAGACCTACGGTGACAGAACTGTGTGGAGTTTTTCGGCCGGAGGCTGGTAGGAGTACTGTACAGGATACTGTTTTTTTTTTGTCTTTCGTGGCTCATGATGTGAACCTAATAGAAAGCATGTTCTAGGGCAAATCCATATATACATATTGAGGATAGCGCCCGCTGGTACCATGGAGGAGGATAAGCGGCATAGTGCTAAAAAGTCGGGGTAAGCCTGTGGAACAATTTTTTTCCTCTGGGTTTATGGTGTGTTAAAGGCAGTATTTTTTTTTTGCGATACTTAGAATTGTTTTTTATATGTGTATTAGGTCAGAGGCGAGTAAAGACAGCACTGAGCCCAAACATAGAAGGATTCAAGTGTTAAAATGCGCTGTGTGCGACAAAAAACTTACAGAGGACTACATAGGGAGTGTGTGTGAAGCGTGCAAAGTTCCCCAGCAATTGCCTCCTAGTCAAATGACAGGGCTGGTGGAAATGCTGAAATCTGCTTTAGCAGAGACCTTTGTGACCAAGGAGGATTTGGTTAAATTGACTGCGAAGAAAAGACATGCAGTGGTGTCATCTGGCGGACCCAGTTGAGGGGCCATCTATGGGGTTCCAGGATGTGGAACCGGACGATGATCCGATGCAGGACAAATCGGATGCAGATTTAATCCAGTGACGGTAGAGAATCTACTGGATTTGATACATAGATCATTGAAAATTGAAGATAAGCAGGAGGATCTTAATTTGCAAGAGCTCTTGTTTCAGGATAGGAAGAAAAAAGGGAAGAAATTTCCATTATCAGAGTCGCTAATAGGTATTATCAGCGAGGAATGGAAACAGCCCGATAAGAGGGTGGCTGTTCCGGCAAGGATAAATTGCATGTACCCGTTTGATCAGGCTCAGGTGGCAACTTGGGAAGAATTGCCCAAGGTTGATGCCGCAATTGCACGCATCTCAAGGAAAACAACATTGCCGCTTGAAGAGGCAAATGTATTTAAGGACCCCATGGAGAGGCGCATAGAGCTAGGCCTCAGGAAACAACACCTGGTTTTGGGGACGGAACTGAAGCCAACAGCAGCCATGGCTGTTACGGCCTAGAGTGCTTAGGAGCTGGTGCCAACAATTGGAGGGAGACCTGTTGGATGGCATCCGCAGGTCGGATTTGATCAAGTCTGTACAGGATATACAGCTAGCGGTAGAATTCTTGTGTGAAGCGTCGGTAGACGCAGTAAAACTGGTGGCCAGATCCACGGCCTCGGCAGCTGTAGTAAGAAGAGCCCTATGGCGGCAGATATACAATCTAAAAACAAACTAATGTCCCTTCCTTTTCAAGGGAGTTACCTATTTGGCAAGCAGCTGGATGATATTCTATCTAAGATATCAGGGGGAAAATCTGTATGGCTGCCTCAGGAGAAACCGACCAAAAAAGTAGCAAGACCTTTCAAGTATCAGGCTCAAGACTTTAAGGATGCTAGAGCATATAGACCTGGAAGAGGTTATAGGAGAAGTTCTTGGTCCAGAGGGAATTTTCGGGCCCAAAGGGGCAGAGAAGGAAGATTCCCCTCGAAAAGAGAGCAGCAATGACGCCATGCCAGTCTGTGTAGGGGCCAGGCTGTTGCAGTACTACCAGGCCTGGTAAGGGACTACTACAGACAGATGGGTTTTAGAAGTGATACATTCTGGGTACAAAATAGAGGTTTTTTAAAAAGACCAGGGAATTTTTTCACAGAATCACCAGTTCCCAGCAACATGGAAGAAAGGGTGGCTCTTTTGTTCAGCCTGGCGGAAATGGAGAGACAAAGGGTAGTTGTGAGAGTGCAAGAAAACCAAAAAGGGACAGGTTGGTATTCAAGGTTCTTTATAGTCAAAAAAGCGTCAGGGGGTTTCCGTACAATTCTGGACCTCAGGAGGCTGAACAGGTTCATCGAGGTGAAACCCTTCAAAATGGAATCGATAAAATCAATCCTGCCAGACATCAGCAAGGACGCTTTCATGACATCAATAGACTTGAAGGACGCATACCTGCACGTACCTATCTTTATAGGTCATCAAAAGTTTCTGAGGTTTTCAATAGGCGGCATAGATTACCAATTCGTAGCACACCCCTTTGGTCTTTCCACATCCCCCAGAACATTTTCAAAGCTTTTGGTGGTGGTAATTGCAGAGCTGAGAAAGGAGGGATTGGCAATATGGCCTTACCTCGACTATCTTTTAATTGTAGCAGACACGGAGCTAAAAGCAGAGCAACATACAAGATTAGCGATAGGGTGTCTGGAACGTCACTGTTGGCTGGTCAACCACAAGAAAAGCCAGCTAAAACCGACCAGGACCATCAAGTATTTAGGGGCCGTCATAGACTCTCACAAAATGACTGTAGCTCTGACTCCAGAAAGGAGGCAAAAGGTGTTACAAAGAACGGCCTTGATGAACAGGGTGACGGTGGTACCAGCAGGAAAATGTATGGAGATGCTGGGGCTTATGGCGGCCGCCCTGGAGATGGTTCCGTGGGCCAGGTTCCACTCAAGGAAATTACAAAATTGTTTCCTATCACAGTGGAACGGGAACTCAAAGGATCTATCTCTAAGGATCATATTGTCAAGGTTGGCAAAAAGAGACCTGCAGTGGTGGCAGGACAGCAACAGATTAAGAGAAGGCAGATCGTTTGCTCCCGCCAGCCAAGTGACAATTACAACCGACGCCAGCAATACCAGCTGGGGAGCGGTATGCGAGCCAGATATAGTTCAAGGTCAATGGTCGGATTACTGGAGAAGAAAGCATTCAAATTTGAGAGATGCGGGCAGTAGTGTTGGCATGCCGACACTTCCAACACAGGTTAATGGACAAAGAGCTGATAATCAGAACCGACAATCAGTCAGTGGTGTCATATATCAACCGCCAAGGCAGAACCAGGAGCAGGGCAATGATGGAGGAAGTAGCAGCTCTGCTCAGGTGGGCGGAACCAAGAGTGATGAACATACTGGCGGTATACTTGGCAGGCAAGGAAAATGTCCTAGCAGACAGTCTAAGCAGGGTGATGTGTCGGCCAGGGGAATGGCAACTAAACAAGGAGGTGTTCCAGTTTCTGGTAGGAAAATGGGGTCAGCCTCAAGTGGACCTTATGGCCACAGCAGACAACTGTCAAGTGCCAGTGTTCTATTCCAGATTCAGGGATCCGCAGGCGGCTCAAGCAGATGCGCTGACGGCCAGATGGGTTGCAAATCTGGCTTATGCGTTCCCACCATTCCCGGTGATTCCCAGGTTCCTCAGGAAAATACAGAGAGAGCAAACGCACGTAATAGCGGTTCTTCCTTTCTGGCCGCGAAGAGCCTGGTTTGCGACTCTAAAGCAATTAGTAGAGGACGGACCGGTGAAGTTACCAGACAGAGCAGACCTGTTGTTCCAGGGCCCAGTAATTCAAGCTCAACCGCCGTCTTGGTGCTTGACGGCGTGGTTGCTGAATCCGAATCGCTGAGAAGTAAGGGGTTTTCGGATGCAGTCATAACAACCCTCTTAAAAGCCAGGAAGCAGTCCACATCTAATACTTACTACAAGGTCTGGAAGAAGTTCAGAATATGGTGCAACGATAAGTCTATTCCTTCGCAGGAGATTTCAACAATACTAGAGTTTTTGCAATCGGGCCTGGAAAAGGGTCTAGCTACCAGTTCACTAAAGGTGCAAATCGCAGCATTAGGAGCCATGATGGATATGGACATAGCCAATAATAAGTATGTAAGGAGATTCATCCAGGCAACGGGTAAGATCAGACCTAGGTTTCGCCAGCCTTTGGCGCTGTGGGATCTTAACCTGGTTCTGGGAGCCTTAACTGAGGCTCCGTTCGAACCGTTACAAGAGATACCGTTAAGTATACTTTCATGGAAAGTGGCGTTTTTAGTGGCTATCACGTCGGCAAGAAGAATATCGGAAATACAGGCGTTATGGGCTGAGGAGCCATATATGAACTTTTTTGAAGATAAGGTAGTGCTTCGGACCAATCCGCTTTTCCTACCCAAGATGGTTTCAGATTTCCATATCAATCGGGAGATCGTGTTACCTGCGTTATGTGCAAAACCGGGTAACGCCAAGGAGGAAAAGTTGAATAAACTTGATTTAGTTAGAGCTCTGAAAGTATACTTGCAAAGATCAGAAGCATGCCGTAAGGCGAAAAATGTGTTTATACTTACTGAAGGAAGTAAGAGCCTCCAAGGATACGATTGCGAGGTGGATCAGAAGCTGTATTAAAAAGGCCTATGAAGTCAAAGGGCAGGAAGTACCGCTGGGTTGAAGAGCCCATTCAACAAGGGCCATAGCAACATCGTGGGCAGAGAGAGGATCTGCTTCGATAGAGGACTTATGTAAAGCAGCAGGATGGGCTTCAGTTCATACTTTCTCGAAGCATTACAGAGTGGACGTCTGGTCCTCGGCGGATGCTAAATTCGGGAGGAAGGTGCTCAGCGCTGCAGTCGTTTGAGCAATGAAGTCCGGGAGAAGAAAAGAGAATCGTTTTTTTTTTTTTTTTTTTAAGGGCATTGCCCGGGTCTTTTTCATTTTTTTATGGTTTGTATCCCCTCCCATTATATTATACTGCTGGGGTATTACCTAGTGATTGGCTGCCATGGAGGAGTAGAAGAAAGCACATGATTAGGTAACAATCTGATTTTCTGCACCACAGTTCCCAGTGTGAACAGGCACCTCTTAAAGGACTTGTACACCTATTTATTTCTCTGCAGAGTTGTGGGGGTCCTGGTTTGGCTATATATGCAAGAAACAAACTCCCATTCAAGGATGACCACTTAGGGGGTATTCAGTCTGCGGGTCACGGCTTTCGAGCTGGCTCGACAGCCGTAACCCAGTCCCCTTCTCGGTCAGCTCGACCGAGAACAAGCAGGCAGGATTCAATGTCCCGCCTGCCACGGGACGAGAAGGGGGCGTGGCCGGGAATAGTCGAGCTGCAGCCGTGAGCTCGGCAATTCCCGGCCGTTCTCGGCAGAACGAGCCTGACTGCTTGTGAAGTCAGGCTCATTCTGTGAGATACCCTGCTCAATGCTGTCGCGTGAGACGGCATTGAATAGGACCCGGCAGCCATCTCTCCCAACAGGAGATGCTCGCCGGTGATTGAATATCCCCCTTAATCCTTTATACTGCTCCAATGTTAAGAAATAGTGTTTTTATTCTGTTTGTGGTCATACTATGGTTATTGTCTGCTGTAATCACTGAAGTGATACATTTACGCTACTAGATTATACAAAAAAACCTTTATGGGGAATAAATAGCAACATGACTGCAGGACCAAAAGAGTGGAGGGGTAATATGTTGGGGGAACAATGTTGGTAGATTTTTTTTTTTTTTTTTGGTTAAAGTGTTAATTGATTTAAAATCTATATTTACTCAGTATTTGGGCCCCAGGGCTTATAACACATTTACTGACCGATACACTTTATTACATTTTGAAATGCTACAGATGTAGCGGGATTCATCTTTGCAGGGGATGGCGATGTCGTCGCCATCCCCTGCCCCGCCGCCTTCTGTATGCCAGAAGGGGACGCGTCCGCACGAGGTGCGCGCGCGTCCCCTTCCGACGGTGCTGCCCTCGGTCGCCCGGTGCCCACACCGGGCGACCGCAGCCTCCTCGGGTCCCCCCCTGCCCCCTCGAGCGGGAGGCGGACAGTAATGCGTCCGCCTCGCCACCCTGCCGCCCGGATACTGAGACGCGCGTGCGTGGGGGACGCACGCGCGTCTCAGTCAGATAGTGGCGCCGTGTTGCTGGCGATCCGCCAGCAAGGATAAGGCCTGGTTCATCTGTAGTAATTATTTATTCTAGCCCTGGAAGTCCAACATCAATTAAGATCTATTATAAATTGACCAACATAGTAAAAAAAAAAAATAATGTAATCTAACATAGTGCTTGATATGCCTCACAAAAGTCAAAACATACAGCGTTCCCGAAGATGATCAGATTGGTAACAGTGGGTTGTGGAGAATTAGGCTGTATTTGGGTGGTCTGGCTGCAGGTGTGAGATCGGGCTGCATTTCTATTGGTCTGTATGTTTATAATGCAGAAATAGCAATACAATTACATACAAAGTATAAAATGTTATCCACAATTATTCCCCAAACCTGGGCTTTCCAGCAGATGTTTTGGCTTATCAGAAAGGGGATGTTTTAAAGAGAATAGATACATAACTGTAATATGATCTAATGATTCAGTATGCTTGATATGTTGGTGCTATGCAATGGCTAGTGATAGACACAAGTATACCAGAGATTCGCCTTCAGCTATTTTACTTTCTAAAGTACTATGCGAAACTCATTGTCAACTGTACAGGCCACATAAAATGTCAGCCGAATGATTCGTTTGTGCAGCACCTTTATGGTGAAGCGGCAATATCAATGTGGGTACTGTAGAATACATTAGAATGGCTGTTTTCTACAGCACTTGGGGCTGAGAACATGTGGAGATCTCTGTAAGGAGTATTCTGTGGTGCTGGTCAGCACTGCCATCTAATTGGTGCTGCATGGCCACATTGTATACTTGCAAGGAGAACTAATTATTATGCTCAGGATAGGGGTAGGGATTGATGCAGGGAATAATATCGCAAGTAGGGGGTAGTATGGGTGTGAGTTTTATTACTCTGATTATAATGCAGAAGAGGAGATGATGGGGTCAAGGTGATGATAGGATGCTGGTCCTGGTGAAGGACACTTTGGGGACAAGGGCATGATGAGTGGACAAAGGCTTGGACATTTGAATTGGATAGATACTGAGGCTTTAGAGGATGCCGGTGGTCCATAAAGTATTGGCTTAGGATGGCAGTAAGAGGTATGAGATGAAGAAAAGGTTTGAGGTGGAGATATATGGGGTAGGACGTAGAAACATACAGATGGAGCCTTCTTCAACTAGCCTTCTCCGGTGAGACATGGCTCACCAAGGCTTATTATCATCTATTGTTCTCAGCTGCAATACAATACGTAGAACAATACAGTAGGGGATTAGCAGAGGATGAAGTTTACCAGCTCTGGCGCACGTAGTCCTATAATGCCCCTTTCCGACTGCACTTTTTACCCGTTATTTTGCCGTTTTTTTTTTACCGTTTTAAACCGGTAATTTGTGCAGTCGTTTCAGACCAGTTTTTTTTTGTGCAGTCGTTTCAGACCAGTTTTTTTTCATCCACTGTTTTCTATGGGTTAAAACGGGTTCAGTGTTGTGAAGGAACAAAAACTGCACTGAAATACAGTTTAAAGACATGCGGTGTGAAAGGGGTTTTACCTGGCAGACCCGTTTTTAGAAATGTTTTAAAATATCTGGTTAAAACCAGTTTTGCGGTCTGAAAGCAGCATTAAAGGGTTAGATGAGGACGGCGCTGTCTGTGTAGAATTTTGTGTCCTATGTACTATGGGGATGCAGTTAAAATCCCGGCGGTCGGGATCCCGGCATTCAGAATCCCGACGCCGAAATCCCGACACATTCTCCCTCCGTGGGTGTCCACGACACCCCTGGAGGGAGAATAAATTAGTGTGCCGAGCGTAGCGAGGCATCGGGCCCGCTGCGTGGCGAGCGCAGCGAGCCCGCAAGGGGGGGCGATCCACGTCCCCCCCTTGTCGGGATTTTGGCTGTCGGGATTCCGGCGTCGGGATTCTGAACGCCAGGATCCCGACCGCCGGGATTCAGTACTGAATCCGTACTATGAACCACTAGGACTTATCTTAGTCTATCAATGTACACCCACACTCCCTTTTTAGCGGAACCCTATGCATGTATTTCTGGAGTGTGGGAGGAAACTGTCGCACCCAGTGAAAACCCACCCATGCATGAGGCAATATACACAGTTAGGGTCGTGGTGGGAATTTAACCCAAGACCTCAGTGCTGTGAGGCGGAAATAATCATTACACCATCCATACATGTATTGCAGAGGCTACAATATCACGCGTGTGCGCCGTATATTACTAATCATATGAAATGCTTAGCCGGTCATCTAGATTCTGTGTAATTCCTGTGCCCTGCTACGCCGGTGGCGGCTTGTCTGATGCCGGGTGCCTGGCACTGTGGACGGGGCAGGGTCACCGTACGTAAGCTGCAGCAGAACAGTTAGCAGGATGTAGACGGCACAAACTTCCAATAATAGCCTAACCACATTTCTCAGCATTTTAATAATTTCTACTTCAGCTCCTGCACGGATTGGTAATAATAATTAAACACAATGCAATTAAAATGATGAATGCCTTTCCTTTCAGTGCTTGCTCAGCAATGTGTAGATGGTATCTGTCCCAATTATATGGCTCCTAAAAGCACAAGTGGCAGGAGGAGCTGAGTGTCTCGGCGGTGCACCCAGCCTGTGCCTTTACCTCTCTAGAGATGCCATGTGCTGCTGCTTATACAGTGTGGGCTGTGTTATGTGTGGTTAGCGTTCTCCCTCATTACAGGCTGCGACACTGATAGCACTGCACACTATAAGGGAAAGCTTGTACGGCAACAAGCTCATTGTCTCCTGCGGTGTTAATGTCCGGTACGGAGGCCGGAATGCTGTGGCGAGGCCTTGGGAAGGCGCTGTGATTGCTGGGTTAAATGTGAGGTTGAAGTACAAGGATTTAGCAGACGTTAAGGCCATTACTCCAGCATGTAGAGCTTTTTAATACCTTGATGTCAAGGTGCAACAGCTTGAGCTGAATGACCTGGTGTTAGTTCTGTTTTGTCATGTGGTATATGCAGGTTTATTGTAATTGGTGCATCTCCATTAGTTTAATATAAGGTTCTCAGAATATACCCATGTTTTCATTAGTTTAGGTGCCCATATATACAATGCACACCTCTACAGTACTGCTTATATTTAATACTAAGTGTGATATTGGTAACTTTAAGGCTCCAGGAGGCAGTAACTACACATTCAACGATTGGTACTTGTTTCAGCTTTCCTACCTCCCCCCCCCCCCCCCCCCCCCCAATACCCTTACCGTAACGCTGTTGCAGCCTATCCCTAACACCCCCCCACGCAGGTTGTCCCTAACCTTCCCCCACTAGTGTCCATCCCTAAGTACCATATCCCCCCCCCCCCATCTCCAGCTGCTGGTACCGCTCACCAATTGGTATGTCGCCTGTTGCGATGCCAGAGTTGGCACCCTTATCATTTTGAGGCTCTGGCGCTGGTCTCCAGATGGCAGTGAGGATGCCAGGGTCTTTATATTCAACCCAGGGATGTGTACTACATCCCCAACAATGCCTTTTGTAGCTTTGTTACAGCATTTTTGTATATCGCGCCATATTATCCTAAAGGCCCCAGAGGGTTTACAAACTGTTTTTTTTTTTTAAATCTACCACATTATTTGTGATCATGTATTTGAGTCTGGTTCTGATTTTGGTTGTAAAGCAAATGAAATAGCAAGCGACTGTGCACCTGAGCCAAGCCGTGCTGCAATGTAGGCGGACCAGGTGTAACGCGCAGAGAGACTCTGCGCCAAAAACTAGAAATGTGTCCGGAGCAAACCGTGTCGCAACGCACAGAAAGCAGATACAAAGTTACTTGCTTATTATTACTTAGCGCAGGGCCTAATTCTGTTTTGAAAGTGGTCTTTGATTTTGAAAGTGTATGCAGTCTTTTTCTGGTAAAGATTTGATATGATAAGGTTGGTCTCAGAGGAGTGCTTTTAACTAGCGCCGTTTGAGGTTTACAAATCATCTATACTTTATATATGTCTGTTGTCTTTAAGTCTCGGAAACACTGCCATCTGCTGGCAGAGAGTGAAACTACATCTCTTTCTCACGCATGCACAAACACAGAAGGTAGCAGGCTAGCTTTCGAAGCTTTTGCTTTGAGTGGGCTTACTAGTCACTTATAACGGATGTAGTGGTTTTAGTGCCACTTAAGTACTGTAGTGTAGTGTGTTTGTTTATATATCGCAGGAAGCTGGGTTAAATTACCTGTGTGTGTGTGTGTGTGTGTGTGTGTATGGGGTTGGGGGGGGGGGGGGGGGGGTAGTGGTGTGAGACTGCATTTGTCCACCATAGCCTGTGGTTTATTTGGATGCTGAAAATGCAGATTGCCAGTGACTTGGCTCAGGTTGGTGGGAACAATGCCAGACAATGGCCAACGAGATTACTCAAACGGACTGTAGAATGAGTTACAGTATCTGTCTGGTCACAATTGAATAATAAGGCCGCCATATTCAATATATGTATTGTTTAATAATTAAGGGACCAAAACCAATCCAAAGTAATGGCATTTTCAGTGTCTTTAATGCATGGACAGTACAGTAGTTACATATTAATAGGCAATATTATCATTTATTTTTAAATGATATAAACGTAATTTTAATGGTATTAGAGAGACATAGTAGGGGTGGAGGCACATGTATCTGCTGCCACTTTTATTGCCCAGTTATGGGTTTTGCTGAAACATGGGTGTGGATTATTGATGGACAGTGTCTACATTTACAGTCAATAGGTCAATTCCAAAAGGTCGACATGGAAAAAGTCGACACATGGTAAGGTAGACATGAGTTTTCACATTTGTTTTGGTGTCCATAGCAACAACTGTCGATTGTGTGACCCGTATCCTCGCGGGACTCAACCCTGCCTCACTACACTCGCCATACTATTCCATTCTCCTTCTATGCCGATATGACTGTAAGAACAAGCCAGTTTAAAAAATAAGAAAAATGGGTACTTATGTATTATCTGGGCTCCCATGTTAAATGCACCCCATTTTTTGATGAGTTGATTTTATATAGTGTGTCACCGTGCCCGAAGCGTGGCGAGCGCATCGGTCTCATAAGAAAAATGGGAGCCCAGATATTACATAAGTACCAAAAAATGTGTTAACCTTGTCATGTGTCTGCCTTTTGACCCTCTTGAACTTTTGACCCAATTGCATGTTTTTCAAGTAGACCTATTGACTGTCTATCTAGACGTGGGCTGGCCAAACCAGTTCTCGATCTGCTAACGGCCCACATTTCCTAATCGCCAAGCTGGTGCACAGCTGTAGTCATTACTAGTCTTGACATGTCTTAGGTCGACACATAAATAGGTTGACAGGGTTGGAAGGCCGGCAAAGCCAACAGTCAATAGTTTGACATGAGCGTATTGCGGTTTTTGTTCCGAATGACTTCATGGACACGGTCAATGTGTACCGCGCCTCCTCACATGGCTCGCTGCGTCAGCCATGCTTCGGGTGCTGTGCCTCGCTATGCCAGGCACACCATTCTGTTCTCCCTCCACCTCCTGGTGGGTTTTAGGGCGTGAAATTCCACCTGTCTGCGGAAAAAAAAATCCAATGAAAAACATGAACCGTTGGTAGTTCCTGAGGAAAGGTTTGGGATCACCTGATCTAGACACTGTAGATGGACTTGGTGGAATGACACCACCGTGTCTTTAACCGCTGCCTGGATCATCCCATAAAGTTTACAATAATAAGGGGGCTGTCCTGAAGTGGAGGCAGGTTGGTCTTTGTTTATGGTTTCTATAGTTTGAATTTTGCCAACCTCACAAATGTACGTTTTGCACAGACTGGGTAGATGGCAATACGCTTTATACGGGCTGTGTGGATCAGTAGGTTTATATGTGTACATAAAAAGTCAGCGTGAGTCTCCATTGTTATGGATTGTATATATAAATATTAGACGATTATTACGTTAAGGCCTACAAAGTAAGCAATATTTAGTATTTTATCCTTTCAGTGTTTAAATATAAACCAAACGTTGAACGCTGCGAGTGTAGACAATTACTAGATCAATACACAATTAAAATAGTTTTTGTTCTCAAGAGAAGTCTGGCGATAGACCTTTTATAGCTAGATGTAACAGACGTAGATATGGGGAGGTGTGCAGCACGGAATGTTATGGTGGGAATTCCATTCCCGGCAGTGTGCAGCTGCACACTTCACCCAAAATTACAGTACCCCATCACAGTTGTGAGATGCTGGTGATCGAAAGGTTCTGGGTAATTTGGTATGGCCTCTCATGTAAGGTGTATATCCTGGCAAAGGGTTTACAACATAATTGCTTATTGTTTGTCTATATCACAGATTCCCAAATGCAGTCCTCAGGACCCCACACAGTGCATGATTAGCAGGTCTCCTCACAGAGGGCCTAATTCTAGTTCACTCTTTCTGACAAAATCCTTCTTGGATGGACAAAACCATGTTCACTGCAGGTGGGGCAGATGTTACTTGTGCAGAGAGAATTAGATCACAAGTGAAATAATTAGCACCACCTGTGGATCTTATAAAATGTGTCAGTAACCAGTTTTAATCAGCCACATATCCTGTGTATTACCCCTTTCAGAAATACAACTTGAGAATTTCTCTTCTGCAAAATCCTGGGTTTTTGATCAGGAGACCCCCTGTCACACTACTTCACAGACCCAGGAAATTCCTGGGTTGACCCCTTTCAGACAAGTTGGCTTTTCCAGTTTTCAAGGCAGTGTCATCATTAGGGTGGTGTGATATGACTGCCCAACAGTCAGTATCCTGACGCTGGGATCCCGCCTGCCGGTGCTACAGCGGAGCGAGTGCAATGAAACCATTTGTGGGCTTGCTGTACTCCCCACGCTGCGGGCTCGGTGGCTTGCTTTCATCGTCACCGGTTCTATTTTACCTCTATGGGGGTTGTGGACCCCCACAACGGAGAATAGCCCCGTCAGTCGGGATCCTCCCTGGTGGTGCACCGGCAGTCAATATTCCGATGGCGGGATACTGACTGCCGGGTTCTCTCCTGTCGGCAGTCATCCGACGGTTTGCAGGCACACAATGAAGTCATGCTAATGTAGGGGTGGACCAAAATGAACTGGGTGTGGTTTAAAATCATAAATCATTTACATTTCCTGTTTCATATAACAATATCATACCATACTACTTCTCTGCACAGGGTTCTGTGTTCCTATCTATCACTGATGAAATCAGCAGGCATCAGGTGACACTTCATGACCAATTAAAACAGTATTCAAGCAGCCAGAGAGCAAATTTTCGTGTCACATCATTCACACTTAACCAGGGTCACAAACCTGGGAAGGAAGACCTGGGAAAACCCCAGGTGTTTGCAGGGCCGGCGACCTGGTAACACAGTCCCGGTTTGGTGCCTTTCAGACATAAACAAAGTCCTGGGTTGATGTCCGTTCATGTGCAAATACTCGGAACTTTGGAATACAGTATGTCTGAAAGGGACAAATTCATGTGTCCCAGTTAAAGGGACAGGATGGTAAGAATATTTATAGGACACATCATTTCTATGGTGCAGCAAACATGTTAATGCAATACGCATGGTTGTGATGGTCAGTTCAGTTTTTTCATTCATGAAGTAAATATAAACAAAATAAAGGTTTTTTTGGGGGGGGGGGGGGGGGGGGGGAATGAAAATCGGGCCTTAATTTGGTTAACTCGCTCGGGCGTAAATTTGCACCCTTTGCGAGTCATCTAGAACCCCCCTGTGAATGGAGATACGCCCGCCCGACGGGTTAGTTAGTCCTGCACGCGAATAGATGTTTACATAAACAACTTTTTGCATGCCAGTGGGAACCTCCCCCATCTTTTGATGGTCTCCGGCAATTGAATGATGGGAAAGGCACACGCATATGTAAGGGTGGTCCAGACCACTCGTACATATGAATGAAGAAATGCAGTGATATGGACGGGCATCTGACATCCAGGTATATCAGCTGGCTGCCCACCGCATGTGCATCACCTCTGCATTTCCATATGTCCGCCCAGCGGTTTCCTGGGAAAGCCTATGAAACACTGGTTGTACGCATATTCTAATGCCCCTGGCCAGCATTCCACGCCCCTCTCCACCTCCCCGCTTGCAAGGCAGGAAGCGTGCAGTTTGCGAACAGATTAAGCGCTGAGTTCGCACACTCCTAGCGTAAGAAAATCGCATCGCATGGGCCATTTTAGTGCCATGCGATGTGCGATTTTCCTATGTAATTTATTCACTGCTCTCTCAGCCCTGGGCCATCGCATCTGCCGCAAATTCGCATGCGATTTTAAGGGGTGTGCGATGCCATGAAATTAGGTATACAATAATATGATTGTATGTCCCCCAAATAGGTTTAATGCACCCCCCACTATCCACGCCACCTCGAAGTGTGGCGAGCGGCAGCGGAACGCGTCCTCTGACCTTTTCATTCCCCCACTATCCACGTCGGCGTGGAGTTGATTTTATATAGTGTGGCGAGCGCAGCAAGACACTGAGCCCGAAGTGTGGTGAGCGGACGCGGAATACATGTAAAGTAATCTGCGTCCGCTCACCATGCTTTGGGATCAGTGTCTTGCTGCGCTCGCCACACTATATAAAATTAACTCTACGCTGACGTGGATAGTGGGGGAATTAAAAATTCGGAGGACGTGTTTCGCCGCCCTCGCGGGGCTCGCCATGCTTCGGGGGGTGCGTTAACCTATTTGGGGGACACACAATAATATTATTGTATAGCCAATATAATGGCATCGCACACCCTATAAAATCGCATGCGATGCAATGGCCCAGGGCTGAAAGAGCAGTGAATAAATTACACTAAAAAATTGCATTGCATGCCCCGCAAAATCGCATGCGATGCGATTTCACTACGGTGCTGTACGTAGCAAAACTGAGCGCCGTGCTAATACACAAGTACCGGGGCCTACACACAGGACGACCAATCGGAGCAATTTCTGTCACTAAGTGCACAGTGCTGCAAAGCGACATGTCAGTCAGGGCAGTGTTCTCACCGGATAACACTGGCCCTGACTGGCAATCTCACTAGATTTATCATGTGTGCATGATATTAATTGCCCTTTGATATCGTTGCGCTGGGCTGCGCATCGCTAGCATTATCGTTATGATCCAAGACACTGAGTGATGTCGATCTAGTGAGAGTACCCTGAGATCATCCCGTGTGTAGGCCCCTTATGACTTTAAAATGAGCGACTTTGCATTCAAACACTTGGCATGAGAATGAGTACCGCTTCATATACAATATAGCACATCAAATCGATCCAATCCAGCAGTGTTTGCTCATTTCCGTTGTGTTATGTACATGAAATAGACCCATATTGTGTGTTAAAAAGACATGCAGCTGCGTTGCACGGGACCTGGAAGACGAAATGGGCTGTTTGGTGCATTGGAAGGCATGTGAGGATCTGCAAAAGACATTAAATAGACTTAAAAAGACATGCCATTGCGTTGCACGGGACCTGGAAGATGAAAGGGGCAGTTTGGTACGATGGAAGGCACGTGAGGATCTGCAAAACAAAGGTCTTTCAAAATGGTTTCATTTACCATATATACTCGAGTATAAGCCTACTTTTTCGGAACATTTTTTATGCTGAAAAAGCCCCCCTCGGCTTATATTCGAGTGAGGGTCCCACTTGATTCAATAAGTTTTCCAGTTTTTTGTTGTGAAATTAGGTGCCTCGGCTTATATTCGGGTCAACTTATACTCTAGTATATACGGTACTTACAGAGACAGAAGAACCTTTTTTAGTTTGTCACACACTGTAATGTGTCACTCTGAGAATTGTTACACACTGTACATGTATTTGCACATTTTGTAATCTTAAGTTGTACATTAGTTGAAGGATGCTTTGTATATTTGTAGTATATGGAACTGTAACAAAACATTGATGAATTGTAAAATACACACTGTGACAATCTGAAGCGTATAACCCTGTTTAGTTCTATAATTTGTATGATTGATTTAACGTTTTCCCCAATGTATGGGTTTTCCTTTAGTTATTTATACATTTTGGGAAAAAAAATTTTTCTCCGCTATAGCTTCAACCTATAGTTGTTACAGTCTGTTGAATTACTTTAATATGTAAAATAAAAATGACTATGCTTGCAATATAGTATTCATTTTAACACCCCCAACGCCTTTTAAAACCAATACAGTTCCTCTTCCCTGCCTTCTGTTGCTCTGTGCTGTGGTACTCCTAGCACAGTCTGGTCTGTATCTCAGTGCTGAGGTGCAGACCAGACTGTGCTAGAAATGTATGTGAACCCCTGACAGGACTTGTAATTACCATAAAAATATATTTGAATCTCTCACTCTGCGAGAAATCTGGCATTTGCATCGCTTCATTGTTTTAGGGCTTCCTCATGTGCCGGTTCCTTGTTCAATCCATCACACTGGAGGCGTATACCAGCCTCTCTGCAAATATCATTTTACTCTATAAGCCCATGTGCTGTGGTGGAGCCATACCACCACCAGAGAGGGACTGGCTCCTTGCAAAGGTCATTTAGCTCCTCTTAGATGCAGCCACTTCCTGGGTTAGCAGTAAACGGCAGCAGTGGCTACCTGGCCTTATGGCCTGCAGTAATCACAACCGCTTTATACTAGATCATTGCCAATCATGTGCTAGTCCCTTCCATGTCCCTTATTTATCCAACGTTATTTACTTTCAGTGTAGCTGAGCAAGAGTGGAACCGTTCAAAACAAATAATAATGCAGATAAACAGATCAGATTGTGTTGTCACGCGTGTCCCGGGCCACTGCCAATCTGGCAACACGTAGATTATGCGGCATGACGGGCAGAAGCGATCTCTTGGGAATGGCAGGTATCTATCAGTAGAATGAAACTTGTCAGTTGGACGCCGCATCTATAGAGCCATCTGTCTGGCACACGTTAGCTGGGTAGTGCTTTCTTCTTCCCGGAAACCGCTAAATAGATCAAATTAGAAATAGGTAGTTTCTGGGGTTTTGTTTCCAGCTGTAACATGAGATTAAGACAAGCTTGTGGTGTAATAATCAGAGAGTATGTACTCTGGCTCCAAGACACCCCCCCCCCCCCCCCCCCCCCCCCCCCTGCCTGGCGTGTGTGTGGATATACCCCTTTTTTGTGTGTCACTCAGTAACAAAACTGTAGATCTCTCTGGGCAATGCATTCCAAGATGATAACTGACAATCAAAGTTCTTGGCTTGAGTAGGAATGTTTTTGTCACCGACAGAGATGGGGTTTATTGGAATGGATGGTATAATTAATAGCTTACTTTTGGAAGCTCCATGTTTGATATCTGCCACTACATCGCCACTCTCTCCTCAAGCTGGCAGACGTAAGCCACTAGTCCCCTCCCTTCCCACCATCCATCACGCTGTCACTTACGGCAGGGTGGGTTGGAGTACAGCTCTGGTTACTCCACTAGGATGTGCACTGAAACCATTTCATTTATGCTAAATGCCTCTTTATTTTATTTTTTTGAGTAATGAGCCGGGAGCAGTTCATTAGCTTCTGGGGACAAAAAGACAAGTGCAGCGAGGAGGAGAGCAACCTCTAATTTGACAAGTAACACTCATTTTTCAGCTTCTACTTGTCTGCTGAGCGGCTGGAACGCAGGTACATCCAGGCTCGCTGTGTAAGATGGAGGGCTAAAAATAGTAACGTGCAAAGAAGGCCAAATATATTGGGACTGCTCCCTATTTTTAACCCATCATTTATCAAAGGGGTAAGTTATAGAAGAGTGATGGCTACCCTTGACACTCCAGCTGTTGTTGAACTACACATCCCAGCATGCACTGCTACAGTTTTACTATTTGGCCTTGCTAAAACTGATGCAGGGCATGCTGGGACGTGTAGTTCAACAGCTGGAGTATCGAGGTTAGCTGTCACTGTTATAGAAAAGAAAAGAATATTCCTGAACCAAGAGGTAGGAAAATGAGCTGCTGCTATTTGTATGGAGATGCCTCCGTGGGTAAATTTTCTAAAGCTACTAAAAATGAAGGTGCTGTCACTCATAGCAACCAATCAAATTCTGTTTATCATTCTCCAGTATGCAACAGAGAAATGATAGGATCTGTTTATCGTAGGCATGTCCAAACTATGGCCCTCCAGCTGTGTGAAACTACAAGTCCCATCATGCCTAGCCACAGTTTTGCTGTTAGGGAATGCTAAAACTATGGCAAGGCATGCTGGGATGTGTAGTTTCACAACAGCTGGAGGGCCACAGTTTGGACATGCCTGGTCTATCACCTCTTTTCACTTTTAGAAGATTTAGTAAATTTACCTCCCGTATCATCGCTTGCAAATAAAGGCAAAAACATTAACCATCTCTGAGTAGCCCCACATCCGTCAGCAGTAAGACTATTGCAGTAGCATGCCTCTGTCTTTGCAGGGGACCGACTGGTGGAGGTGGAGGTATACACCTCGACACCTCAAATCGGTCGAACATGGATGGAAGGTCAAGAGGTCAACATGGGTTTTTCACTTTATTGAGCCGACAGGCGGTATTTCATGCCCTACCATCCACTAGGGCGCGGTGGGAGAAGAGAATAGTGTGACCGAAGCATGGCGAGCGCAGTGGTGCACAGATATGGTGACCATGTGGACATTCAGGACAAAAAAAATGCGAAAAACCTATGCCGACCTTTTGACACTCAACCTAATGCTTGTGTCAACCATCAGTGGTCGATTTAATGCATATCGACCTAAAGACTCATACCCTGGGTGGCAGTCATTTACTTTGTAGTTATTTCTGCTACCCCCATCGTTACAAATGGATAGACCGCCGCTAACACTCGAGTGTGGGGGGGGGGGGGGGGGGGGAATAATAAGGTTGGCGTACCTCCCCTGAAATAAAGCCCATAATCTTTACTTGTGTTTTAAGAAAATAATTTTTTTGGGTTGGACGTATTTGGAAAATCTAAAATACTATTGTAAAAATGACAAAAAAGTTGGGACTGTGCCAATAAAAATTAAAAATGAGGTTGATCGCCGTATAGATGAAAAAAAAAAAATAAAAAAAAAAAAAAAAATATATATATATATATATATATATATATATATATATATATATATACACACAAATCGTAAAATATAATGCTTCCCAGGTCTATAAGACAAAGCGAGGACAGTGCAGCACATTAACCCAGGAGGTTTTGGAA
The DNA here is from genome assembly GCF_055691185.1 of Crinia signifera. Classification (NCBI taxonomy): domain Eukaryota; kingdom Metazoa; phylum Chordata; class Amphibia; order Anura; family Myobatrachidae; genus Crinia; species Crinia signifera. The sequence continues at coordinate 25,971,206 of NC_139228.1, read as the reverse complement.
CATACATACTGGTATGAAGCCGTTAAATTGTGAAGTGTGTAAAGTTGTGTTGAACACATTGCTGTGACACAGTAGCTTGCAGGTCTCTGTGGACGGTCCCCTTTGCCAGGTGAGCAGTAGCAGGTGGAAGGGGATTAGTTCTGGCAGAATAGTCCAAACCCCCCCCCCCCCTCCCTTGTCTGTCGCCTCCTGAAGCAGCACAAGGGAAAAATATCAGCACTTTTTATTTTTAGTGGGAAGATAAATTTAAAAGGAGTAAATTGGAAAATCAAATGAGGGCTGTGGAAGCCGGGGAGATTTGCAGAGCTGTCTCTCGGCGTTTGAATGAGCCATTCATCATCCCTTAGAAGTAGTCAATTCCTCTAGTATCTGTAAATGTTTTCAGATATTAGCCAATTTATATGCTCTGAGATTCATCATGGAAAATCAGCTTTACCGATGCGCATTATCTCCATCGGAGATGAAGTTTGATGTATGGGCATCTTTGGAACTCAATGAGATGTGCGTTCAGAGAGAGAGAGAAGGAAAAAAATAAAGGGGAGGAAAAGGGAGAAAAAAAAAGCGTTTTTAATTAATAAACAAATTTGCTCAGGAGCTCATCAGTGTCAGAAACAATAAGGACTGTCGTTCATTACTGTTTATTGCGTTCCACCCTCAACAAATGTTGCCTTCTAATGAGATTTTGTTTCCTTTTTTCTCCCCTTTTTTAATTTGGTTAATGGCAATCTCAGAAGAGAAAAATGCAAATTTATCTTGAGTGGAAAATAAAATGAAGAACAAACTCCACGTTCCTGAGAACCGAGTAAGATTTCTCGGAAAGGTTCAGTCGTTGGCGGGTTCTGGAGCGCCAGAAGGAGTGGCCATTTTGACACGGAATATATAGTGATGTCCGTTGGCTCTTGTTACGTCTGGTGTATTACATTATCGGCAGACAGGTTAACCCCGTCATGCCCAAGGTGGTTTTTTTCCCCTTCCCAAACTTTAATGACCGTGCTTTATTTATTTTTTAGGATGAATTACGCTAAAGAGTTGTTGGGGTGGTACGGTCATTAGGTTGACCCTATTAAGGTCATCCTGCCATAGGTCGAAATGGCTAAGCTAAACCGGGATGGTAGATTGACATAAGCATTAGGTTGACAATGGGAAGGTCGACATTAAAAAGGCCGACATGAGTTTAAAAAATGGCGGGAGAAAAAAATATCGCGAGGCACCGTGCCTGAAGCATGGCGATGTGTCGTCATTCGGGACAAAAAAACAAACATTAAAAACGCCTTCCTTTTGACGGTTGACCTTGGCCATGTAGACTTATTTGAGGTGTCTTTCAGTGGACGACCCAATGCATGTTGACCTAAATTGGGTCCACCCAATGATCCATACCCGTTGGGGGGGGGGTTCCAATTTTCCGTACTCATACTTTTATGGTTCTCATCATATCTACTTACACACAAGCGTTCATGAAGCTAGTGACCGCTACACAGTTTTTTTCAATAATTAAAATGTGTGGCAAAGGTATGGGTGTGAACAAGTTTATAGTGGGAGTAGGGACGGATAGGGCTGAGGTGGATAAATTTGAATTATTATTTTTTTTATAGGTTTTGCTAACATTCAAAATTTATCAGAATCAGATTAACTTGTGTATAGTGGGAATGCCTTTATAAACATTTACCGCAAAGTCAGTCTGGGGTAAATAGGCCGGCACCGTAGGCTAAATTAAGAGCGAACCTGCCATTGTCTCACAACCAATAACATAAGTCAACCCCCCCAAGTTCCCTCCTTTTATACTGTTGCATAGAAAAAGGAGACTGATGTGCCAGGTCAGGGGAGGTTATAGAGCTGCTGAGCCGGTTTGAGGTCTAGAACTTCCATCTGTGGTACTGTCGTTAGTGGCTGGTACAGGGGAAGGGACTAGTCTCCAGGAAGCAAAACTGTAGTTTGCCAATTGGTGCTCTCGTATCGATCTTTTGGATCACACACTTTAGAATCCACCGGAAAAAAATGGGACTGACAAATGACTTGGAATAAATGGGCGGCCGCTGATTGGCGGAGTTGTCTGTCAAGGCTCTCAGCCAATCAGTGGTCCCCCATAGACTTCAAGTGGCTCCTCCCTCTGCAACAGGCAGTTGCCCCCTCCTGCAGCAAGCACCACCTTGATTCCCCTTTCCGCAGTGCTGTCCACAGTCACTCGCGCGACCCCTGCACTGCCTACCACGTCGGCAACCCCACTCTAAGGACACCGCCGACACCGCCAGCACCCCGCACAACAAGGACAAAGTTGGCACCCCCACACTGCCTACCCGCCAGCAATTCCCGGCTCTGCGGATACCGCCCGCAACCCCGACACCGCCAGTACTTTGCACTAAGGATACAGCCGTCACTCCTGCACTGCCGACACATCCAGCACCCCTCCGCTGCCATCCATGACCATGACAGCACCTCCTCATTTCGGAACCCATTGGCACCTCCCACGCTGCCGGGAGCAATGGCAACCCCAGATATGAGGGAACCCTCACACCCCCTATGCGCACTGTAGCCTATCCGCTCGATATCCAACCATTACTGTATCCCGCTGGATAGCCAACCCACACTATATCCCGCTCTGTACCAAACCTATACTGTATTCCGACCTGCACTGTATCAAACCTTCACTGTATCTAGCACTGTATCCAATCCAAACTGTGTCCCACATGGGATCCGAGCCATACTGCGTCCGACCCGCACTGTATCCCGCTTTGTATCCAGTCCGCACTATATCCTGCATTGTAGTCAACCTTGCACTCTATGCAATAAACACTATATCATGTGCTGTGTCCAACACACACTATGTTCTCCACTGTATCCTTCCCACACTGTATCCCGCAGTATATCTAATCTGCACTGGATCCAACACTTACTGTATTTAGACCGCACTGTATACTGCATTGTATCCAGCCCACAATTTACCCAGCACTGTATCTTGCACTGTATTTGACCCATAATGTAACCAACCCATACTGCAACTCATCTGCACACTGTATTCTGCACTGTATCCAGCCTACACTGTATCAGACAGGCTCAATGTAAACCCATACATTAGGCCGAGTTGTCCTAAGGACCCAATTCTCCTGAGAGCCACCCAGCAGCTCCCCAAGGTTCACATACAATTTGGCACTTGATGTGCCATTTTTTTTACTTGTGATAAATCGCATGCGATTTATCACATGTAAAAAAAAACCCGGGGAGCTGCAGGATGGTGAGGAGCAGTGGGGCGGGCAGCGGCGGAGCAGGCAGGGCAGCAGCGGTTCCTGTAAGAAGCTGTGGGGTCGGGCGGTGGCTCTCAAATGAGTGGCCGTCGGGTGCCGGTGATGAAGCAGTGCAGCCGCGGTGGTGATCATCAGTGTGCTGTGTGCACTGTGCGGCAGGTGGCGGCTATTACAACTTTAAAATGTGTCAAATGACTGTCCGACTTTTGATTGGCTGAGAGAGAGCGATCGGCCCAAAATCGCATAGTGTATGGGGGCCTTAACACACACTTTATACCGCACTGTATCTAATGCGTACTGTATCCCATCTGCACTGTAACCCTGTGTGTGTGGTGTAACCTGTGTGTGTGTGTGTACCGGTGCATTGTGGTGTAACCCTGTTGTGTGCTGCTTGGGGGAAGGGAAAGAGGAATGATGTGTATAAGTGGCTTTAGTATAGTGTAACATGTAAAAAGGTACTACTGTGTGGTGTATCATGTATAAGGGCACTACTCTCTGTGTGGTCTAATATGTATATGGTTACTACTGTGTGGTATAACATGTATAAAGGTATTACTGTGTGGTGTACCATGACTAATGGACAATACTGTGCTGCATAATGAGTAATGTGCTGTTGCTCTGTCACTTCGTGTCACCCGCCAACTTACTGCAGCCTTTGACTTATTTTGGTGGAAATTGTAAAGCCATATTTTGAGATGTGAGGTGGTCAAAATTGTAGGAACAAAACAGGCCAAAATTCTGTGGTTTTAGCCAGCAAGGACGATTTTGGCAAAACCAAATACAGATCCAAACTGAAAAAATGTGTCCAGTGCACATCTCTACTGTTGAGGCAAAAAATGTGCTTAGCAGAAAGGGGTGTAGCCTTGTGGCACCCCCTCTCTCCATTTCCATAAATTTGGGGGCATGCCCAGCTCTTTCTGAGATGCCTGGTGGCCCCCTGGCTCTTCCTTCACTGTGAATAATGCCACGCTCATAATTATGCAGAGCAGTGCTGAAGGTGCTCCCCCCCTCAACTGTGTGGGTGGGATAATAGAAGAGAGGATCTGCTCTAGTGGAAAAACCATGGTCACAAAGTTGTGTAGTTGCCCAAAGCAACCAATCACTTCTACCTGAGGGGTAGGTTTATTAAGCTCGGTGAATTGATAAACTGTCTGGTTTTTATTACCGGCCAATCAGCTCTTACCTGTGAAGTTACAGGCTTGGTTTGGAAAAATGACAGGTAGGAGCTGATTGGTCGGTGATAAAAACTAGACAGTTTATCACTTCACCAAGCTTAATAAATCTACCCCTGAGATTCAAATACTGTGCTTGTTGGATTACAGCTAAAGGCTGATTGGCTGCTTTGGACATCTATCTTTCCAAAGTTTGATCACCTCTTTGCAGGAGTGCTGTACTGTATATAACCTATGAATGTGTCTAGCTGATAACAGCTGTTCAGGGGCACCAGCAGGACAATAGCGTAAGCGTCTTTATCGGTAATTTATGGACCTAATAAAAGTAGCTCTCCGTAAAGAATGGAGACTCAGTCAATGAAAACCGAACACATTAATTGTATTTTAAAATATCAAAAAAGTTTGTGAGATGTAATGTTAAGGGTAACCCGCAAAAATGAAATACCCCCTATATGTATTGGGTTTTTGATTGGTGTTTCATGGGTGATGATTATGGCATAACAGCCCCATACTGGGGCAATCTCTGGAATTACGAAGAGTCATCCCTCAGTACTCAGGGAAAACTCCTTTTGTTGGGGGTACATGGCTTCAGGATCGCCCTTATATTAGGCATTAGGAGGTACAGGGAGGGGAACAGTAGTAACCTATGCTTACCTATCAGCAGATGCTACAGTATGTAGACAAAGGGGAAAAGGAGGAGAGAACATCCTTGTTACTTCTCTATATATGAATAGGTCAATCCAACTATTGAAGAAATTGAAAATGCCCCAATTAAGAACAATCAACCAAAAGGGACTATATATAATGCACACATTAAGGGGAACATTTAGCATTGGAGTACATACTCATACCTTGTATTAATGGATGACCTCCTGACAGTCGGGATCCCAACTTACAGGGGCTATTCTCCCTCCTGGGGGTCCACAACCCCCATAAAGGGAGAATAGATCCTGTGGCGTGCGCAGCTGTCGGGAGTACCGGCAGTTGGGATTCAGACAGCGGCCCCCATAACACACTTGTTTTAATTTGGTTGTTTTTTTTCTTAAGGTTTACACAAGTTGATGTCTGGTTTTCCTTGGACAGAGGAAAATAAGTCTAGTTGTGTTTGATATAGATTGGTGAGAAAGTTGCAGTAGTCATGAAAATTTGGTGTGAGCGCATAAGAGTTTTTGCAGCATCTGCAGTTGAGAAAAAAATAATATGTTTGTCATATTTGCTTGCGGCAGGGGTAGCCAACTGCAGTCCTTGAGATTTACCAAGAGTTAACGTTTTCCTGGTCTTTCCACAGAATCAAGTAAAGTAATTAGCTCCACCTGTGGATCTTTAAAAATGTGTTAGTGAGTAATTAGTGCACCTGTGCTCCAGCTGGGTATGGAAAACGTGAACTGTTTGTAACTCTCACTTGTAATTTCCAGGAAGTCCACCTGCACTCTCAGGCCGCGGATATCTGTCTTGTGAAGTGGGCAGGGTGAGGCCTGGTGATGATAAGCCCGTTGTTATTTCCTCCCCACATGCATTTCTTAGAACCTCTGAAACGTAAATGACGGAAAAAGAAAGCAGTAAGCATTGTGGATGACCGCCGTGCGTTGTCCTGACACGCAAGGAAAGGTGTCTCCGCATCGTTCGTCCCCTCTCCGGGATGACGTGACAGACATTGCTTATACTGACTGTTCTGTGTACAGCCTGGCAAGCCAAGGCTAAAAATGGCCGTCACCCCTTTCTCATTCCGTACAAGTGACATTTATATATATTCTGCAGCCTGAACATATGGAAGCGCAGTTTTATTATTCCTATGAACCAGATGAAGATGATTACTGGATAGTTGCCTCGACGACAACATAGTTATTTGGTAATTTTGGATGAAATGAAAACAGTAAGCAGAGGTAGAACGAGCATATGCATATGCATGTACACAGACATTACGCATGTGATTATGTATCGTTTATATTGAGAGGTGAAGTATATCTCCAGTCAGCTGCCGCTGATTTCTCCCTGTCCTAAGGCATCTTATTTCCATAAGTCACTGCGGGAGATGTTTTACATCTTCAGGTGACACCTGGCAGGGACGGCTCTGCCTTGCAGATCCAGGTGTACGCTCTATTTACATCCCACAGCGTTCTCTTCCTGCACACGTTCCGGCTCCTGTGGATCGCGCAGGTCCGAGAGAGCAACACAATTACATGTACAGGTGGCTTTACAGATTTTCCGATTTCTTTGGCGGGATGATAAAAATGTTCATGAAAAGTAGCATGTTGGCTGAACAGTGTGTTGTATTCTGCAAAAAAACATATAAAAGAGCATATTTGTAGAAATGGTAATGCATCTTGCATCCACAGTATACACTGTGCTGTAAGCGGGATGTGGCGGAATGCAAAACTTCAGATGGAGCAGCGCTCATTAGATTCTATCGCCAAACGCCGTCTTTCGCATTCCGCCGGAAGGGGGCATGCGCACACGAGATGCTTGCGTGCTCAATTCTAATGGATCCCGTCTGCTCCCTCATCCTCCCCTTAGCTGCCTACACTTCCATCTATACCTGCCCGTCTCCCTAAAGTGGAGATGGGTAGGGATTCCACTCCCCACCGCTGAGTGAGATGCTCGTGTGTCCCCATCAGATGGAACGCCTGTCCGTCAGCCTGGCGATTCCCTGAGCTGGCTGAGAGGCGCTCCATCTGTGTTCTACTTCGGTCTGAAACTATCTATGATTTTGAATCATCGATGGTCGATGGTCATCTCTACTGCACAAGCACGGTCTGCTAAAATCCAGTAACCACAGCAGACCTTTACATGCAGGTTACTGTATCACAGTGTATTACTGATGTAGTAATGCAATCTAATATGTCACGTTACATCTGTGTACATATCAACCGTTGCTATAGGAGATACAGTACTCACTCATGGAAGTATTTTACGTGTAAACACTCTACTGCCATGCGTCAGACTGGTAGGAGACCGATGCTACAGTACTTCCATTTGGCTGGTAAACGGCTAACACATTGCACCTGATAGAGAACACTGGCCGAATTCTGTTCTCAACAAGTGATTGGTTTGTCCTTTTATGGGGAACACTCATGAATAGCCGGTCACGTTACAGCTGCAGCGAGTCCCAAAGGCAAAGGGTAACATTTCTCTTGCCACAAGTAGCTGGGGAATCTGCTGTTGGGGTGAGTAGCTACTGTGTTCCCCAATAATACAGACCCTGAACATGAGCTGAACACAGTATGGGGTCTGGACGATAGGTTGACAGTTTCCAGATCGACATGCACAAGATCGACATAACCAAAGGTCGACACAAGCAATAGAGTGACATTAGGTTTTCACTTTTTGAACTTTAGGCTTTACCATCCACGTGTACTATTGTCCAGCATATGCGGTACTCTACTTGGGGCTCCACATGCCTATGTCTTAACATTAACACCAAGAAAAGCAACAAAAAAAATCATGTTCACCCTTCCCACGTCATCCTTTTTGATTTGTGTTGATTTATTGACTGTTGACCCTATGATCCATACCCACCTATACACTAATAGTTTAAAAGAAGGTTTGTAATCCTGGTGCCCAGTTTACGATTATGGGCGGGTACTCAATCTGTGCCAAACATTTTTGGCAGATTAAGTATCTGCAAGTTTTCACCCGTTTTTAGGGTTTATTAGATTCACCCCATTCACTCACTGTGGCAATGTTTACCCAGGGTTAGAAATTCAGAAGGGAGCAATTTGCGGGCGTTGTCACCTGATTTCAGGGCCGTTTTATCCATGCCAATTTGACACAAAAAAAAGTGAAAAGGTATGGGTGAAAAAGTACTTAAAAACGGGCAAAAATACCAGTTACCGAATTTGGATTGGAGAATGATTGCCGTTTTGCACCTGGCGAACAAAACAGCAATGATTAACTACCCCTATAAATATATGTGAGGCGTGCTCAATTTGCTGCTGCCAGACTTCTAACAAAAACACACAAATCTAGACAAAATCGGCGCGTCTAGTGCACACGGAGTCACACAAAGTAAAAAAATGTAACCGTTTTATAAGAAAGTAGCATGAAACAGTGTTGCTTTAAAGCTGTGTTTGGCTGGATTGTCCACGAAGCACCAGAAAAAGAAGTCTCCTACCACCGCCAAAAACGCCAGTTGTATAACCTTCATCACATGCACATGGGCAGAATGGCTGGTGAGTCCCTGAGTCCCTACACGTGTTTAGTAGCATTCCAAAGGGAGCTACATGTGTATTAGCCTAGGGCACCTGGGACGTGTAATCAGGCCCTGACTTTAGAACTTGGTCCAAAAGAGATTCTATATTAGAACAAGGTAGAACATTAAAATTGGATGTCATGTTTTAGTTTATCTTGGGAAAGGTATAAAAGGTTATCTGAGTGGACCTAATGCTACAGATCATGGCTGGCTAGCTGGCAGCATGCTTGAGAAGTGAGAATCTTGGCTGCCTTTTTGTTGTGTGGCCATAGCCTGTACTGTACTGTATCATTTTTGCCGTCCTAACGAGTATTTCCAGAATGTAGTGTATGTGGCCCGTGGCAAAGACCGTTTTGCCCAGAGCACGCCGAATGTTCCAGAGCACTTTCCCGTCTTCTGACCTCATTCCGCTCGCTGGTGATCTTCAAGATGAGAAGCTTAAGAATAAAACGTGCTTGTCAATATGGCAGAAAGTGATGGTACAAAAGACTCTAATCAACTGCTTTACACTGCAGGATGTTTGTCGCACTCGACCCTGCCAGGTTAATGAACCACTTTTCTGTTAAGAGGCGTAGGGAGAGAAAAGGAACGGGGAAATAAAAAAAGAATCAGTTGAGTTTCACACTGGGGACCACTTAAGTCATTTAACCTTTTAAGTGCCGGGAGACCTGCAATGCATTAAGTGAAGGTGTTAAATGGTTTTTATTTGCTTGAGGGTTAGTAAAGGCTAGACAACTTTCCTCCATCCCCCCCTTCCTTCCCCTTCTGTTCTGCAAATGGCATTGCAGCTATGATGAATGAGCATTAGGGTAACTCATTTTAAGACGTGCTTGATTTATTAGCGCCAAGGTCTCCATTTTCCGGCAGGTCAGTGCTTTACTGAAACACCCAAAGTCATTGCCAAGGTCAGACTGTTTATGAATTTTTTTTTTTTTTTTTTTTAAACACAAATGTTTTCGACGCATCATCCCCTCTATCAGCTCTGGTCGCACTGATGAGATTCATAGAGGGAAAGCTTTTTTTTTTTTTTGGTCTTCAACAAAAAAAATCTTTAAAAAAAGAAAAAAATTTAAAAGCCAGCGGCTGTGTGTGGGCCACGCTTCAATTATGACTCCCTAGTAAGACAAGGGCCTTAATGGTCAGTGTTTGCCTTTAGGGATGTTTATTACACACACAACTATTTTGCAGGAGCAGCGTCAAATCTATAAAACTACCATTAGGCTGAAAAATCAATCAAAATGCCATTAAACTGGAATAAGTTGCCGATATTGCTGATGTGGTAGCAGCGCTTTCGATTTTCCTTCAGATTATTAGGTACCGCCTGGTAGTGACTTTGTTAAGGAAAATAAGTGTTGTTCAGAAGTAATACGTCTCTTTGGCTTCATAAAGTTTGTGGCCTCATATTTCCCACCTTATTGATTACCCATTATCATTTCTCACAAGGCGTCCTAACTCAAGGGGAAAATATAACTCTCTCTCGTTTCTCGCTGAACGGCCATGCCATTATAGATCGGGAGGAAGGTATTTCAGATGAACCAGTCTGGGAGAAAAATGATCTGAAAATAATACGAGCCGCGTGCCTTCCAGGTTTTATCAGTTAGAAGTAAGAACAAAGCTTTGTCAGCAATCTCCCCTTCAGTCGTCCCCCACCTCCTTTCTTCTTCCTTACCCTCTTCTCCTTGGTATACCACCCCTATACTGCTGCATCTCCAGCCCTAACCTCTCTTGCAAAACAATGAACAGCTGGAATGGAGTTCTTGAGCGATCAGTAACCTTAAAGCATTTCTCTGCGATGAGTAATTTTCTCTGAAGAAGATAGTAGGTTAACGATTTATACAGCGCCTAAAATTCTAAGTCAACCGCTGTGATGTTTGAAGCGAGTAATCTTTTTGTGCCCTGGCTCCTTCCTTTGCTATTGCATATGCGTGTGTGAGACACACACACACACACATATATATATATATATATATATAATTATTATTTTACTGGTCTCTTGCATTGTAGATACTTGTTACCTCCACGTAGATACATGCTTCAAACCCCCCCCCCCCCCCCCCATCATGTCTGTGATATGATTTGGTAGGCAAGACTTTGATTGATCAGATAATATCACTTCTGTATGAGGCATTGAATCAAAAGGAATAAACATCTACATATAAATAGCACAATGGTGATTTCTATTATGCCGGTGTATGGGCAGGGCAAATAAAGAATAGGTCTTGGTGCAGATATTTGCAGAAAAATATTGTCGGAGTATTTGGTTGCTTTCGTTTTGGAGCAATGTGGCAAAATGTCTCACCATTCTACTCTGGAAAATGTGACAGTTGGTGAACTCTCTGAAGGTCAGGGTTAGACAGTAAATAGGATGGGTAAGGCTGAGGGGGTTGAGACAGTTAGGGTTAGGCTGCAAGGGGGGGGGTGAGGTTAGGTATTTGGTAAGGGGTAGTGAAAGACTTGAATTATAATTATCAAGCCCATGTCGGGTTTCTGACTATCGGATGCCGTTGTCTTCCTTCTGACCATCGGTATCTTGACCGAAGGCCATTCGAGGGCATTCCAGATGTCAAATAAACGGAATTGCATGGTTTATTGGTATTGTCGGTACTAGAGATTCTTCTTCTTCTTTTCTGTGATTAACCTGATTGGGTGATTTCTACTCACCCAACTTGGAATGCACATAAAATCTGTATTATCTGTCAGTTATTGAACTTATACTATTGGGAGTAATTATTTAGACCCAAAAATGTTTCATACGCACAAAATTAGGAGAGGGGTTTATGTGGTTTTTTGTTTGTTTGTGCTTTTTTTATTTAATATTTTTTTGGGACATACAGAAACATTTAATATATAGGGGCATATGTACTAAGCCGTGAAAAGAGAGAACGTTCCAGAAAATGGGCCCCTAACTGCGATGTTACAGTTTGTTTGAAAAATAACAGAAGTGGGTTGGCTGATACTTTATCGCTCTCCATTTTATCACTCTGTATGGGTCACTGGACCCTTTGAGTCAAACACCCTCACCGTATTCGATGTTTTAAGGAAATCCTCACAGTGAAAGTGCTGGTGAGGATTCCCTTAAATGGCGAGGTTTGCTGCAAATGCAATGAGTCTGACGCATTTTTGGCGAGCCTCGCCGTCTTAACGACTCATTCCCATTTTAACGCCTCACGCCATTTCCACATCGCTGTAGGGAACAGGCGAGGGTGGAAGATGGTGAGTGAGCCTCGCTGCAGGGCTCACTGTGTAACATCCATTTGCATGCCCTGCATGCGTATAGTGCTTGCGAATGGCTGGCGGCAGCCAGCCATTCGCAAGGCTGGGTTTGGTGGACTTGCAAGGCTCTATTCAACCAGAATAACCCCCTTTGTACAGTCCTTGCAAATTCCTGATTTATACTTTTTTCCACTGGAAATAGAGAAGACTTGTTTTTAATGATTAAAAATAAGAAATACGGTTCTTTGAGTTTAATTAAACTTCAAAACACAAAGTCCACTGACAGTAATCTTTGTAGAGAACTAAAGAAAGTCAAAGAGAGACGAGAATGTTGTCTTTACTGGCAACTTATTAGGGTAATGAGTACGGCATTAAACATATTATGTCATGTTCTTCAAAAGATGTTTAACTCTGCAGAGAGGCTTCTGTGGTGCACAAATGATTTGCTATATGCAGTGCTTTCCGCATGTACACTTCTTGACCAATTAAAGTCTGCAGTCATCATACCGTTAATCAGAAGGTGTCAACGCGTCCCGTTGTGTTTGTTTTGTTACCAGTTTGTGGAGTTACGGATGTGTCCTCCGACACATAGGGGTATATTCAATGCATGTCGAAACTGCCATCTTGCCGAAAAAGAAGGCAGTTTTTGACATGAATGGATCGGAAGGGGTTCCAATCTATTCAATACTAGCTGTTTTTTTTCGGCAGGTCAAAATGTTTTGACCTGCTGAACCCTAGGTGGATTAATTGACGGAATAGCCGCTAATCCACCTGCTTTTGACGGAAACGCAGCCAAAACCGAAAGGTTTTGGCCATGTTTCTGGCAATCTCAATGTGACATAAAAAGATGCTACATTGAGACAGAGAGCACCTTACCTGTCCGCCGCCGCCTCCCATATCCACCAGCCAGCTCCTGTACCCACCCACCGCACTCACCTGTCCTGCCACCAGGCTGGGTGAGAGCAGCTTGCCCGGCCCTGTCCAGGCTCTGTTCTGGCTCCCGCTGCCTCCTGTCCCCATGGCAACCAGGTGAGCATCAATCAGCGGCCAAATCAGACGTCCGGATTTGGCCACTGCATTGAAAAATGGATGCCGGATCCATTCCGGCAAAAGAATTTCAGAATGGATCCGGCATCAATTGAATATATACCTTAGGGGTAAATTTACAGAAGCTTCTACAAAGTATGAGGTTGCCCATAGCAACCAGTTAGATTCTGTCTATCATTTTCTAGGATGCAATAGAGAAATAAGATGGACTCTGTTTGCTATGGGCAACAACATCTATTTTCAAGATGCCTGGCTTGGGTGATTTGGGCAGTATAGTGTTGTTTTCACTCAAATGCGCTGCTTCATCATAATGCAATGTGGCAAACGTTTCACGAGACTGCATTGATTCATTTGACACTGACGTCCGAGTCTGTATACGAAGCTCAGCGGAGACACGACCGCTGCATGTATAACTCTCCATAAACCGATTCAGACTCTGTCACACATCTGTGCAGTCTCGTGAAGCAATTCCATTGCATCACATTGGTATTAAGGGGAACATTCGAGTCAGGAATTGCTGGGAACAATTCTACCCCTTTCACATCGCACCTAATTTATCGGGTTCATGATGGTTTTTTGCCGGCAATACGAACTGGTAAAAAAGAAGGTTTCTTACGGTTCATTGCTGTGTTGCTTTGGTCAAGTCAAGCGACCCGTTTCCCTTTCACACTAGGAAGGAAGCAGTGCTTGGAGCAGCACCAGCTCTAAGCCTCCTCCCCCGACCCCGATGATGCTCAACCCCACCCCCCACATGACGTTAACAAACCAGCAATATTGTTAATTCTGTAGATGCAGCATTGGGCATTTAAGTATTTTTTTAATTTCTAAAGCATTTTCAAACTAAAATTTTATATATTCGTTTTTCATGGGCAAAATAATGGGTTGGAACTTACACTACTGGAAAAAATGGGCCAGTGAATCAATTTTTGTTATCTAGCATTCTATGCTCCTATTGTAAGGTGTTCTAGATCCTCTACAAAACAAATTGGTGTTTCTAGATATTAACTGCTTCCTTTCCTGGAATTTTGTGATTCCTTTGGTTGCCGTTTAGTCGATAACCAAATAAAGCCTCCTGATCTTTCTATAGAAGGGAGAGGTCGTCTGTGTACCTTGGGAGATGACCTTGATACCCCTTCTAAAAAGGAATCTGTGATCAGCCAAGGATAGCATAAAGCCAGCCTTGTCCCAGACGTAAGCTAGCCGTCCCCTGTTTTGGCTTTCTTTCTTAACAGGTTACAACAGGAGGTCAAGCAAGTCCTCGTTCCCTTGCATAACCATTCTACCTTATAATAGCAATTGCTGGTTACATTGTTATCCTTTCTGTGCATTAAATGTATGGAAGCAGCTTAGTCCAGCGGGCAGTTGTTGATGGAGCTGGATGTACGCCTGCCAGTGTGTTATCCAATTAGCTCCATCAACAGTTTCCCAATATCCTGCATTTACCCACAGGCTAGGAGAACCCATTGTGTACATGAACAATCTGTATTAGATCATGAACCACAGGTTAGGAAGCCTTGTATAGATTAAAGGTCATTTATATGAACACAATTTATTTCCCATGGTAATTTAAATAATGATTGTCCAACTGGTGATACGAAGTGGCCCTCAGTTAAATAACTGTACCCCCCTCCCCATCGCCCGTCTCTAAATTAGACATTAATTCATGACATTTGGATGGCATCTGACCTGTATGCTGAAATACGCAGAGCTTTTCCTATTTGAAGAAAATTTCCATAGTGTTGGACATGACTGATATTATAGAGTTATGTCTACAAATACTTGTCCTTTAATCATGCCAGATAGCCTTGTTTCGCACGCTCCAGACTTGCTAGCGTCAAACACGAATACACTAAAAGTGAGATACAATGTTGAACAAACAAGGTAAAAAGTCAAAGAAACAGATCTGATGTGAGCGACCCGTGATTTATGCTTATGGAGGAATTCAATTAGCCGTATACATTTAACAGGGGGTGACAATGTGGCGGTAGCCTCAGGATAAAACCCCCAGGCCAGTGGTTCCCAAACTGTGTGCCGTGGCTCCCTGGGGTGCCTCGGGACACTTGCAGGGGTGCCACGGGTTGGTGGACCAGGCGCAATTCAAATTATTTATGGTCAATTATTTATGGACAAAACCAGTGCTGGTGGCTGCCAATCATAAAATATGTGTATAATCAGAAGCAAATCCTGCCCTTTACCACATAACTGAACCTAAGAAACACATATAAACACAAGCTACTTAATTTATATATATATTTTTTGGGGGGCCTAGGGGTGCCGCGGAAAAATTCTGAAACTCTAGGGTGCCGCGATCCGAAAAAGATTGGGAACCTCTGCCCCAGGCTATTGAATCACAGCCCTTTATTCTTGATCACTAAATTGATCTGTTTTCAGGCAATAACACATAGAAGGGTCAGTTCCCAGGTCTCTGTGTTAGTACTGGCACTCTGTGGGCTGTGAAGACCAGTGGTTGCTCCAGAGGTAGGAAGGGCTGCAGCAAAGTTCAAAATTCAAATGGGGGAGCAACACCAACTGCAGTGAGTCAGTTTGGAATGGTAGTTGGTGGCAGTGGCTGGGCCTACCCTATTTGAATTTGGAACTGAGCCTCCCCTGGTGAAGGCTCAAAAAGAAATCCATGTTAAGTGCAACCTGCTTCGGGGGCTATTTAAATACATAGATCATGTATCTTGCAGTAAATGGCAACAGCTAATTGAGTTCCCCCTTTCAACTGTGACTTTTTTCCCCCTCTTTGACTAATCGTAAGCACTTAGTATATTGAGGAAAATGAGGGTGGTATTATGCTACTCATGGATGGCATCACATGATGCACATATATGAAGACACATCTGTGTCAATATTCTTCATATTTGTTCTTTTCTTACCTGTATTGTTTTTTTTTCAGCCACAAAACCCCTCTTGAATAGCTTGCTGCGTGAGCCGTCCCTGATCTCTGACCCTGTTCTTGCCAATCAGGTCCATCAGGTAATACTCTATAGCCAAGCCATGGGGAAAATGTCCTGCCATTTAATTGAATTGGAACAGCTATACAATAATGATGTTCCAGAGTTTACAAGATGCCCTTGGGTAGCTCTCTTGTTGGGTTCATTGTTCATCGCTGCCTTCTGTGCCAGGAGTAACCATGTGTGATCCTGTAGGATAGGGGTGGCTTTGAGATCTTCCAACTGTTCGTGTGTCTCAGGCCACCTGTGGATCTATAGCAGGAATGAATGCAGCGGGTTTTAAAATGTGACAGTTAGTAATGACTACAGCTGTGCACCGGCTAGGGGATTTCGAAAACGTAGACCGTTGGTAGATCTCAAAGACCGGTTTAGCCACCCCTGCCTTACATAATATGACTGGTGAGCAGCAAAATATAAATGACTATTCTAATCCGGTTTCTTTTTCTTTTCCTTCAGTGTATTATCAATGACTGCTGTAACGGACCCTTGGTGGATTGTATCAAACAGTATCCTGAACCGCACCTGTGTTTTATAGTCGTACGGAACACTTTCCTAAATGTCACTGCTTGTGCGTTATTATACAGCATTATACAGAGGTCACTCATTCACAAGTGGATAGTGGAGCAGTGGTGGTGAGCCCAGGTGCAAAAATATAATTTAGGCTCCCTTCCCCCACCCCAAGTTCTCATATCCAACGGCAGTGGGTGACAGGGAGAAGAAGAGGGTGACAGTGTAAGGCAGGCAAAGGCAGAGTGTGACAGGGAGAAAGAGTGGGTGAGAGGGGAAGACAGTGGGTGATTTGGCTCTTCTCAGTTTGGCACTCGGTCAGACATACCCTGACAGTGAAATTTCACCAGTTATGAGATGCCTTAAATCACAGACAGAAGTGAATCAGAGGCAGCATGTTACTGTGATCATCAGCGCTGATAGGTGGCAGGACTCCTATCAGTACTGAACACAAGGTCAGCCCCACCTCTCTAAGGTAAGTGCCACCTCCCTCAGGAAGCGGGGCCCACCCGGCTCCCTGCACTGGGCTCATTCATTTTACGTTGCTCAAAACGATCTGCGGGAGGCCCTGGGGGAAAACTAATTGCTGGTGTGGGCAGCAGTGGACCCCTTAGTCATCATGGGCCCCTTGCAATGCACCTGCTCCACCAATGGTAGTTCCGCCTCTGCAGTGGAGTGCAGTTATCAAACTAGTTTTTATTTTTATTTTTTTTGTATCAGGAGATGGTTCTGCTTGGTGGCAGATGCTACTAATAAGCCAATAGCCTAGCAGCCCCCCACCCCCCCTCGCTGTGTCCTGGGGGTTCTTATCCTCACGTAATACACAGTGTCGGATTTTTATTCTGTGCGCTGCTGCGTAATACATGTAGCCTGCCAGCTTATATCGGTCTCACATCTTAAGTTGCTTGTAACACAGGGATTCCGGCCACTTCAATGAAGAGACGAGTGTTTAGTATATTAGTTTGAAGTATTAATGCACTTCTTTCTTAGGCCAAATATAGTGCACCTTTTATGTGACCCTGCCTAATGCTACGCACAGCCAACAAACTGCTAGCATTATATCTGCAGCTATTGGCAGCCAGGAGTGAGTTATAATGGTCCGTAATGGCTTTGTGGTTTTAAAAAAAAGAGAAGAAAATCATGGCTGGTGAGGAAATAATTGATTAGCATTTGATAGAACCTATCAGGGAAATGCTTGATTGGCCTGTGGAGATATTGAGAAATATCATCCCTGCAATATGAAGTGGCATTACTCGGCAGGCTTTGACTTTGTGCGTTCTCAAGAGATTTATCTAAAGGAACTACATGTGACAGGCCATTAATAAATGGGTGTATTTGTATTCTCTGCATTACTAGTTGTGAAATGGAATAAGTGAGGCATGCAGGTTTCTTGCTGATCACAATCGTAAAGAAGTTGCAGCCAATCGGGGGGGGGGGGGACACGCTGATGTAGGAAGTGATGCAGCGTGTAAATGTTCGGGGAGCCAATCGCAGTAGGGAGATTGGGCTTGCAGCCTATCCGTGCCTATTAGGTGCAACATACAGTCAGGAGGGCAATGCCCCAAGGAAAACATAAATACCCAACTCAAGTAATAGGAGAGACTTTAACCACCCTCTACACCTGCTTTACCGCATTTGGGGGATAGATGTATGAAGCAGTGATAAGGGAGGAGAAGTGATAAAGTGCCTGGTACTTTATCACCGGCCAATCAGCTCCTGACTGTTAAGTTATAGGCTGGGTTTAAAAAGGGACAGTTAAGAGCTGATTGGTCGGTGATAAAGTACCAGGCACTTTATCACTTCTCCTCCCTTATCACTGCTTCATACATTTACCCCTCAGTTCCACCCCAAGTAGAGTGATGGTGGTACCCATCGATGGGGATCTAAAGATCTCCACCCCATTTTCAGCAGCTTGTACTTACACATACTTGTGTCCCATGTATATATTATGGTTTTATTTTATTACAATTTTGTACCACCTATATCCCATTGTAATGTAATAATAATCATAATGCTTTTATTTGTATAGGACTCAAGGTGCTTAACAGAATGAATGTATGGGATCAAGGAAGTACAGAAAAGCTTTTCATAAACTATACTTAAAGAAAGTAAGGCAATGCTTGAGTAAACAGGAAAGTCTTGAATCTATTACGGTTGTTTAGAGTGGGGGCCCCTCGAACTATGCAGGAAGTGATTTCCATTGAGTCAGAGCTGCATGGCTAAAAGCTTGACCCCCAGATGAATTATGGGAGATTCTAGGTACTGCTAAAAGTCCTTTATCTACAGATCGCAGTACTAGGGTGGGCCAGTATGGAATCAGAAGCTGCTTCGGGCACCTTGGGCCTTGGTCATGTAGGGCTTCGAAACTCAGTAAGTTAATCTTGAAAATGAATTGCCACTATATGTATCGGGATGCATATGATATCCCGACAGTGGGGAAGCCAGCGGTGAGAGAAATGTCTCCGGCATTTTGTTGCGTAGTATCCCGACAGGTGCTCCTTACGCGACTTAACCCTCTCCCCTTAAGATCTGGCTGTGTTCCACTTCTACCAGTGCGCCTGTCCCCCGATGAGCCTTAGCTGGCACGCGTTGCGGGAGCCCGGTGACTTATGGCCATAAGGAAGTGTTACATCAGGGCGAAAGTTTTCAGAAATTACATGTTAATTTCAGGGCACATAAAATAGTTAAAAATCAATTGAAAGTTTAAGGTTTTAAAAGCATAATGTCTTCTGAAGGATTGTGTATTGATTTTAAATATAACTCTCTAATTATATATGCACGGAGTAAAGCACAGAGACAAGGCTCTTTGCAAATGGCAGGGGGCTGTTTCACAGGAAGGCTTTTGAGGATTACGGGAAGCTAAGGCCTAGGTTTCTCATTGGGCAGAAAATGGCCTGTGAGATTATTTACAGGTTTTGCCTGCTGGTCAGCGGGATACATCAATAACAGGCAGTAACATTATAGAGCATCTAAGTGTTCAGGCCACTATTAGAGTCGGAAATCGCTTAGAAGATCTCGTATTATTTCCCCGTTCGTCCTCACCCTCCACTTATCCATCTTCCTCTCGCTCTCACTCCTTCACTCCCTGCGGAACAATTCGCCTATTTTTATATTTCTGCCCTTCTTGCCTGGTCACAGATGTTCATTACATTGGGCAGTTTTAGACTTTTTTTTGTCTATTGCCCAGAATGCATTTGGGGTATAGTTTTTGATATTGCAGACATTGTATTTATGTTGAGGCGGACTTTGGTGTCTAAATTCTCTTGGTCGCTAGACAGTAAGTTTTACCGATCAATTTACTGATATCGAAGGGGGTCTGCTTAACTTTCCGATGGCATTACAGGGCTACAGAACACATTAACGTAATAGGTAAGGTATTAAACGTTTGAGCACAAATTAAATTGGGCTAGAAGCTGATTGGTTCTCCATTTTATCGCTTTCTGAGGTTTGACACGGATGAAATCAGCATGCGGCAGCGAGGATGCCGGTGTTCAATATTCTGATACGGACATCCTGACTGACCTCAAAACCCCGGTGCCGGAAATTCAAACCGTTCAGGATGCCACCGCTGGAATATCAAGAACCAGGAACCCCGTGCAGTGAGAATGTGGCCTGGAATAGTCCTGCCGGGGATCGGGGTTTGGTTCAGGCAGCGGGGAGTTAGGGTTTGGCACCATTGGGTAGGGTTAGGGTCAGGTTGTGGAAAAGACCTTCAGGATGCCACGTTGGTATTTTGTTCACCGGTCATCCGTATATGTCCCCTCTGTTGTACTGTTTGTGCATATAATTATATAATGTGACATTTACTGACATGTCCAATTCCTTAACTAACCGATCGCACAGTTCTATTGGTTATGAGCATGAAGTGCTGCTGAGGGAGAAGCTCTTGGAGAGAAACCTGGCCTTCCTAGGTAAGATATTACTACGTCTGTACTGCAAAGAACATTTCTGACCAGTCTTATGGGATTAATCTGCTTGCCAAAGGAACTGTCACTGCTAATAAACAATTAAATACTACACGAAAGACTAAAGATAAAGTAACCTACTGCCACTGTGCTTACACGAGGGCTGAGCATTACAGAGCTAACAAATATACCTGAATTACATGAAGCAAGTGTCCGGCATAACCAGTGATGAGGTCAAACATTATATATAATATAAATATGCAGCTATTATGGTTTATTTGTTGTTCAGGACTTTAGAGTTTTCGCAATATTAGCCAGAAACCCACGGGGCCAGCCCTTCTGCCGTCCCATTATTGCCTCAGGCCTTTAATATAGGCACGTGGGAGTGGGAGCATCTCAAAGCAACTCAAAGGGTTAAAAAAAACCTCCCGCTTTCGACCGGTACCCCGTATGGCTGTTGAACTCGACTTAGTTACATCCTACCCACAATTTAAAAAATACACAAACTGTATGAATACACCTGCCGCAAATATTCTACATGTATGCAGCAGGATGAAAACAATAGACAAATAAAATATGCTAGCATAAGGAAATGCTTTAAATACATTTTTGTATTGTCTATTTATCTTTATACTGCTACCTTATGCCTGTTGGAATTGCTTAAAGTGGAAGGCACTTTGTTCTTTTTTGAGCATGATGATGCTAATCCATGTACTCATGGGGTTCATCTGTTCTTTCTACTCATCTTATTACTGATAGGACTATGCATAGCTGCCTACCCTCCTGCAATCTGCAGGAGACTCCCTCAAATAGCAGCAATCTCCCTCTCTCCCTCATTAGTCTAGCAATCTCCCTAATTTCACCTAGCCCACATTACACTGTTACATTTTTTGGGGAAAAAAAGAATGAGAGACAGATACATTTACATTGTATCATCAGTAGCATTTCCCAGCACTTTACCAAGTATAGTAGCTCTTACTAACTGCTTTGGGGCTCATCTACATTTGGATACAAATCATTTTAAAATATTCCTCTCAGATGTAGCAGTGCACACCCACGCTTCTAGGTGCCACGTTCACAATCTGTTTTCACAATTTCTCCATATATGGAACTAGACACGCCCTTTTAGTGGAGCGCATGACACGCCCCCTCAATCGGGCGCTGTGCAAAATTCTACTACCAACTATAATCTCCCTCAAACTGTTTTTCAAAAGTAGGCAAGTATGAGGACTATGGGGATTATTCTGGTTCTCATATGGACAAAACCATGTGCACTGCAACTTGTGCAGAGAGAGTTCGATTTGGGTGGAGTTTTACTTCAAAGTTTGATCTATATGGCAGTGTAAAAATAAAGCAGTCAGTATTTTCCCTGCACAGAAACAAAATAACTCACCCAAATCTAATTCTCTCTCTCTCTGCACAAGTTACATCCGACCCCTGCAGTGCACATGGTTTTGTCCATATGGGAAGGAATTTGCCTTTGCGAGTGAACCAGAATAAGGGCCTATGATCGCAGGATATCCAGCTTTCATAGTACCTCAAATATTGTACATGAGCCTCTTTCTGTATAGATTAAATCTAAACAGGTCCTCAAAACAAATCTCTGCCTGGTATCTCCTGGGCCGTGAATGTATTGTGGGTTAGCGCACGGTTACAGAAAGCGTTTTCTGTGTGAATATAAATGGGGGAGGGTGACATAGACTGGATGTCCTCCTCCTCCGCCTGCGTTTGAGCATCAGGCTTTGCCATTAATGGCATCGCTGCTGTCTCTGGGAATGCTGTAGGTAAGGTTTAGGAATGAGGGGAAATGAGCATTACGGAGCATGCATATTGCCAGGGAGGGGAGTTCGGGATGATTGATGCCAAACAGGCTCTTATTGATTTAGGGCCGAGCAGGAACTCTGTTATCTAATACATTGTATAAACAGCACACCCTTGCTGGCGTGTAATTAATATTTTATAGAATAAGTAGCTGAAAGAAAATGCTTTAATATGTGCAGCAGTATTACTTTTCCTGTCATGGGATGAGAGCCATCATTTGGGTTATGTGATATTGCCGCTTGTATCGGCCCATTACCAGCAATGCTGGAATCTAGAGCCACCAATGCAGATTATATACATACTGTACGGTGTAACAGCAGCTGTTATTGGCCACTCTGGCCTAAGCACGCTAGTGTATGTTGCATTTTTATGCATTTTTTTGTACTAATGTATGAATTTTAAATATGAAAATGTGGATTATATTTTTCTATGTAGTGATGCACTGGGGGGGGGGGATTCAATTGTTGGTGATTATCTCGCCCGGGCCCGGCCAAATTCACGCAACAGCTAGCCTCCTTTCATGTTAAACAGCCCTATGGCGTGACTCAGAAGCTTTGGACATCTTTTTATAGATATTTCGGATGAAATTGGGTGAGAGATTCAGAAAGGGAGAGATTTGTTAAGAAATCTCCAGTTTTTTTTAAAGCGCTAGTCATTTACACGGCAAAACCGGTTTGATTTTGCCGTGTAAATGATTGCCACAAAAACAAACCTGGAGATTTCTTACCAAATTATTTTTTTTCGCTTTTATAAGCCGTGCTGTAAAGTTATTATATTGTTTATACACGGTTTATATACTCTTGCTTTTCTTATCTTACACACACACAAATGGTTATTACCGTTAACTCTTTCTGATTCCTTCCCTCTGACTGATCCTGCCAAGCGGGTGTTCTCACAGGAGAAATTAGCACATGGTCTCTGTGAGATGTTTGTCCCGGGAACATAGATGGATGGGAGGAAAGCTTTACTACCTCTGGGAACCGTCATTAATTCTAATCAAAGGTGAAGCAGAAAGAGCACTTGGAAGGCAGTGTCAGTAACCCAGCAGGTGTTAGGACAGGACCACACAGCCTTCCCCGTTACATATCCAGGTCATTAGTTAGGGTTGGTTGGAGACGTACAGCAATGCCTGTTATAGGCTTCTACAAAATGCTATAGCGTTCTCCTGGGTTTCAAAAGTCAAGGGCAATATGTTATGACACATGAGGGCTTTTCTGATCAAACTGTGGCAACTTTAGAAAGGAGAGAGAGGATATTGAAGGCTTATGTGCGATTAGCGTTGTACTTACGAGGGCACTTGGCAGAACAGTAGTCCCGTTGTACATGATAAACTCTGGCTCATGACTATATAGTTTACTGTAGGCATTGTACAGTAGAAGAACATGCCAGTTAGATGATTTAGAGAGACCCACGGCTTAATCCTGCTGGGTTTGAGAACCACCATTAGCCAGAAAGCAAACGCTAGGGTCTTGTGACTATAAACCACACGGAACTTGTGTTCTGTCTGTTGCTGTCCTAAACGGATGCTGATCTGGGCTCCTCCAGCAAGCCCTGGTAATATTGTACCGAGCCGGAAACATGGCGAGCGCAACAAGCTATGCGAGGGGACACAGTTCACTTTGACGGTGTCCGCGTCGGCTATGTTGACATTTGAGACAAATAAACCATAAAAAAAACCTCACGTTGACCTGTTGGCTGTCGAACTTCCCATTGTCTGCCTCATGTTTGTATCAATCTTCCAACCCTGTTGACTTTAGCCATGTAAACCTATTTCACGTGTCGATTTAAGTCATGTCGACCTTTAGTGGCCAACCTAATGACCCGTACCCGCTGCATAAAGTGATAGAAGTGGAATGTGATAAACAACCAGCCAATCTTCTCCTACCTGTCATTTTTCAGACACAGCCTATAACATGGCAGGTAGGAGCTGATTGGCTGGTGGATAATCACTTTATTCATTTTTAAGCTTGGTACATCTGGCCCTTAATTTACTATCGGTGCGTATGGGGTCAATAAGAAACACATTTTTCATGGGAATTTGAAATAGAGCAATCGTCGTCCTATAACCGGTCATCCCAAATATGGGTGCAGAGTCGTAGGATTATCTGGTTTAGCTGCACCCCACCTGTGATGGATCGCACGGCCCTTCTCTGGCCGGGAAGCTTCGTACGTGTGGTGATGGCATCTTCAGGTGGTATTACCCTGCGCATACAAGCTCCTAAAATGTTGGACTTTTTGGAATTGCTTAAATTGCAATATGGCATTTTCCTCTGTTTTATGGGGCTGCGGCACTGGTGTCTTACAAATGGGGGCTCCCTGTACATGAAGCGTGTAGACAGCTGACATCCGCTGAGGTCAGCTGCCCCCCCCCCCCCCTAGTCCTCGCTTCGCCTGCCCATGGGAACGCCCTTGAAATGCTGGGTGTTCCCATGCATGCAGCTAGCCCCTCCCCGCTGCCCCACCCACACTGCTAGGTGTGAACGGAACGAAGAACAAGCAGTTTGCCGTGCCCGCTCGCACCAAGCGGCTGCACGTGCACATAAAAGTATGTGCACGTGCACAGTCGCTCACCATCACTCCCGTGCACGAACATGCAGGGGATGGTGGTGATTAGAATCACCCCAATAATGTGACAACTGCTTTCTCCTTATTTATGGGACAGATTGGCATGATACATATTTCTAAAAGTGATTGTAGTAATTCATAAGTTCATTACTAATCAGCTCTTTCTTTATCTGCAGATGAAGACCAGCTGCGTATAAAGGGCTATGATAAAACTCCAGACTTCATCCTGGAGGTGCCAGTAGGTGAGTCTTTCACCCATGCTGCACTGCAGATGGGGCATATGTAACATGTGCAGAGATGGTTTGATTTGGTGAGTTATTGTGTTTCTGTGCAGGGTATAAACTAAATTACAGTATTAAAATAAAGCAGCCAGATTTCAATTTAAACACACCCCCACCCAAATCTTACTCTGCACATGTTACGTCTGCCCCACCTGCAGTGCAGCATGGTTTTCCCCAGTTGTGTGTTTTTTTTGCTTTTCCAACAAAGCTGAATCAGGCCTATTGCCAGGATGCTTTACGCTGTAATGAATCTAGCCTGCACATTTCATAGTAGCTGATGCTTCTAGGAACGCACACATTGGAAGCACAGTGGTAGCAGACACTGTCACCTGACCGTACGGAGATAGCAGCCTATAGGCTTGCTAGGAACTAGTGACATCACGGAGGCAGCTGATGTCAGCTTGCACATGTGCGGTTGTGGATATGCAATTCTCTTTCAATCACTATACATCATAGTTTAAATCCATACATAAGCAGAGTGCAAGCTGATAGTGGCAAGTCACCCATAAAGCTGGTGGTGGGACTTGACGATCAGGATTTAGGTCCAGAGATGATGACAGCGCATAACCCATCTGTAATGGTGCCCGCACATGGTGAGATGTGTGCTGGGTGGGATCTGAGCTATACAATGTGTGCTATACAGCTGGAGCCTTAGTGCTATGCTATTTGAACTAAATGCGATGTGACCTTGTTCAAAAATACCTGTCTGCACTTTTTTGCCTAAAAAACACTAGAAGTGATGCAATTTGAACCAAAAAGTTAAAATTGCACGTGTTATTTGCACCGTGTATGGGCACCAGGTTTCAATCACAAATAAATTTATAATGAACACTCACGGGCACCTACAGTTCGGCCAGGCCCTGATAAAATAAAGGTCCTGTGGGGGGAAAACCCCTGTAATTTGTGCGGGGCGGGTGCCTCTTCGCACACACAGAGGGAAAGAAGTGACAGACTGCAGCTGTCTCAGCTCCCCAGCTCAGCACACAGCACTGAGCAGCGTGTGCTGAGCTGTGTAGAGAGGCTGTGCTGCATGCATGCCATCTCTCTCCCCACTGCCTGGCTCCCTGACCCTGCAAGGGAGGGAAGAGCGGGGCCTGGGTAAAAGTACCCAAACCCACCACCCACCCCCATCTTGACTCCACTGCGAACACCTAGTACCGTCTTACCTTAGCTAATGCGTAATTAGTAAGTTTTGCATAGTCACCTGATTGTGAAAGCCCTGTTTTTATACTACTTATGGTTTCCTTGTTAGCTGTGGATGGACATGTAATTCATTGGATTGAAAGCAAAGCGTCCTTTGGAGATGAGAGCAGTCATCGCATGTACCTACAGGATCAGTTCTGGAGCTACTGGAACAGGTGGGTGTGCTGCGCATTGATGGACAGGAAGGGATTCCACTATAAACGTGCCCATCGGAACATATATCTGGACTGTTCTATCATTTGCAATAGCTTCACTCTCATGGCGTAATTGGAAACCCAGAAAATGAAGTTCAGTGCATATGATCGATGGGTCTGAGAATGTCTTCTCCCTATGTAGAAGCCGCTGCGAGTTTAGGTATCGCCGGAATAATTACTTAAATTTGGGTTTATTTGAATCATAAAAAGTAGGGAAAGTAGCCACAGACATGGAAATGTGATTAACAGGTTATATCCTTCACCCAATTTAGTAAGCATCTACGTACTAATACTGTATTGTTACATACACCTCGGT
The DNA here is from genome assembly GCF_055691185.1 of Crinia signifera. Classification (NCBI taxonomy): domain Eukaryota; kingdom Metazoa; phylum Chordata; class Amphibia; order Anura; family Myobatrachidae; genus Crinia; species Crinia signifera. Next base: position 25,944,597 of record NC_139228.1, on the reverse strand, counting down.
CACTAACACAGGTGAAATGACGCATTACTTCTGGATAGAGAACAAGATGAGGGCTGATCAAGGATGTTAGTGGAAAAAGCTTTAGGGATACAGTTTTCTTGTCCTTAACCCTTTGAGTGCTAAGTGAATTTGTCAAAATAGGTGTGAAAATTGCCAAGCAATCATTTGTATCTATCATAATACCTTATATAGGAAATATGATCTTTTTTTTTTTTTTTTACACAACATTTTTTGTTTGAATCGATATAACAAATGTGTGCGACGCTGGCAATTTTAGCGGATATTTTGTGCATCTCTCACAGATATTTTGGCACTCAAAGGGGTTTAAACCAATGAGAGAATGTCAAGTAAAAAAAAAAAAACAAGTTTTGACAATGAGATTAGATAAGACTGAGAGTGCCATTTATTTTGAGAATCATTTTTTTTACAGTTTTAGTTTTTTATTTGAAAAAGATCCGGAAAGGTAAGTTAATTTCAATTTAAAAAAGGGCACATAGCTCGTATATATAATCATGCAAGTAGTGACCAAGGGGGTACACAAAGGTTTGTCAGTATGCTTATCCAAAACATCTGGGAACTGGGTGATAGAGACCTTGAGCACGTCACAGAGCAGGCAAGTGGATGGTTTTTAACGGCCATTTTGCATCTTCCATGATACTGTATATATCAATTCCTTTGAAATTTTATGGATAGAATCCAAATATACCATCATAAATGTGATATCATGTAAACTATTTAAGATATTTGATCCTTGAAATTCAAAAATGAAGGTGTTTACTAACCGTAAGCGCTCGGCAAGGCTCCCTTCTACCAGCGCTACGGGGAATGCATCCTGCCTAGAGTCCTCTGTGCCATCAGAATCCCCCTCCTCATTCTCCATGTGCTGGTTCTGTGGCAGAACACTTCTCTTAGCGCTGGATGCCATGTTGCTTGCTGGCTCTGGTCCCAGTTTCCCACCGGTATGCACAGGGGGAAGCAAGCAAGTATATGAGTAAGTGCGTTGTTGTTGGGTAGAATAGCATATAAGGGTCATGAATGGAATCTTTGTTGTGACTTAGTTGTGCTGCTGTTAGGTTTGGACGGTGGATCCACAAAGTCCTGCTGTTCTGTGTTTATGGGACACTGCAAATCACTATCACAAAGCGAAACCCATGAACGCACTGGATACAGAAGTCCAGGCTTTCAGTTACATGAAGGAAAGGTATCCCAAAGTTATGCAAAGCTAATGTAAGGCTTATTTGTTGGGCCAAAAATAACAGATGAAACATTTAATTCTATCTGACGGACTTTGAGTCTGCTGCTTGGTCAATGTAACAGGAGACAGAAAATCTGGTTCTTCCACTGAATTCAGAATTCCTAAATTAGGCAAAAACACAGTCACATGCCAAAGGCCGGGAACATTTGAATTTTATGGGAGTATTGTAATTAGTTATTTCCATGGGAACATATAAGAACAGCAGAACAACCAAATGTAGTGTTTATTCTAGCACCCGCTATCTTTGAAAACCCATGCAGTTCCTCTACCCTGCCTGGGGTGTTGCTGTCTACTGTAGTGCACCTAGCACAGTGTCGTCTGTATATCAGCACTGATATGCAAACCAGACCTCTGCTAAAAACACCACAGCAGACGGCGACACCCCAGGCAGGGAACAGGAACTGCATGGGTTTTCAAAGATAGCGGGTGCTAGAATGAACACTACAAATGGGATAGAAATACAATGCAACACTACCTCTACCAATTTTTGGGTGCAGTTTAAAGGTCAAAGGATGCTTGACCTTTAAAGTGTTATTCATTTAGGTATAAAAACTTACATATAACTGATTGTTCCGCTTCATTTCTCACACTCTATCACATTATGGGCCCTGGAAGGTGTTATTATCATATAGCGACTCTTTAATTGGAATATTCATTGTCTCATGGTGTTTACAGGGTGGCTGATACGAAGTGCATACCAGAGGGACGGCGTGCCAATATCACCTCTTGCCAGGCTTCCTTTAACTCTGTTATTATTTAAAACTATGGTCTCGAATCCCGTCCCGCGCCAACCCTGCTATAACGAACGTGTCCTTGATTAGTAAAGCATTACAAGCTGATTTTTTACGTTCGCCCCTTAAAAAGATGTGTATGAAATAAAGTTGCCACAAGACCACCACCAGCCCGGCAGGACTTCTGCCAATACTGTAACTGTTTTCATATTAAGAGGCTGATGTCGTTATCGGTCACTGGTAACGAGACTGCTCCTCACCATAAGGCACATTTCGTTTGCAGTCATTAAGAGCACTCAAGCATTTGCATAGACCAGGCATCGAAGTATCATAAAGGGTAACACTTTGTTGTCCTAGTTCAACAGACAAAGATCAAACTGTTTTTTCTTATTTCATGTTATAGACGTTGAGATCTGCAAAGTCCAATTATTTTCTATTCCGTATAAGCGATGTAGCACTTTCCCCCAATACACATTCTAAATCTATAAATCAAAAAAGTTCTTATTTCAGTGCTGAGTTCAGGACTGCTGTTGGGGGGAGGAGGTTTATACTGTATTAGTAGTAATGTAACGTGTTTCATGTTGTGTTTATAATTCAATCACCGTTACAGCAGCTTATCTCCCTTCCCAGTGTGGGCTAAGTCCCATATACAGTAATTTTGACGAGGAGGAACAGATCAAGAAATCATTACACCTGGAATTACATTTCCCCTCTCGATGCCTGTAGGGGTCACTGTGACCATGGAAAGGCTACTTCTGTCCGTATTTGCTCATTTAAATATTTCTTTCTGTCCCTGGTAACTGATATATGTACAGTATAAGATATACACACTGGAGCTGATTTATAGGACTCGCGTAGCGCAAGATACATATATCGAATTTCTGGTCACATCTTACATGTGTACTTTCATATGACTGGAGATGGGAAGGGAAGGGGGGCCGTTATCCTTATAGCGTGTTTTAGTGATCACATGCAGATACAGGGCCAGATGTACTGTATCAAGCTTCAAAAAGTGATACAAATGAGATAAACAGCCAGCCAATCCGCTCCTACCTGCCATGTTACAGGCTGGTTTTGAAAAATGACAGGTAGAAGCTGATTGGCTGGTTGTTTATCACTCTCCATTGTATCACTTTTTGAAGCTTGATACTTCTGGCCCACAGCCTAGGACGCGGGATCTACCTGTCAAGTAGCTGTATCACTTACCTGGATGGGGATGGGGGGAGTTATATGCTAATGCTGAAGGAGATTATATATTTGTAATATAAAATGATTCTCAGAAATGAGGATGAAAAGTAGCTATAATTGAAGGTTCATGTATCATTAACCAGGTTTTAATGCTTTTTAAGATTAATACTACAAAACAATTTTAATATATATATTTTTTACCACTATTACAGCTGAATTTTTTTGTAAGTTGACTTAATATAGTAAAACATACTAATTACACGCAGACATCTCAATAGCACTGAAAGTTTGGAATTGAAATAAATGTGAAGGAAATGAAATCGCGAGGTGTTTCTGTGTATAACCTGTTTAAGCCTTTGCGTATCGATGTTGCTGTGAGAGACCCTCAGAATATCCGCTCACAGCGATTGTTCTTTGTTTGGGTGCAATATTTCATTAAACTTCAATGAATTGACCCGGCCGTATTTGTATTTATTTATACTGAAAGAACAGTCGCTGTGAGCGGCGCCGGCGTTTTTAGCAGATAGTTTGATGATCTCTCACAGCAACATTTGCGCTCAAAGGGTAAATGTGTTGTAGTGGTTTGTCCTATTATTATTAAGAATATTAGTTGTGATGTCCCGATTCTGGTAAGATTTAATACCACTGAACCGGTTTACCCTCCCTATTTTCTCTGCTGTGTGTGAATTTACTGCATTGGTTCAGCACACACAAATGAAGACCACAAACAGCAACAATGTAGGGCTAAACGCACATGCACGATATTGCAGTAGAAAAGAGTAAATTGCAACCATACTGGGACTTCGTCTGGTACCAAATCATGCCCTTAAAACATTGGGGCAGATGTTAACAAGAGATAAATGCAAGGGTGATAAAGAGAGATAAACGTCCAGCCAATCACCTGCTAACTGCCATGTTTCAGGCTGTGTTTGAAAAAAGTCAGTAAGGAGCTGATTGGCTGGACGTTTATCTCTCCTTATCACCCTTGCATTTATCTCTGGTTAAGGCTTAATACATCTGCCCCAGTATTAGCTAAATATATTGCAAATTCAGGTAAAGTACTCAGTCACAGATGTCCTGTATAACCCATTCCCTTGACACTTGCTTATGCTTCATTTGTTACTTCACGATTACCTTCATTAAGACGCAAAAAAATAGTTTTAACCACTTAACCCTTTACGTGCCAACGTTGCTTTCAGAGAGGTGCAAAATATCCACTAACAATGCCAGGGTTGAAGTCGAGGAATATGAATCACTTTAGTTATTTCCCGCAAATGAAGTCCATTAATTGCACACAAATTTTTTTTTTAAAAGTCACTGTGAGTGACGCCGGCATTTTTAGCAGCTTTTTTGCACATCTCTCACAGCAACTTTGGCACTCAAAGGGTTAAGGTGCCCATACACTAGGGTGATCTGTATGTGATTTGGTCACCTTTTAAGCGATCAATCCCTTGAAAAGTGTCCAAATCGCACGTATGTGACAGCAAGTCTGATGCGATGTGCGGTCCCGTGCGCATTACATAGGATACTGCGAGTCGCACCGCCAGCAGGAAGGATCAAGCCAGGCAGGACCGCTAACGATACATCGCATGCGATCCTGACACCCGGGAAGGTCCCGAGGGCTTTGTTTGTACGTGTGATACTTTATCTGTATATTCCAGCTATAACTTTTCTGTATGGCTTAATGCCGGACACTTTGCATGACTGTGACGACCCATTACATTTATATTTGTTCTGGTTTTATTCTTTATTTTTTTCTGCCTCATCTAAAATGCTAACTTGAATCTGGACATCCTGGAATCTGTCAGGTGTGGAGGCCGAGGAGCTGGTCATGCACAGGCAGTTTCCAGTTCTCCACAGGCAGCCCAGGCTAGGCCTCCAAAGGTCAGCCTTGATGTCACAGCACGTCAGCTGGTTGACATGTTGTGATGCCATCCTGCCACGCTCTGCAGTTTTGACCCTGACTGCACTGGAGGATTCCTAGAGGAGCCTGGTACAATCCCTATTCACTGCTGGGAAAAGCCTTTTGTTAATGAACTTGTGGCTGCGGCTCCTGCCTCATTACCGCAAGGACGGGATCGGCATTTAAAAATATTTAAATGACCAAAATTGTTACCGCATTGTCCCAGCAGAGCAGAATAACAAAACCATGCATCGAATGTTGTGGAAAATTGGAATTTAGCAAAATTCACATTTAAGGACAGAGGCTCCTAAGATGTGCTTTTGTGGCATACCCCACAAATATTGGGTTTATTTACTAAGATGGGAGTTCTATTTACAGATGGGATGTTGCTAGGGGCAACCAGTCGGATACGATCTATTATATTCTAGAAGGTGCTTAATAAATAAGATTGTAGATTCTGATTGGTTGGTTGTCTACAATAACATCCCATCTGCCATCGAACTCCCATCTTCGTAAATTTACCCCTTAGTGTCTGTTTTCTTTATTTCTAGTTCTGCCATAGTGTTTTGCTTTGATAAATAGCGTGGGATTTAAATTAATTAAATATTTTGCTGAACTCAGGGTTTAAAGAAAACTTTATTTTCTTATCAGTTTTACAGCATGTTTCATTTCAATGACATCGTAAAACTTTCCTGCAGCCTCCCAGAAGTGAGTTCTGTAGGGTTCTCTGCATAAGCGTCTTAATAGAGAGAGGGGGAGGGCCTCCTTCGCATGTGCAGGTCTCCAAAAACATGGCACCCGCCATGTTCTGGTGTCCAAATCCCTACTGTGCATGTGCAGTGGCCATTTTACCTGTGATTTTATTTCACCACGGTTGCAGCTCTGACACGGGACTCCGGAAAAGTAAGTAATAAAATATGGGTGCGGTGTGAGACCACCTGGACTCCTAGGCTCATGTATGATGCCCACATTGCACCCATTATAGAATTGCCAATGGTTCGTTGGCACTGCCATCTGGCTTTTAAATGCTAAGAATATGTTTCACTCCTATCTGTATAACAATATTATATTAAGCAGGGATGTCTTTAAAGAAAGTTTTTTGGAGCCAACAGGGTGCTTATAAATATTCACAATGTTTGTCTTTTTGATACACATTACATGTACTTTCGTTGTATCCTTTTATATGAAGCTACTCTGCGGCATTCGCTATTATACCACGATTCCACATTTTGCTTAGATACTGGTCAGAGGATATCGCTCCTGTTACAACTGCAAAGAGAACGCAATTTCAGCAATTGATAGCTGCATTATTGCCTTCGTTTTATTTGCAGTATTTCTTTACAGCTGTAGACCTAATTTAATACTGTCCATCGACTTTTTGCTCTATAGAAAACGGTGAGGACAAAAGGCTTAGCGATAACCATATAATGTTAGATTAGCGCAACATGGTCCGTAGTCCCTGTTCTTCTTTTTCTATAGATTGTAAGCTTGCAAGCAGGGCCCTCATACCTTTGACTGTCTGTAAATACCCAGTTTGTCGTATCACTGTGTCATATTGTAAAACTGAATATTCTGCGCTATATATAAGAAACTGTTAATAAATAAATAATGGAAACGCAGAGAGGGGCGATGCGAATTCAGTGGTGGGATTCACTAGACCCACAATGTGGGGATTGCCCTGTAAGAGATGACTCTGCCTGTAGGCTTGGATGTAGGATGTTTTGCAGCTGATACGGCAATATCAGTCACTGCTTGCTACTGATATGGATCTGTACGCAGCTGCACTGTATCTTATCTGGTTATCGGCACACTGTCAGACTTTGCCTAGATTCCCTTGTTGCCGATATTTAGTCGGAGTGCCCCCTTTTGTCCTTGCAGCTGACTTACTGACGGCTGACACCGGTCCCCTGCGGTACAGAAATGAGCAAATAATTGTCCTCATTTCCAGTATTAAATAATTTGTTTATTTTGACTTTTTGATGAACTGATGCCTAATGATAGTGTTCTCTAAGCAGAAGAGGTTAATATACGCTGCGTTTAGTCTTCTCACTGACTGGCTGAGTGCATAGCTAGCAATCACTTCCTATCTAGTCTTCATCCCCGGCTGTCTGTAGATGCAGGCCAGTTGACAATGCGAGTGCTGTTTTTTTTTTTTCTCCCCCTCTCCCTTTAATGTCCCCTCTCCCACCCCCCTACCTCACTCTATCAAATATTGTTAAGTCACCCAGGAGCACCGCGCCATTGCGACAGCGCTTTCTGCACCTATCTACTTTACCGCAAGGCTTCTACATCTACATCCAGCGTCGCCTCCCCCACCCCCACCGAACTAACATTCGACAAGCATCTCGCCCTCACCAACGATAAGAGCTGACAGCGCAGATCTTGAAATGTCTTTATATATTTTTTTCCCCCTTCGCTATTTTGCCAAAGGCCCTGGTCAGATGTTCTCCTCTATGTCAGAAGAATGTCAGCAACCGCAAACCCTACCTTTCAGAATTCCTTGTAATTTCTTAATTGGCATTTACAAGTGACATTTGCAATGTGTGCTCTAGTACTGACCAGAGAGGCTTCCAGAGAAACATTGCATAGACTATGCACCACAGATAGACTATGCACCTCTCTCCATCCTGTTACTGATCATCCTGTAATGACCTGTACATGTTATTAAGTATATTCCACATAAACCAAGTATGTAGAAGAGGACAAGCAGACACTAGAGTCTGTATATAATGTTATATTGCACAAACGTCTAATAAAATAACACCGTAGGAAGGGTTAAGGGATAACTTACCGTCAGTCGGGATTTCGACTGTTGTTTCTCCGACATCTGAATCCCAACTGTCAGGAGCCCGACAGAGGGGGGGGGGGGGGGGGGGCACGAGCGTTCAAGCCCCTTGGGGGGGGTCAGGGGGCTTGCCATGCTGCGGGCTCGGTGGCGAGCTGCGTTTGCCACCTATCCTACTAGGTCAATAGCCTGTGTAAATCGGGATTCCAATGTCGGAGAAAACATATTCTGCTCCTAAGCTATAGATTTGTAGGGCTATATCTGGTGGAACTTTGAGGAATATTAGTAGATCCTTGAAAAGAGTGTTTAGATCACGGTAAAGTTCTATTTACGATCACGGCAGGGTTACATTTTTGGGGATCTAATTAAGCATTGATGTGGGTTAACTGGACAGCTAAAATGTGTTTTCATTTTCTCTTGTACAGAGTTATACTTATGATATCCCGGCATCTGGCAGTCAAAATAACCCACCCTGGCAGGTGAATCCTGACAGGGGCACTGTTGTTAGTAAGGTAACCCTACCCCCTTACCCTAACCCTGTGTAAGTGTGTATGCACTTGCCGATGCCAGCAAACCCCACTGAGCCCCTTCCGCCACTGATATTGGCGTTGGCGTGGTCGCCTAGTGTGTATGGGTCTTTTTAGTGCTTTGTAAAGATATTCCCCAGAGCAACCGCTGCCCTCTTCTATTTCGGGTGATTTGGGTAGTCCTATATTGTGTAAAGGTAACAGTTCCCCTTTAACTTATTGCAACCGTCCTTAGTCCTGTTCACATGAAAGTAATGAACATACATTTATTTTGGGTTGCTGTCATTTGCATCCTGATACAGTAAGAAATGTTCCTGAGTAATAGGGTTGGTGGTTAATAATGTTAAACCGTATGTGTGTTCCTTGAGACGTCCGCATGCAGTCTGAATAGCAAGCATCTTATAGTGCACTTGAGTGATCAATAAAAGTGTTTCAGCTATTGTGTGCGCATCCCAGCACAGAACCGGGAATTAGAATGAGCACAGACATAACAACAATGTAATGAAAAACGCTAGTAATTTCCTCACCACATGCTATGATAAAGTGACATATTGTTATAAAATGTAATAATAGCACCTATTCAGCAGCCTGTTTAGTGTCTGGCAAATGGCTGAGTGGGGTCATGCTTTGCTTATTTTTTTTTATCAGTTATTGAAGTGGGGATGTCTTTTAATCCATTATGGAGACCATGAAGATAATTAAACTGAAAGCAGCAGATTAATCATACATTACTTAAGTAAAAAATAGGTACTTGTGTATTTTGGCGGCGCCCCCGATTTCCATCGCGCAATGTTTTAATCGCATCGCATGCCATGCACCCGATGGCATGCGATGCGACGCGATTTTTGCCCCCTATACGATGAAAGATTGTATAAGCACCCTAAAGGGTGCTTTTAAGCACCGCAATGGGTGCTTACAATGTTAAATGCACCCCCACACCACCCCCCCCCCACTATAAACGTGAACCTGAAGCGCGGCGAGCGGCGGCGGTACGCGTCCTCCGACCTTTTCATACCCCCACTATCTACGTCGGCGTGGAGTTGAGAATAGAAGGTGTGGCGAGCCACCGAGCCCGAAGCGTGGCGAGCGCACGCGGATACCTTCACAGGTATCGGAGTCCCCTCACGGCCTTCACAGGTATCCGCGTCCCCTCGCGGGGCTCGCTGCGCTCGCCACGCCTCAGGCTCAGTGGCTCGCTGCGCTTGCCACACTTTCTATTCTCAACTCCACGCCGACGTGGATAGTGGGGGTATGAAAAGGTCGGAGGACGCGTACCGCCGCCCCTCGCGGGCTCGCTGCGCTCGCCACGCTTCGGGTTCACGTTTATCGTGGGGGGGTGGCGGGGGGGTGCATTTAACATTGTAAGCACCCATTAGGGTGCTTATACAATGTTTAATCGCATCGCATTGTATGCCATATACAATGTCATACAATTTTAAAATTGTATGGCATTGTACAATATCGCGCGATATTGCGTCGCATCGCATACGTATGCCTTATGGTATGCGATGCGATGGGCGCCGCCAAACTACACAAGTACCAAAAAATATCCCGCTTTTAACAGTAATAAGAAATACATTCATTCATAACAAACTTTTTTGAGTATAGAGCAGGGGTCCTCAAACTATTTGCTCTGAGACCCCATCAGATAATAAAAATAATTACAGGACCCCAGCAAGTTACTGCAGAAGGTCATCACCTCACATATGTAGTCAGCAGACAGCACATACATGGTAGCATTGTGGAGGCACAAAATGATGGGAGGAGTCTAACATAACAGACATTTCAACAGATGTTTAAGACTCCTTGAATCACTGACTGATTAGAAAAGTCATCAGCCTGATGGTCAGCAACATGGAGTTGTGACCCCATGCCGAGGTCGGGACCCACTTTGGGGTCAGGACCCACAGTTTGAGAACCGCTGGTATACAGAGTTTTGTTGACCGTTGGATGACATAATGCTGCTAAGAATGTTATCTGCGCTTATCTGTGATGTCATTGGTTCCGGTAAGGTTAAAAAGTGTAATTGGTGGGCTTAACAAAATTGCTTCTACCTTTTTATTGCATAGATCAAAGGTACCCAAATGCATTCCTAAAGGGACCCCAACAGTCTAAGTTTTAAGCAAATCCATGGCAGAACACAGATGGTTATGTCAAATTTATTGAAATACCATTTAAGTCACCTGTGTCCAGGCTTGGTTATTATTGAGGACCGCGTTTGTGAACCCGTGGTATAGATCGTTGGTGGCCAGACCTATTTTTATGCACTTTGCATCCGTAAACTCATCCACTGCGCCCTTAACATGCATACAATTTTATTCATCTCTTTGCTTTCTCCTTGCCTCTGAGGGCTAGATTTACTAAAGCTATTTAAAAATGAAAAAAGGAGGCGTATTCAATTAAGTGACAGATTTTTGACCAGTTGAAAAAACTGCACACTTCGACATTTTTAGGTCTAATTTAGATTCGACCTATTCAATGAAAGGTGATGATTTTTCAAATAGTCTAAAAAAAAAAAAGCACAGTCAAAAAACATGTGGATCGGCAAATTATTGATCCTTGTGTTTTTGACAAAATTCCTGCCGTTTTCAAACGATCAGCGTAAATAGACTAAAAACCAATCTGAAACTGGTTGCAATTGAATACTAAAGTCCAGTTGTTTTTGGCTAGCCCTAAAAACAGACTTAATTGCATCCCCCCATAGTCCTGAGAAAAGGCTACTGCTGCTTCATGCTCACTTCAGCCCAAAAAGTCTGAAACAAACACTAGTGCTGGCCTCTCAACCAAATAATGTAGACCAAAGTCCAATAGCCGGTGATTTGCAGGAAGCCAAAGTCATGCTCTTCATAAAACTAATTGTTACTTAGAGGGATATTCAATCTCCCGCAGCCATCTCTCGGTGGGGGAGATGGCTGCGGGGCCCTATTCAATGCTGTCTTCCCGGACAGCATTGAACAGGGGATCTCAGCAGAACGAGCCCGACTTCACACGCAGCCGGGCTCGTTCTGCCGAGAACGGCCTGAAATTCACAAGCTCCCGGCCGCACCTTGACGATTCCCGGCAGCAGCTCGTGGCCACGCCCCCTTCTCATCCCTCAGACATTGAATCCCGCCTGCAAATTCTCGGTCGACAGGGTCACGGCTGTTGGGCCAGCCCAACAGGCGTGACCCATCACTGAATACCCCCCTAAGTCTACAAGTTATGCAGCCCAATATGCCTGCAACTATCAGGCTGCTATATTTCATGGTTCCTGTCTCATTTGGATACAATGACCACCCTGATAACCTCCCTTTCTCCTTATTCATTCTATATTCATTCTATATTATAATTGTTAACATAAAACCATAACCATGAGCAAATCTGTGTGGCACATTCCTTACATATTCAATAAAAGCCATATTCATTATTAGCACAAATATTCAACATTTTTGTTCACCGTTCATATATAACGCCTAATCTCCTGTGACCCGTCTGGCCTCTTGTACCTAAATGATTGGCAATAGCATAGGCTGTTGTAAGGTATTAATTCTTTATTTATTACCATTGCTTGTATAGCGCACACATATTCTGCAGCGCTTTACAGAGAATATTTTGAACATTCACATCAGTCCCTGCCCCGGTGGAGCTTACAATCTATATTCCCTAACACATGTGCGCGCACACACATTGATTCAACGGTTAATTTTGTTGGGAGCCAATTAACTTACCAGTATATTTATGGATTGTGGGAAGAGACCGGAGTACCATGAGGAAACCCACGCAAGCACAGGGAGAATATACAAACTCCGCACAGTTAGAGCCATGGTGGGGATTGAACCCATGACCTCAGTGCAGTGAGGCAGTAATGCTAACCATTACACCGTCCTTGCTGCCCAGCTAGTAAACATTGACTACACACATTTTTTGTTTTTGCGCTTGACAGTAGTTAATAAAAATCATAAGACGACCTTTATGACCCCACCACCACCACATACCTGTCAGCGGCATGGTGACTGAAATGTTCGTTCCACACCTCAAATTATGTCCCGTTTATACTGCAATAAATAAAACTAACTTCACTTATTGTTCCCCTTGCATGAAATATTAACTGGACACCTAATATATTTAATATTTGTCAGCGTGCGGGAATAATTTTTATGCAACTCTGATAGTTAGAAAGATAGATAACTCAATTATTTCTTCATCTATCAAAATATTCAGATCTATAAGAGCTCACTAGGAAGATCGATGGGAAGGGAAGTCCACCGATTTCAGAGCCCTTATTATATTCAATGCATTTGGCTCAACAACTTTTTTTTTTTTTTTACCTAGGTTTTTTTTTTTATCTCAATTGCATTCACAAGCAAGCTTCATTACCCATCACTCTAGCGGAGAGATTTTATTATAAGGATGCCATCTTGGCAAGGCTGTTATTTAGATGATAAATGTAAGGAAGAAAGAGTGTGTCTAGAAATTCTACTTATTTATGTGTTTGAGTATAAAAAAAAAAAAAAAAAAAAAAAAAACAGAAAGGGAGGGAGCTTTTTTTGACAGGTAAAACAAACAGCATCTACATTCCTAATGAACCTCGATTTTACAGATACAAATACAGGTCACTTAACTCCGTGATGTATTGCTGGGTTTATTTTCCAGCAGGAATTTCTCCCATTAATTTGTAAAATGTAAATGAACTAATTAGGAAGAATGTTTTATTTGTGACAATTCACTGCTCGTTTCTCTTCCGACGCCATATTTCAGATGGAACGGGTATTTGTAAAAGTTTTTATTTTTTTGTATATCGTTTGCTTTATACATTTTACGACTTTTTATATTTCTACGGTTTGCTTTACATTGCAAATTAGTGGGCTGTAAAAAATTTCAAAGAAGAAACAAAATAGGGTGAAGGGACGGTAACATATAAATTACAGTAGCTGGTCTGAGACAACTCTGGCTTGCGGTAAAGTTAACACTGAAATCTTTACATTGTGTTACCTGGAAAGCTTGCTTTCAATTTTGAGATTTGTTAATAAAATACTTTTTTTTAATGGTTCAGTCATTTTTTTTTTATTTATGTGTTTTCTAGAAAAAGAGAAAAAACTGAAAAAGTAATACAGACCAAAACAAATGTACAACAATATATTTAAGTACATAACAGTAAAGAATGGTCAGTAACAATGTCAAGTTGACTTTTTTCACTTATTATGGCCGTTTTATATCTGTAGAGCCCATGGATAAAATATTTTTTTCTTGTTTAGTATGTGGTCTATTTATGAGTGGTAGATGAGGCCTAAATCCAGGCTTTCCTTATTTAACCCCTACAGTATTTAATTCTAAGAATTTTCCAGGCATTGCTCCGGTGCCCAGACTGGCAAACCTGGAAAATTCTCGGGATTACCACTGTTGTGCTCCTTAGTGCCCGGGCAGCACTGCTGAGTTCCGCTTCAGCCACTGCCCGCCTCTGGCTGCCCGGCCCCACCTCCTTCCCCCTGGCTCTGTGTGGTCTGACCTTGCTAATGTCACGCCGCACACAGCCGGGTTGCCCGGGGCAGAGCTGGTCATTGGCTGATGTAGTGCTCAGCGGCTCTGCCCTGCTCCGGGAGACACAGTGTTGGGCATTTTTTAGGGAGTGCTCCCCCCAAAAAAAACCTGCCCTGTGGAAAGCGCTTCCTTCAAAAAAAAAACATCACTGAAGAGGTTAAGATCAAAAATAATTTATTTTTTTGTGTAAAGTGCATTGCTTTGTAAGGCTTCCACTTGTGCACCACCGATTCCAAGTTGCGACACGCACATTTTTAGTGTCTATGGACAGTGCATGGTGCGCCATTGCTGACTGGGACATTTGCAGAAGCCTATGGCTTGCTTAGCATTTCCGTTTCAGATTCCTCTAAACAGGGCCTCCGTGGCTGTGAAACTACAATTGTGAACTCATAGCACGGCCTTGAGACGGCCTACCTCCTAGTCACCACCCAGCTAGGCCATGGTTGTTCGCTGTGGGCACTACTGATAGTAGTCACAGAGACCACAGCAGCGCATGCACCATAAGGGTCTTCTGGAGTCTTCGCACATGCGTAGTAGCAATAGATCGCTCCACCGTGCAAAAGATCGGCCTTGTGTCCACCTTTGAATCACGCAGTTCCAAAACCGTTTTTATGTTTCTTAGTTCAGATCCTCACAGGTCTTTTCCCTCAACAAAAGGCCTGCTGTGAGACTACTGTGTAATAAAAATATATACATACATAGCGGGTCCAATGTGTTTCATGGAAAAACAGATAAAAAAATAATAAATAGTAATAATTACCGCAATTATTATTATTTTGTAGTGTAATTCAATGACCCTGTCATTTAGAATTTACTTATTACTTTTCATTGTCTTCTCTTTCTTTGTCCTGTTTTAGTTATCCTGTTTTAGTGATCAATCTAGCACCCTGCACCTTTCAAGTTCCTCTTTACTGCCTGGGGTGGCACTCTGTTGTGCTGCGTCTAGCACAGTTTGGTCTGTATTTCTCTGCTGAAGTAGAGATCAGACAATGCTGTTTGTCTCACAGCAGAGAGCTATACCATACCCTCCAACAACTGAAGGACAGAAATCAGTACACCATTGGATAGGACGTGGCCATGGGTAAACGGGGTGTTGCTAGAAACTCGGTACAACAATGGGCACCTGTGTGAAGTAACATTCCTCCTGCTACAGAGTCCTCTGGTGGTAGGGGGTAATACGACAAAGGGAACTTACCGCTTCTGCTCCATAGAGCTCTGTACAAGGCGTCTGGCCGAGCACTGGCTGGAAGGCTCTGCATGCTAGGGCTGTCCCCGGCTTTGCAGCTTGGTAGAGTCTGCAGTGCCCGGCTGTGTGTGTGGCCTGGCATCACTGTGTGCCTGTGCTGCTGTCACTGCCATGTCCGCCTACAAGACAAGAGGCCGAGTGCGAGAGAAGAAGCAGAGCAGCTGGGGAGCAATGGCGCCTCCTACCTGGGAGGAGAGAGCTGCTCAGGCAGCCAGGGTGGGGATACACCGGGAGTTGGTAGACTCATTTACTGCAGCGACTGTGAACGCAGAACGTCACTGCACTAGAACCAGTACAAAGTGGTACAGTACATTGGTTTTAGCTGGTACAGACCATTAAAAAAAGGGTACAGTTGAAGGGTATGTAAGTCCCCAGAAAGGAAAGACTTCCTGCACGGGTTATGAAAGGTGCAGAGTTCTAGAATGATCACTACTGCTTTACCCACCCCGCTATCCACCCCAAGGGCATAACTAACATACTGTAGGTGCAGAGAGTGCAGCTTCTATGGGGCCCACAGCTGAAAGGGGCCCTGTCAATGGAACATTGTTATGTACATGTTTCACCATTGGGCGGTACATAGGGGCCCTTACAAACTTTTGCTATGGGGCCTACAAATATAGGCCCAATGCCGGCTGTGAGACCGAATTGCACATCTGACCATCCAAATCGAAATCGTTAATAAAAGAAGTCCATTTCTGTGTTATGTGCCCTGGACGCAGAGGGCCACGGTATAGGAAGTGTTCTATCCCCGAAGTCCCGCTACCTTGTCTAATACAATCCTGTGTGAAGAAACACTTAGTGTATCATCCCCCCCCCCTTTTTTTATGTTGCTGAAACGAGTCCTTTTCATGCGTTCCAGCAAATCTATCATCCAGTTTCCATCCTATATACATGAGGAAATGATGTCTGGAATATGGTAAATAAGGCATGGGGAACTCCAGACACTGGAGAGGCTTAGTGCAAAGCTGCTGGAGAGCAGAATGAGGTGTGAAATGAAACCGCCACGGAGGCACCAGCTTAGCTAATAGACAGCAGTCAGATACAATATAGCATCGTCTCCCCTGATTGAAACGTCTGTGCTTGAGAGCGGATGAGAGGCTCCTGCACACGCACCTGCTAGGAAATACATTTGCTGGGCACACGAGCAGAACACGGGCAGCAACCCAACAAGACGCATAATTGAATGCAGAGGCGTAAAAGTGAACAAAGCCGTTAGTGGGATACTTGATGGCCGCGCCAAGAATTATGGCTTACAATCCCGATTTATTTCAAAATAAAATTCTAATGGCCCTTCTGAGAAAGTAGAAAAGGAGAACGTCTACATTATTTTCCTCTCGCCTGTACTACTGATGAGGAAATTGGTTCATTTCCTGCGCGTGTGTGGCTTTTTTTGCATATATTTTTATTATTATTTAAAGGTGGTTAACGTTATAGGTTCTGTTTTATGCTGTGAGCTGGCGCATTTCCCCCCTACAGGCCGCACCATATATTGCACTGTAAAAATCGTTTAACCCGTGTATTTTCTTCTATACGTAAGCTTAGGTTAGGCAAACTGGTACTTGTGTATTTTGGCGGCGCCCCCGATGTCCGTCGTACAACGAACAGATCGCATCGCATGCCATGCACCCGATGGCATACGATGCGACGCGATTTTGACCCCCTATACGACCAAAAATCGTATAAGCACCCTAAAGGGTGCTTTTGAGCACCCAAATGGGTGCTTACAATGTTAAATGCACCCCCACGCCACCCCCCCACTATAAATGTGAACCCGAAGCGTGGTGAGCGCAGCGAGCCCGCGAGGGGCGGCGGTACGCGTCCTACGACCTTTTCATACCCCCACTATCCACGTCGGCGTGGAGTTGAGAATAGAATAGTGTGGCGAGCGCAGCGAGCCACCGAGCCCGAAGCGTGGCGAGCGCAGCGGATACCTTCACAGGTAAACGTGTCCCTTCGCGGGCTTCACAGGTATCCGCGTCCCCTCGCGGGGCTCGCTGCGCTCGCCACGCTTCGGGCTCGCTGCGCTCGCCACACTATTCTATTCTCAACTCCACGCCGACGTGAATAGTGGGGGTATGAAAAGGTCGTAGGACGCGTACCGCCGCCCCTCGCGGGCTCGCTGCGCTCGCCACGCTTCGGGTTCACGTTTATAGTGGGGGGGTGGCGTGGGGGTGCATTTAACATTGTAATCACCCATTTGGGTGCTTAACATTGTATAAGCACCCATTAGGGTGCTTATACAATGTTTAATCGCATCGCATCGTATGGCATTGTATGCCATGTACAATGGCATACAATTTCAAAATTGTATGCCATCGTGCACTATCGTACGATATCGCGTCGCATCGCATACCATCGTATGCGTTATGGTATGCGATGCGATGGGCGCCGCCAAAATACACAAGTACCGGCAAACTTTCTCCTTACCTGTAATCCTTACCCGATTCAGAGCTGATCGCTGATCAGCGAATTTGCAGATTGAGCGATTATTGATATAATGACGTGCACGTGTACCATACGTATTGCATATGCGCAAGGGGAAATAATGACAGTAAAAGCAAATGGATCGTAAGCGCAAAGCGGGCAGAGCTAAACTAACAGGTTGGTGGCATTTGTGGGTAAGCCCAGGGAGCAGAAGGCAGAGGGTGTCAGAATTGAAAAATCCTATTCAAAAGACTGGGCTGCCGCCGATTGGCTAAGAGAGAGCTCTGTCAGCCAATCAGCGACTGTCCAGTCTTTTGGAACCCTGCCCGCAGCACAGTATCAGATGCTTAGCACCCTGCAATGTGCAACCCATCCAACCTCCAATTCGATGCGCACGGGACCACACAACAGATCTGATCGGATGTCATACACTTGTGATTTGGGCCAATTTCACTCAATTTCTCGTCCCAAATCACCAGAATCGGGTGAAATCGGGCCCAAATCTCATAACGTATAGGGACCTTTAATTGGTTTTACAGCTACTCTGTTTAGAGCTGCAAGATATCCCCAGCATGTTCTGTACAATAATAGATTGGGACCAGCGGTTCGAAATGCTAAATTTTGTTCTATTCTGAGTGTGTCTAGGACAAAAACATTTCAAATGCTCCCCTCAATTTCAGGACGTGGTGACACCCCTGCCCTACCCACCCTTCCTCTCCTTCTGAGGCTCTGTCATTCACCAAGAGGCAGCCTGCCCCAGGAGAGTCTGTACGGACCCTGGATGCTGGGAACAGGCTTGTCTCTTCAAGTTTTGTTATTGCGACCTGACGCCTAGTTAGTTCTTATCAGGACTAATACCATGTGAAGCACTGGGCTTCCACTCGTCACACAAACCGACATGAAGATCCTCTCCGTCTGATGGAAATCGCTCAAGGCAGCCCAGCGTCTCTCCACACTGCCAGAGATTTATCTTCCATAACTCCTTCCTTGCCACTTCCAACTAGACTCACCAGTTCCAGCTCAGCGCATGGCACGCTGGTTCTCATGTCTTCCGCGGCATCTGCATCGAGCAATTATGCAGGGCTTTGCTTATAAGAGAACACATCTTATACTCCGAGTTGCATTGTATTGAGAATAGAACTGAAATCTGTTTCATGTTGCTGTTCTATCTTTTTTATGCAGTTTACCAAAGATCGTATGGAATGTAAATAGGACCTATAATCGGAGGGATTCGACTTTCCCGAATGCAAGAATAATCTTTAGTGGATCAGGAATTAGGTAGACCGTGTCGAGGTAAACTCCAAAACGGTGACGGGAGTTTTTCCCCCTTTTTTATTTATTTTTTTATTTTTGTAGATTGCTGCTCTCAGACCCCCAATTAGTGCGCCATGTTTGCTTCGCTTGCCATTCTTTGATCCCAATCATAGTCCACATTTATATTAAAGTATGAAAAATTTAAACCAAATTTTTAAAAAATCATGAAAAACCCATGACGTCCCATAGTCCGAATCCCATCTTTAGTAACTATAGATTACTCCATAAATTGTAAAGTCTTATACCCACGTTGTGTGCTAATTTAATCATCTATGAAAGATCCCGGTCATCCCCAATATGGTCCTTTCAATTAGGAGCGCGTTGGATTCTGATGACGAATTTCTCCTGCGAGCTGCAGTTTAGTTCCAAACTCACAATTTACTTTTCCATCAAATTCACGGTTTAACTTTTTTTTTTTTTTTTTTTTAAAGCACCAATTATGAATTAATTTTGCCCCTTTTAATTAAATTAATAATTAATCTAGCATTTTTTTAAATAAAACAATAATTTTGCCACTAATATAACTTAAATAGTGTTTCTTTATGAGAGTATTATCAATATAACAGCATCTGTCTTTTTATTCAGTGCAGAATTATAACTTTATAATGTATTGATGCAAATATATAGATTACATTTATTACATTCATTGAATCCCACTGTTTGAACATTTCCGACAGTTGGAATGGCCGTGCATTGTCAGTCTGCAGAACCTCAAAAAGAGGTTGCGGATTCAAAAATCCAGCAGCCTTCAACAATTCAGCTGCCATTTTCGACCATGCAGATCTGACTTTTTAAAAAGTCGAATCTGCATTCCTTCAATGCAGTTAAAAATGGCCACATTGAGTACCCCTATATAAATATATGGACAGCCTTCTCTCTCTCTCTCTCTCTCTTTTTTTTTTTTAATGACGGTTCATTACAATGTTCTTGCTTTTAAGTCCGTTGCAGCACTTTAGATTAATTTGCATTAATGAGTGTGGCTTAAATGCATCCATCCAATAAAACATCGCCAACCATCACCTGGCAAACAAACAGGTGCATGTCAAACTTTTTGCTGGCCATCTTGGCTGCAGCGTGTGTCACCCTTACTATGCTTGAGCCTTGCCTGTGTCCCCTCCAATCTCTAACCCAGACCCAATGTTTTCGGTAGATGCGAGTAACAAGTGCCAAAAATACATTTCTTGCTCTCTTACACAACTTCTATCCTGAAACTGACACACCAGGCAGAACATATCCAATAAGTCAGGTTGTTTGCACCGAATTCTGCAGCATGACTCTCTAGCTCGCACCCCCCCCCCCAGCTCTAGGGGTATATTTAATAAAACTACTAAAAATGAAAAGAGGTGATGTTGCCCATAGCAACCAGATTCTGCCTGTCATTTCTCTATTGCATCCTAAAATAACAATAGACAGAATCTGATTGGTTACTATGGGCATCATCATCTCTTCAGGGTAAATTTACTAATACCCTTTTCACACCAGAAAATACAGGGACTTACCTGGGAAAATGGTCCCTGGATCATACAGGGACATTCCCAGGTTAGCCCCTTTCACACCAGCCTAGTCCCTGCATTTTCTTGTGTGAGGGGGCAGGATGTGGGGTGAGTGGGATGATGCTGGCTGGGGATTGGCTCAGGGTGGAACTATACCCTTTAAGTCACCCGGCAGATTCCCTCAGAGTGGAGGGGCAGGAGACCGCAGGTTCTCTCCACCCAGCGCCGCGCTCTCCACCAGCAGCTACAGGCCGGACCCCCCAAACCGGCACTCACACCACCCCCACAAGGACGGGATTCCCCAGGTCTGGCCTCCTGGCTCCACAGAATGACTGCGGTAAATAGAAGCCTGGTCAGCCCCTTTCACACCAGCCAGTAACCCGGGCTGGTCGCGGGAATAACCCTGCTTGCTAACAGGGTTCAAATACCGGGAATTTAGGCTGTTGTGAAAGGGGTATTAGATGGGAGTTCTATTGAAGATGGATTGGTGGCAATAGCAACCAATTGGATTCTATTCTTATTAAGCACTTTCTTTGGTTGCTATGGGCAACATCCCATCTTCAATATAACTCCCATCTTAGTAAATTGACCCCTTCATTTTTAGAAGCTTTGGCAAACTTTATCCCATAGTATGTACACACTCTGCAGATTTTTTGTAATTATGTGAAATGTGTTCTCCTATAGATGTTGTTGCCTTCCCCTAATGTAACTACTATATGGAAACACAATGATCTCTTTGTGAACTAAACAGCAAAAGAAGCATCTCTGACATTACCGTCTCAAGAACAGCACAAACAATGAAGTATTGCATACGAGTTTTCCCCAGGATAGCGGCGTATCACTTGCTTTATGGAGACTTATTCCAGTTGAGCCTTCCAGAAATTTGGTAGCTTTGCCTTTCATCTGATACCACTGCTATTATATTATATTTGTATCTGTTTAAAGCACTTCTCAGATACAATTAAAGTATCACTAGCATCAGATTACACGGGTTATTACTGGCTCCCATTTCATCTGTCTCAGAAAGATGAAAGGCTAATTGACCTCTGTGAAGTTTAAACCTATGACCTTGAGGTCACAGAGACCTTTCAGTCTGCGGTTTTTCAGATACAGTAAAAAAACAGAAGTGTGAATCCTATATTTATATTGTCAAATATAGTACATATTTTGTTGAATTGTAATATTTTGTTTTTATTTCATTCATTTTTAATTTCGATAACACGAAGTGACCAGCAATACGTTTTAGTGAAAAAAAAAAAAAGGGGGTTGATTTTGTATGCATACAATGTATGTATCGGACATTAATTTTTTTTTAGACATTTTTCAAAATTGTTTCACCTTCATTATTTACTTTCTAAAAATGTTCTGCTATATGCAGAGCCGAATTTCCCATTAGGCACGTGAGGCACGTGCCTAGGGGCGGCACATGTTTGGGGGCGGCACTTGGATGCCTGTGATGGTACTGTCAGCCCAAAGTGTACCAATAACTGCAAATTATCCACTGTACTGTACCGTATTCCATCTTAAATAGAGTGTAAATGATAGGACATGCAGATACTGCCCTGTAAACTGTCCTACTTAGTAATATGTATACATCATAAAAGAACGTCACAGTTAGTGGCTTTTTTTAATAAATCCATTATATTGTCTATTATCAAATGAGGGCTTATAAGTAATCAATAAAAAATAATATAATTAGACAGGGGGTGGCGTTATTGTTGTGCCTAGGGGCGCCGTCATCCCTAAATCCGCCCCTGGCTATATGCAAAGTAATTCTAAACAAAAAATACTTGCTTAAAAAATAAATACGCATGTTTGATTTTTTTTGTTGTTGTTTCGTTTAGTTATGTTAGAAAAGGCTTACGTAAATGAGGCTATGGTGTAAAAAAAAAAAAAAAAAACCCTGACACCATTATCTGCCTTGCCATATACTGACCATAATAATTTTTAGCATAGTCAGAATAATGGCATCATTTCATAGTCTATAGATTGTAAGCTTGCGAGCAGGGCCCTCCTACATTTTGACTGTCTGTAAATACCCTGTTTTGTTGTATCACTGTCTCCTTTGTAAAGCGCAACGGAATATGCTGCGCTATATAAGAAACTGTTAAGAAATAAATAAATAGTCCATATTCGATATGCGGGCACAATGTGTCTGATCATAGCGCTTCTTGTTCCAGTAATGCAGTATCACAGGCATTCCTACATACTAGGCCGACACAAGCATTAGGTCGAAAGTCAACATGAGTTTTTTTACATTTGTTTTATTGCCGACATGTGCCGACAGGCTGTATTTCATGCCCTACCATCCACTACGGTGTGTGGTGGGAGAATAGTGTGCCAAGCGTAGCACCTTAGCCCTGTCGACCTTCATTGTCACCCAATGCATGTCAACCTAAATTGGGTTGACTCAATGGGTCAGATGTATCAAGCTTCAAAAAGCGATAAAATGGAGAGTGAAAACAGCCAGCCAATCAGGATGTGACATGAAAAATGTCAGGTAGGAGCTGATTGGCTCGTTGTTTATTACTCTCCAATTCATCACTTTTTGAAGCTTGATACATCTGGCTCAATGACCAATACCTATAGGTGAATACAGCCATTGGCGCTAATTAAATCTCCAAAATGTAGTATTCAGCTGTCTATAATCTCATTATTATAGGTGTCCCTGTAGTTAAAAATGATCAAATTTAACCCCTTCAGTGGCACCCCCGAGAATTCTCCGGATTATGCTCCAGTGCGCAGACTGACAAACCCAGAAAATTCTCAGGGGGTGCCACTGCCTGCGCTCCCTCCTGCCGGGCAGCTCAACTTCAGCAGCTGCCCGGCTCCTGCTGCCCGGCCCTGCCTCCATCCCCCGGCTGTGTGCGGCATGACCTTGTAACGTCATGCCGTACACAGCTGGGTTGCCGGGAGCAGGGCCGGGAAGCGGCTGATGGAGTGTTCAGCGGTGGTGCCGGGGGTTACAGTTGTTTTTTTAGGGAGTGCTCCCCAGAAAAAACTCACCCAGTGAGGAGTGCTCCCTAAAAAAAAAAAAAGAAAAACACCACTGAAGGGGTTAAGCAGTAAAATCTTTTTTTAATACTGCTGTGGTTTTGTCTTTTGCTTTGTGTTTTCTGTTTTTTGGGGGATATTATTCCCATAACCAATCCTTGTTACTCAAACCTGATTTCCTAGGCAGTCTTATGCCGGGTACACCCTAAACGATGTGTGTACTTGGCGACCTCATTAGCATTTGGGCGTGGCAGGGTGACGGTATCGCATACACACTTGCCATTGCCAGCCACTATGATAGGCCATTGTGCATACGCCCAAGAAGAAACTGCTCATGCAGATCTGCCGGCTATTCAGAGTTGCAGCCCACAGCGCTGTATCTCCTCCAGCAGATAAATAAAACTGGCCACAGCAAATGGAATTGAGCTGTATTACAGTAGGTGTTTGCATATAGCACAAATGTTCATTAACGACAACAGCAGAATGCTGAGGAGTGAGTACAGTATGCAGACATCTGGCTGCTTTCAGATAGCTCTGTTGCATCAGGGTTAAGGTTGGGGTGCCGTCAACGATTGCGGCTACTGTAACAAGTGCGTGCATAAGGGCATTGCCGCTGCGCAAATGTATTGGGGCACTGGTGCAAATCCTCATCTTCTTAGACAGCAGATGCGCCCTTGTCTGTGGTTCCGAATCAGCACCCCCATTGTTCTCAAGAAGAATTGTTTTGTTGCATCTTTTCACTCTTTATGAATCTTTCTCACATGTTTTATGTAACCTCTATTGATGGACACCAGAAATCTCTCTATTCGCCAGTTTTTGTTTGTGGACTAAGGCCCGTATTCAATCCCAGTCCAAATTTTCGCCAGGTGGAAAATTTGTAGTTTTCCCCCATTTTTTTTTGTGACATTCAATTTGCCTATTCAATCCCGGTGCTAATTCTTCACCTGGACGAAAAAATCCATCATCGGGGAAAACCGCTTGTATCGGCAAAATTGACCCAAATTCATTTTGTTTAATGATCCTACTTTGCCTAACATTATGTTCCTTCCTGGGTTGGAACGTCAGTTGGCTGCTTCATATAAAAAAACTTTTTTTCATTTACATGGCAAGTTGATTGACCCTTAAGCTTTGTAAAACAAATTCCTTATGCCCCCTTTAGAAAATTTTCGAACCGCCCGAAATGATTTTGCTTTCCTGGCAGTCAGCTTCTGTTTTTTTTTTTTTTTTTTTTTTTTAAGACCCTCAAAATATTATTTTTTGTTTTTTTCCTATATGGTCTCTTTCCTTAACTCTGAAGGCTGTACAGGTTAAGTATCCTGTATCCAAAATGCCCGGGACCAGGAGAATTTTGGATAATGGATTATTCCATATTTCAGAATATTTTAATATTTCAATGATGTATTTTGAAGTATCTTGCATTTATGCTGTATAAGCACATCAAACACATGAAATACACACAAATATATTTTATTTGTTCAAAAAACAAGGTTTCAAAACATGAAACAAAATTTGTGTACTATCTCAGATATTGAATTTGAATGCCAAGCAATCATTTTCTTGTACATATATAGTGCCAGTTACATATCATTCCCTCAGTACTGCTGTTACAAATGTTCCCAGTGAGTTTTTAGCAAAAAAAAAATTCACTTTCTGGAATGTATGGTTTTCGGAATAATTTGGATATTCGGATATGGGATACTCAACCTGTACATGCACTCTATATAAATATATAGGTACTTGTTTCCTAGCACGGCGCCCGCGATTTTGAGTGGAAGCATCGGGTCGGAAAAATCGCGTCCATCGCATGCCAACCAAATCGCATGCGATGCGATCGACCTGATTTTTACATTGGAATCAATGTGAAATGGTCCCTGAGACCACATTTTGCATTGATTTTAATGTAAAATGCCCCAAAACACCCCATTTCCATAGAAACCCCCCCTGATGTTTGCAATGCCACCCATTGTTAACGCCACCCCGGTTTTGATGCCAACCCAAAGCGTGGCGAGCGGCGGCGGTACACGTCCTCCGACCTGTTCATACCCCTACTATCCACGTCGGCATGGAGTTGAGAATAGAAAGTGTGGCGAGCGCAGCGAGCCACCGAGCCCGAAGCGTGGCGAGCGGACACGGATACCTTCACAGGTATACGCGTCCCCTCGCGGGCTTCACAGGTATCCGTGTCCCCTCGCGGGGCCTGCTGTGCTCGCCGCGCTTCGGGCTCGGTGGCTCGCTGCGCTCGCCACACTTTATATTCTCAACTCCACGCCGACGTGGATAGTAGGGGTATGAAAAGGTCGGAGGACGCGTACCGCCACCCCTCGCGGGCTCGCTACGCTTGCCACGCTTCCGGTGGCGTTAAAATTTGGTGCGGCATTAAACAAACCTTTTTACACATATTCAATGTGAAATGGGCCATATTGGCCCATTTCACATTGTCACCTATGTAAAATCGGGTTGATCGCATGACCGACGCGATCAACCCGTTTTTCACTTAAAAATGATTTTTACATTATTCCCTATGGGAAAATCGCGTTGGCCGCGATGGATGCGATTTTCACTTTTACAGGCAATTGACCTTGTTAAAATAAGAAAATCGGGTCCATCGCGTCCATCGCATGCCTTAAGTACCTTAACTTAAGGCATGCGATGTACCCCGATGGGCGCCGTGCTAGGAAACAAGTATATATATATATATATATATATATATATATATATATATATATATATATATATATATATATATATATATAATATATATATATTAAATGTTGTGCTAATTTGTTATATGATGAAACGCTGAGATACATTTTTAGCCTTATATGCAGACTCACTTGTGTCTGTAGCTGGGTACACCCGGGATGATGTGTGTACCCAGCAGAATCTTGCGTGACCCTGTGGGGTGCTGTCAGTGGTAAATGCATAAAATGCCATTATGAATGACAAAGCTGGGTTGGGGGGCCATGCATGGCTCTGGCTAGTGATATCCTCCGTTGTCCTACAGCTGATGATGCATCATTCACATTGTTGAAAAAATTGTGTTTTAAACCACCTTGCGCTGCTAGTAGACCAATTTAGCACTAACAATACCACTGGACAGAATGACACTGGACACACTGCTGAAAATGTAGAAAATTTTATATATAAGACAAAAAAGAATAAGACAATTCATACATGTAAATTAATAACAGTAATTAATATAATACGATAAAAATACCTAAATGGCCATTTGAAAAAGTCTCCGTTGCCATAGAGACGAAACGCGTCGACGTCACTTCCTGTTTCGTCTGCAAACCTCCGTGATTTCCCCGATTACCAGTCTCAACTTCCAGCTGGTCTGCCGCGGTCTTCAGCTAACAAGCCACCGTCATCTGGGCAGCAGCTACTGCACTTCCACCCAGCGGTTGAGCGTCACTCCCGCTCCCCAGCATTCGTATCCAGCCGCTGTCTCCCCTGGCTACGTCCACACAGCACCTGCAGCCGGTCAATACCATCAGACCCAGCACATAGGGTAGAGCTCTTCCAACTCAAGCTCCCCGCCTGCAGCGTCATCTAATCGGGTATGAGCTGACACCAACAGAAGCTCCCCGACGCCTCCTACTACCATACCAACGGAGGGTGAGATAATACCTACTGCTTACAGTGCCTCATTCTGGGCACTGTTCTATCAGCCTCATTAACCCTGCATGTGCTTTTCAACCATCTACTAACTGTGCTGCTTATTCATTTGCATCATTCTCCCTTTCCATCCCCTCATCATCTTGGTTACCCCCAGTGACTACCATCATTTTTTACCCATCACGGAGCCTCATATAGTTTGCAAACGTAAACCCTAATGGCCATTTAGGTATTTTTATCGTATTATATTAATTACTGTTATTAATTTACATGTATGAATTGTCTTATTATTCTTTTTTGTCTTATATATAAAATCTTCTACATTTTCAGCAGTGTGTCCAGTGTCATTCTGTCCAGTGGTATTGTTAGTGCTAAATTGGTCTACTAGCAGCGCAAGGTGGTTTAAAACACAATTTTTTCTTCTTTATCCATGTGAATCCTAGCTAATTTGCATAAACCATATGCAGCAGCAGTAGTTATCCCAATTGATTTACTATATTTATTTATTTTTCATATCATAAATATATTTTTTCTACTCATTGTCTTAAGAACAGCGCCAGAAACACAGTGTAATTTGTGGTGACTCCGTTCCCCACACATTGCACACCCCCCCTTCCTTATCATTCACATTGTTGCCTTGGATTTTAATAACAGTATTACACTATTGTTGTCTTTCTGTTTTCTTTTTGGTTCATCCCACATGAGAATAAGGAAGCATCACTACTAGCGCTGTGGAAATTATCCATACTTCGTGTGGTATTGTAGCTGATGACGCATGTTGCTGACAATTATTTTCTCTAAGACTCCTACATGTGAGGGTACATCATGCAGTTATTTCATATAGTAGTTTTGATGGCGTGCACAGAAGAATTGTAATGATCGTAAATTAAATTCAAAGAAATACGCAAATGTGTTGGGTTCTTATTTTGGAATCCAAATTGAGAAACATTTTTATTGCATAGGTCACCTGGTTTCAGTTAAAAGATCTACAGTGTCTAGAACCAGGGTTCTCAAACATGGTCCTCAGGACCCCACACAGTTTACGCTTTCCAGGTCACTGGGCAGATACACAGGTGCACTCATTACTCACTGACACATTTTAAAAGATCCACAGGTGGAACTAATTATTTTACTTGTGATTCTGTGAGGAGACCTGGAAAACGTGCACTGTGTGATGTCCTGAGCTGAGTCCGAGTTTAAGAACCTGTGGTCTATATAGATAGTAAATACGTCTACCCCAAAAGGTCAACAGGGTCAAAAGATCGACATGAAAAACGATTTTTTTTTCTTCATTCACCATCCATGTCGGCTTAGAGAGGGAATATAATAGGGTGTCGAGCACGGCGAGTCGGCAAGTGTAGTGAGACACCGAGCAAGAAGCATGGCGAGCGTACACGTTACACTAATTTGTTCTCCATGTCGACAGTTGTTGACATTGGCAGCCCCAAAAATTGTTGACCTTTTCATGTGTCTACTTTTTCATGTTGACCTTTTGACCCGGTTGACCTTTTAACTCTGTCAACCTGTTGCACAGTCATGTTTAAAGAGGATACTTCCCCAGCCAGATGTACTTGAATGATTGTCCTGGTAAACTTCTCAGGACTCCCAACGTATGTACCCTTCTTCCATTCCGCTATGGGTGCTTTCCAGCACGCAGCCTTGCATAGGGAACATTCCATTCATACATATGAGCATAGACACTGAATGCCGGACGCACATCCCTATGCTTCAGCGGTTATTATGCGAGACAATTCAGCATTGGGAGCAAAGAATAGAAACTTTGTACCTGTACAAAGTATGGTGCAAATCTGTGCATCTCTTTTGCCTGCAGGGTAGACACTGCCTGCTTTTGCATGAAGCCCCCAGATTCTCCGCAGCTTTATTTGAGCTAAGAATCACCTATGCAAACTTTAAATCTAGCTGCGAAATCTAAGATCTGATCCTTTTTTGCTTTCTTCCGGCACTAAATCAGCCATGCAGTATACAATTTATTCAGAGCATATTCTGTCTCTTTCTGAATAGTGTTATTAACAAATAATGAATTCAACCTTAACGTATAACATGTACGCCTGCGATTTTTCAGACGCTCCCAGAAAATGGCCGTTTTTTGCCCCCAAATGCTGGCTACCTGTCAGTCAAGCTCCGGCCACATTAGCTCTTTCCTCATGCATGTGCGGTACATATGGTACTCTCATTGCAGTCATTCAGTAATTGCTCGATTTTAAGAATTCTCTGGTTAGCGACCCAGGCTGAATTAGGCCCAGAGTGCACATATGTAGTATTTCAAATAGCTCTCGGACGCAACACTGATAATAGTAATGGTATCAAGATGCAGGCAACCATTTAGAGGCACCTTCCACTTGTGAGTCTTCTTAGATGCATACGTGTTTTCGTGGTGATCAACATAGGATGTATTTACAAGAACACTTATTGTACTTGCCCCAAGCTCGCACAAAGGTGCAACTGTGTTCCACTCACTATAGAGATGGTGGCTTAGTTGTGTTTGCTTTGAATGTCCAGTCTTGAAACAGGCTTTAAGTTTAATGCTAAATTGTTATGTTGTGTATAGTAACCGATGGGGACTACACAGGTGGCGACGTGTGCCAGCGATCTCAGATCGATCCGCAAGATCGCTCAGCGATGACCAGCAATGTGTCAGCTATGTGTGCTGAAAGATCTGGTAGGGTCAGTGTTCTCCAGTGAGAACACCAGCGATCGAACTAGATTTATACTGCATGCAGTACAAATCTAGGCGGGCGATAGCGATGCGCGGGGCCACACATCAATATTGCTTTGGACCCTACACTCAAAACGATTTGGGGTCATTTTCTAAGCGATCTAGCCAGGTCGCTTAGAAAATGACCCAAAATCGCTCAATGTATTCCCCACTAGAGATGACTTTTCAGCGAAGCACAGAAAGGAGAAGGAAAGACCTAAACTGTTTCTCAAATTGCAACGGCTTTGTAAAGCATGTAAGTGATTGTAATGGAAGATGTTGTATTGTTTATTTCCCAAATGTGACCACAAAAAGCATTTAATTGTACGAGAAATCTACAAAGCATTCATGTGATCTTATGGGGAATACAGTCGGGTCGGGTACACAATCATCCAGTTCTACTTCTTGGAACAACATTTTTTAGACTTATTCTGTTACTTTGTTTGTCTATTTCCTATTTATTTAGCACATTCTAGAATATAATAGATATCATCTGAATGGTTGCCCCTAGCAACATCCCATCTTTAGTTAGTTTCCCCCTGAGAGTCTGCAGATGTTATGTAATTCACAGAATATTAGTGATTTTAAACTACTTTGCCTTATTTAGTTTTCTTTATGTTTAATTTGGGAGATTTGGAATTGGAGAAAACCTTTTAAATGTGCCCAGTTTCCCGATGCCCCTTTTAATTGGGTGCGAGCGATCATAAATAATCATAACTTCCGAAAATCGTGTACCCCTCCTGGCCTCTGGAAACTCGAGCAACCCTCCTGGATACCTTTACAGAATTAAGGAAGAATTGAAGAGAATACAGGCAGGTGAGGAGACGACAGACAGAGGAAGGTTGCAGATGACAAAACTAGGGATAAGGGATTGGTAGCATAATGGGAAAGGTCTACTCCTGATTGGCTGTGACGAATGAGGGAGTGGTCAAGCAGTTTCCCCTAATGCCTATCCCTTCCAAGGTGGCAACCTAGCAGATGACAAACTGAGGATGTTGACATGTTGAGCCACGGTGACTTTGTAGAGTCAACAATGTGCATACCGAAAAAGGCAATGGTCGACAATGTAACCAGACACCTTGGACACATTTAGCTTGAGAAACAAGAGGCAATGGAGGGGCACTATAGAGTTGGGCTGGTGCCATACATACTGAAAGCAAAGATCTTTTAAATACATTGGGGGGGGGGGGGATATAGGCACTGTGTTTAATGATGTGTGACTCGGCCTGTAGGGTGGTCTTTCAGAGATCTGTAGATGCATTCACAGTGTTACTAGGCATTCACAGAAACTCTACAGAGAAATAATGGCCATAAGTCATCCTCCCATCCCTCATACTGTACCGAAATGTTATAGTTTGCAGCCGAAAAACAGAACTGTGTATAGCAACGAATGCCTAAGTAATGATCCTGAATGTAGTAACGAGTTCTGCCAACGGTTGTGCCCAGCAGTTTTGGCATCTTCTCATGTCCGTGTTTTGTTCACTTTGTCCCATTAAGCAATGCGTGCACTTAGTTACACACATCATACAAACAAATTTGTGCAAGTGCCCTGATCCAAGAGAATTACTACTACGTGCTTTGTTATTAGGAATAAATCAGTCATGTTGAGCGTTGCTGGCCGCTGTCTTCTGTATAAACTAAGCAGAAATTCACCAAATTAGTTCCTTGTAAATGGGTCACAAAACACAGGGCCAGATGCAAGTTTCAGTGGTAGCGTGGCTGTGGACTCATGATTGGAACCGGACCCGTACTGAGCATGTGCAGTATGGGTCTGCAAGTGACAATGTATAAGCACTGAGCGATTTTCAGACCAGCAATTTTCCCATTCATCGCTGTCCATACACGCTGTCCAAAAACTTCCAATGTGTATGCACCGTGAGTGATTTTTTTAAATCTCTTTGCATCCTCTGTGTTATGTTCAATAATTTTCATGAGCTTGCGGTCTGACCGTGCCCCCCGTCACAACATACCCCAACCCCACATGTCACTATGATTTTACAACCACCCTCGCAACAAAGGTGTGCCCAAATTGTTGTATTTTAAGAGGCATGTGCGTTTATAAAGGTGTATACAAAAAGGAGTTATGGGAAAGAGACTGGAAGACTAGAGATATGCAGAATAGATAGCTGCAGGCAGTCTTGGAAACACCTTCATAGATAATGGATTAGTTCCTGACCATGTCTAGGTAGTGATTCCTTCTAGCACCCGGCATCTTGAAAATCCACGCAATTCCTCTTTCCTGCCTGGGGTAGCGCTGTCTGCTGTTGTGTTTCTGGCGGTATGGTCTGTAGCTCAACTGTACTACAAGCTCCAGAAGCAGACAGCGACACCCCAGGCAGGAAAGAGGAACTGCATGGATTTTCAAAGGTGTAGGGCACTAGAATGAACACTATCTTGGTGGACAGTTTGTTGACACCAAAGGCAGACATTGACAAAATGTCTACAGAATTAATAGGTTGACATGGCAATGGTTGACAAAGGTTTGGTTTTTCATTATTTTTCCTCCACATTTTTCTGACTTTTTCATACCTTAATTGGGGTTGATAAAGCATACCGAGCACCAGCAGAGCGAGAAACATGGCCTGAATCATGGGTCCAGGTGTAGACACGGACACCAAAAAACTGTCAATCTTTTCCACGTAAACAGTTTGTCAATATCGACCTCCTGCTGTCGACTGAATGACTGTCAACCTAGACCAGTGGTAGCCAACTCCAGTCCTCAAGAGCTACCAACAGTTCACATTTTCCAGACAACCTAGCTGCTGCACAGGTGCACTCATTACTCAGGAACACATTTTAAAAGATACACAGGTGGAGCTAATTCCTTAACTTGCGATTCTTGAGGACTGGAGTTGGCTACCCCAGCCCTAGACCATACTTGCCTATCCTCCCAGAATGGCCGGAAATTGGGTCCCTGTCCCAGCCCCCAGAAAGGGGGACAATTCTCCTAGAATGCAAAGGGGGGGTGTCTGTGGGACCAAATGTTGCTAATTGCGTCGTCATTGTAGACCCACCCACCTCTGTGCAATGGCGTAAATACTGGCATTGCACAGAAGGAAGCGTGGTTATGAGGATTCGGTCATGCGGACCACACTGCCAACATAAAATAAACAAAACAAGAGAAAGCAATATACTCTTCATACGGACTTGCGTTCATGTCTGTACCAGGCCTTGTGTATTGCATACATTGGATTTTTGGTGGGTTTTTTTTGTGATAATGACCGGGTGCCAGACCCATCACAGCTCCTCTGCTTAAATACCTAATGTTGTGATACCTCCTTTAGCTTTGCCAAACTCTGCTACATTACCAAGTGTCAGCATGCATTGCTGGCTCCAGGCGCCGCATACAGCCGGAGCAAGACAATGAGCACACGCCGCCGCCGTCGCTGCTGCTGTCCTGACTTAATCAGCTGCAGAATTTGTAAACTGCACGTGTCATAGCTTGAAATGTTAGCCCTTTAGTGGGAGCCTGAAAAGGTTAGATCTGATAAAAGCCGTCAGCAGAGGAGGAAAGTGATTTATGAGGATGTAATGACACAAAAATGCCTCATTTATCACTCCTATGCAGATAGGTTAAAGTCTTCATGTCATTCTTTTAAAAACTGGACTGCTTCGAATTGTCAAAATAGGTGCTTAATTACCCCGTGTGCCTTTCATTCTGAATTACTTTCATTTCAATTTTGGTCATTTTCGCTCAGATTAATTTCCAAAATTTTCATATGGTTTTACTTAAAAGACATTCATATTTCAGATTTTTCGACTTGTGTATTACCAGTCTGTTTGAAGTTTTATTAGCTTAAGCTGTTGGGGAGGGGGGCGCAGAGCCGGCGCTAGTTAAGCCCATTCCGGAGTTTATATTTTGCTACAAGATAAATGGGGTGTAGAAACAGGAATCATTTTGTTGTCAGATTTTTCCTTTCTTTTCTAATAGAAAATAATTTTCTCCCAGTTGGCGCGGTTGTTTTTGAGTGACGTCCAATGATTATTCTTTATTGCCAGTCAATGAATATCACAAAATTAAGAAAAAAGTAGATTTTACTTTGTTTCCCTTGTCAAGTGAAACAAGTATAATCTAGCTGGGAATGTTTATTTTATTTTTTTTAGTTATATATCATCGCAGTTTCCAGCCGTGGCTGCGCGGGTCCCAAGAGCCTGTTGTCCACGGATCCTAAAATTGTTATCGCCTTGTGCTTTTGGGCAAAAGGCAATGGACTGCAATTTGGATGTAGGTTAAAGGGCTGGATGAACCAGGTTCTCTTCAAGCATATGGCTTGTGGGGAATCTGGATGCAGGTTTATTACCGGTACTTAGGATGCCGGCTGTCCGATGCCGGAACTTTGACATGGATGAGGGTGCTGGCATTGGAATCCCAACAGCTGGCATCCAGAAGAATGCTGGGGCGGGTTAGGGTCAGGCCAAAAAGGGGGCTTAGGTTCAGGCACTAGGAGAAACTAAGGGTTATTGGGGAAACTTATGGTTATTGGTGGGGGGCTGGGTGTTAGGGTTATTGGGGGTGGAGGTTTAGGCTGTGGGTAGAGGATGTTAGGTTTAGGCATTTCCTAGGGGGATATTGTAAGTTGGAGGGGTACAGGGGATAGGCACAAGCAGGGAGGATTATGGTCACCATGTGGGGGGGGGGGGGGGGGCGCAGAGAGGCTTATGGTTAAGTTGCAAGCAGGGAGGGTGAGGGGAGAGAGTTAGGTCACTCACGGTGCCCCTGTTGCCCTGTATGAAGATTTGGTCATCTATCTTTTGACTGCCGGCATCCACAGCGCTAGGATATCATATGTATCCCTGCTCACGTGCCACTGATGCCATAGCAGTGTGGTTGGCATTCTCCTGCCATGCTTAGAGGTGCAGTCATTGCATAACTGGACAAGTTCAATCCCAGTATTGCAGTGATGAGACGGGTGTCTTCTAGGATTACGATGTTTCCATCCACTAAGCCTGTGTGTCACGGGCTTGTCAGTAACCAGGTGAAGCCTATTGGGCATTTATGAGAGAGTCTGGAAGGACTCCTGAGACAGTGTTCTCCACCTGCAGCGACCTGCTGTCAGTTGGGTTACTGTCTCACAGAAGAATGGTGCTGCACCGCTACCAGACACATACAGTATATACTTCATGCCATAGGGAAGTCACATTCATTTATATAGCACCAGTTACTTATGCTTTACTATTGGGAACAAAATAGCAGCATCGGTATTACCAGACAGAGGAGTTCACAAGCTTACAATCTACAGATAGTCGCTACATATGTAATGTATAGAAGTAAATGTATGACAAGATCGGAGCTACATTATAATCTAATTATGTAAAATAATAATGTGTAAGATAAATACTCAGCAATTGCAATAATAAAATGTGTGTGTGTGTATATATGTACTATATATATATATATATATATATATATATATATATATATATATATATATACTGGTAGGTTAATTGGCTCCCAACAAATTAACCCTAGAATGTCTGTGTGTGCGTGTACATGTGGTGGGGAATATAGATTTTAAACTCCGCTGGTTCAGGGACTGATGTGAATGTTCAACTATACTCTGTAAAGTGCTGCGGAATATAAGTGTGCTATATAAGAAACTGTTAATAAATATATATATATATGTGTGTGTGTGTATGTGTAAATATATATATGTGTGTGTGTGTGTGTGTGTGTGTGTGTATATATGTATAACACAAAATGTCCGCCCCCATACAGCAGACAGTTTCAGAGAACTGTCTGCTATATGGGGCGGACATTTTATTGTGGTCCGTCTCACTAGCAGAAGAATGAAGCCAGCAAGGGAGCCGGGACGGGACCAGCAAGACAGGTAAGGCTGCGGGCGGCGGATTGGCGGGCGGCAGATGGGCGGACGGGAGGGGGCTAACTATAGCACCACAGCCCCCCGGCGCCCACACATGCACAGCGCCCCCCCGCGGCCGCGGTGCTATAGTTACGCCTCTGAATACTCCTCTAAGTCGCTTAACCCTTTTGAGTGACAACATCTCTGTGAGAGATGTGCAAATGATCTGCTAAAAATGCCAGTGTCCATCACATTTGTTATATAAATTCAAATAAAAAATGTGTTAAAAAGATTTTATTTCCTATATACAGTAACCATTACAGGTCATTACAGTTAATTAAAATGTTGGCGTGGCAATTTTCACACCTATTTTGACAAATTCACCTGGCACTCGAAGGGTTAATGTGTGCTAAGAAAAAATGTTCCCCACCCAATTACACTGCCAGGCTGACCAGTTGACACATGACAGTATGGATCCATTCAAACTCTAAGATCACAATTCTCTTCTCCAGTCTTACGTTCGGTCTGAACATCAACTGAACCTCTTGGCCATAGAATTTGAAGGCAGACCTCTATGCCAGCTTTTGTGTATTGAATTACTGCTACATGCTTGGCTGGTTAGAGCTCTGCCTTGAACAGGTGTACACATGTACTTAGTTAAGTGGCCGCTGAGTGTGTGTGTATATAAACGTGTTTGTACGTACGGTACGTGGAAGTTCTTTAGAAATGAATGAAAAAATATCGAAAAAAAACCTAAAGTTTTTGAAGTCAAATAAAATCCTGTCGTAGTTGATCCCCCTGCGTACCTTCGGCAGCACTGAACTGTGCTGTACTAAAACGCTGTAATTACAGGGTAGTACGAGGAGAACGCCGCACTGTCTCTTTACCATGTGATCTCCGAATTGTTCTGTGCGGAATAAAAGAGCATTCAGGCATGCCGGAGAAGAACTGTCAGAAATCTTCTGCACCCAGCTCTTTTGTGAGGCTTTTAAAGACCTTTCAGGGAATTACATTTAATTAACACACAAAAAAAAAAAAATAAGTGGGAGAATGAAAGAACCCTCGTTTCGGGGAAATGTAAAGCGTTATAAAATTTCATAATGTTAATACATTAGTAATGTAACCAGAATAGGCGACAGAGGAGAAGTGATGGTGTTTGACTCGCACGGTACTTATTAGAGAAATATTTGTCTTCCTTGTTACTTTTTTATGAAGGGTAACGTAATGTCTCTAATGCGTTGGCTTTTTATCCCCCCATCTCCATTGTGGAAATTACAAAATGAGCTTGTGACACAGTGGATCATCTTTCTTCTCTGGAAAGTGCTGCGTGGACGAGTATCTGTGCAATTCAGAGAAATACTGGATGTTCCTCTAAGAGAATAGATCTTCTCTTTCATGTTCGCAGCCCAGACTACTTTACCTCTCACAGAGTCATTTATACTGACGTTCATATTTCTGGCTTCGGTTCCCGGAAGCGGGCACAACGAGACGTCTCCTCATCACGCAAAGATCATAACCCAGATTTAGCCGTATTGTCGTTACACTTAAATATTAGCTTTTAGAACGTCGGCAACAATTTTGCGAGTTCAGGACCCAACGCTGGGATTTTTTTCTATGCGCACTGCTTCTTCCAAATCTTACATTTCCAGTTTTCAGTTCCGTTGACAGACCGTGAATTTAGTTGGAAAGGGTTTTGTAACGTTCCCGCTTGTACGGTCCTTCTGAATAAGGAAACAGACCTCTTCCCTACATAGTTTTATTATTAAATGGACCACCTGTAAAACACTCATCATTTAGATCATTTAGATATGTGTTTAAATATAATAAGTATAAGTTTGCTGATGTTAACTATTTTTATGTGCGGGTGTAATTATTTTCTTTGCTGTTTTTTCTTTCTTACTTCATCTTGTTTCTTTTTTGCTTTGGTTTGCCTATGACTGGGTATGGGTCATAGGGTCGGAAAGAGGAAGGTCATCCACTGAAGGTCGACATGCATCAAGGTCGACATATCTGAAGGTCGAAATAGGGTTAGGTCGACAGGATCTTTAGTTCGACACAAACATTAGGTTGACATGTCAACAGTCAAAAGGTCGACACCATAACATTGCACTGCATTCCCTAGCATGACTCGCATGCTTCGGGCACGGTGCCTGGCTACGCTCGACACACTATTTTATTCTCCCTCCACGCTCTAGTGCAGGGGTGGGGAACCTTTTTGGGGACAAGGGCCGTTTGTATTAGTGAAAAATGCCTCGCGGGCCATATATATATAAAAAAAACACAAGTTCACCTGGGGCAGCTGTCCCACGCTCCGGCGGCTGCCGCAGTTTAAGAATTGGCGGTCTGTGTGGTCCGACGGCTGTGCAGGGAGTCAAGTATAAGGAAATCTCGCGAGAAGTCGGTAGCTCTCATGAGATTTCCCCTGTACTTGACTCCCTTTGCAGCCGCCGGGCGGGCGGGCCAGACAGACCGGTTGCGGGGGGCTGTACCGTAGACGGCCCGCGGGCCGGAGGTTCCCCACCGCTGCTCTTGTGGATGGTAGTGCATGAAATACTGCCGGTCGGCACATATCGGCTCAAAAAAGTGGAAAACCCCATGTCGACCTAATGCATGTGTTGGACTAATGACTCTGTCGACCTTCAGTCATGTCAACCTTCAGTGGTCAACCCAATACATGTCAACCTAGGGACCGTATACCTTATTACTTTCCAATACATTTGAAACTAAAGGTTGTAGTAGGGATTATGTTGGTGATGGGCAAGCCCTAGCTCACATAGACACTAATGCCCCTTTCGGATAGCAATGCTTGGTTGGACTGGGGTCCAACACGGCACTGCCCCCGGGTCCACAATTTTCACATTAAGCAGAGATGTTCTATCTCGGCTGCTATTTCCGATAGGGGAAATAGTGTTCAATGCAGCTGTTTCCGACAGCATTGAAGACGGATTCCGCCAAAACAGATCTGCCTTTTAAATAAGTTGGATCTGTTTTGTCGGCTACAGCCGCGGATTGTTGAATTCAAGAACGGTTTTCGACAATTTGCTGCCGTTTTCGCCGACATTCCCACTTTTTGACACACGACAGATGGAACATGGAATTCCGCCTGTTGAGCATCTGTCGTGCGGAACGAGATCGTTCCGGGATTCCGAATGTCGGGAAGTTCCAACAGTCGGAATCTCGGTGTCGGGGTGTTCTGACAGTCGGAATCTCGGACTCAATACAGCCCTTAACCCGGATCTCCCATTACACAGAGGGTGACCTGGGCTTAACCCTTCTTCTATCCTGGGTGGAATTGCCATAAACACCATATACGCATCCTATGCACTTACATAATAGAAGCTGTCACAGCACAGGCCCCAGTCCGGCAAACGTTAAGATCCTTGGATTACTTTTCACCTGTTAAGGGTACTTACGTCTCTGGAGTCCTGGTTCGGCACTGCACAAATCTCTAGGAACATGGTGAATACGCATTGGTATGCGGCCACGATGGAGAATGTCCGGGAATTCTACCCGCGGTGCATCTCATGCCTTAAGGAAAAGTGTATGAGATCTCCTCTGTATGTCATGGAAAGAACATTTTGTACTGTACTTAGCTGATATTACATCAATCCCAGTGTGCATAACAATTTAGCAATTAAAAAAATCTAAGCCATGAACTCACTGATGTTAGCACAGCCCCACTGTGTGGTTTCTTAGTATTCCGAAGACGAAGCCCTGAGATCATTCATCTTTTTCCTGCCTAAGATAATTTGACCATTCAATTTGATGGCACAACAAAGCATTACATTCAAATGAATCTAATGCAATTGCTCTGACTTCAGCCCTAATGTCATCTTAGCATAAGGAGAACGTCTGAGTGTTATGAAACAGGTGGCTCTCGCTATCCAACACACAAGGATTAATACATAGCCAGGTATATACATGACTATTCTGGCACGTCTAGTACAGTACAGAGAAAGGGACTGTCTATAGTAGGATTACTATGTTTATTTATTTAGTAAACATTTCTTCTAAATAGCACAGAATATTCCTTTGTGATAAAATAAACTGAGTGGTTATAAACAGGGGGGGAGGGGGGGTGTATGTGCCCAGCACTTAAGCTGCCCATACACGCTGCGACGCCGGTGTGCGTTGTGGGCTTAAATAGCATCCATCACATCGCATTGCATGCCTTGTGCATGCAATGCGATGCGATGAATATCAGTACAAAAAGTATGTGCAGCACATACTTTTTGTACTGTGCGATGAGGTGCCGCATGAGCACGCACCTCAAAGCACACATCGTACCGCCGGGATCGCAGCGTGTATGGGCGGCATTACGCAGTGCTGGGCACATACTTTTTGGGGATGTAAAATACAATGAGATAGCACAAAATTATAATACAATGTGAATCATTTCTCAGCATCTATATATATTTAAAAGGCTAATTATTCCTCAAGACTATTAGGTGAAGTATCACCAGTGACCAATAGAGGCCACTCGACACACCAAATTGCTCTTTAACAGAAAGTGAAAGCAAAATTAGTTGTTTCAAACTTGCTGGTTATAAAGAGAGAGAGGGAGCTGTGAAGACAGAGGCG
This sequence comes from Crinia signifera, assembly GCF_055691185.1. Taxonomy (NCBI): domain Eukaryota; kingdom Metazoa; phylum Chordata; class Amphibia; order Anura; family Myobatrachidae; genus Crinia; species Crinia signifera. The sequence goes on along the minus strand of NC_139228.1, from coordinate 25,904,504 downwards.
AGGGCAGCCAGTTCATTCAGGCAGGGGGGGCGGGAAATGAGCAGGGTGGCCGGCAGATCATCCTAAGTGGGGGCATGGTGAGCATGGCCGCGACCTCATGGCTACCACCCCCCCTGAATCTCCCCCCCCCCCCCCCCACCATGCAATGCTGGTATTTTAGGCATTTCACATGGAGGGGCAGGGCTACAAAGACATGATTTGCGTCATTTGCTCCTTGGGGTGTCACGGGTGAGTGGCCACATTCCGGGGGGCCGGGAGGGAGACCCAATTTCCAGGACCTGCACGGCTATTTTGGGAGGGTAGGCAACCCTAGGATAGGGATTGAATCATGCAGAACCAATAAATGGCTGTTGGACATACTTGCCTTCTTTCGGAGGGCGTGGACAGGCACTAACATCATCTTCAAGCCCTGCCCTGTTTCTAGCCGAATGCTGTGATTAGTGGGTCTTGGGAGAAAGGGCGGGGCTAAAATTATGCGGTTTGATATTTTAGACCCTCCCTGCAGCACCACGATCGTTGGATTTGATTTTCTGCAGCTGAGGGGGATGCAAGGGTCCGTAGATGAGGCGGGAGACATGCCCACATTTCCGGGGGCCAGGAGGTCCTCCCAATTTTTGGGAGCCTCTCGCCCATTCCGGGAGGCCAGTCAAGTATGCCAGGGGGAAATGTCAGTCTCTTATTAGATATATACGGCTGTAAGTTACAGTGTGGTGCTTTCCCGCCTTGCTCCTCCAAGAACAGAGCGTGAGGCACAGATACACGTAGTAGCCATATATCTCGGTATTTTGTTCAAACCCTTTGCCACGATCCCTGTATCATGTGGAATTGGGATTCATTGTTGCATACATCAATAGAAAACCAGAAGTTAAAAGCTTTTATTAACGATATGCTATGTCTGGTGTCTTTTATCATAGATGTGCGCGCTTAGTATTAATTATATATGTCGTTTATTGTCGTCACTAACAAATAAGTGTTGCAGCGGGTGAGATGAGCTTTGTTTATGTCGTTCCCCGGCTATCGTTCTCTGCATTGAGCTGATAGGAGCATTAGAGCCGTGATTTGCAGAGACCAGGGGGCGGCAGGGAAGGAGGATTCTGAAAGAGAGTGTGCATTAGTCCCAAGCATAAAGCATCCAGCGCTGGCTGTCACTATTTTAATTAGATAAAACAAGGCCAAACACTAATGAAACCTGACTCTCTCATTAACATTCTGAAAGGTTTGGGATACATGTCTGAAGGGGAATCTGGTTGGGAAAACAGTATTTGTTTTTCCTGCAATGGCATCCAATGTTCTGTACAGCCTCAATCAGCCTGCGATATTTAGTAAGGTCTCTTTTATATTACAGTAGGTTTAGCAATCATTTTTGCTTTTATGGATTTTTTTTTCTACTTTATCCAGGTCTGATGATTTTCCTTATTACAATATATATTGTGTTTTTGAAAGATTATACGTTCGCAGCTGTGAAATGTTGTATTTTTGGAATACCGGATACGGTAGATGCCTTTTATAACTTGGATGGGGCTTACTTGGGAATTTTTGTTTTTCTTTGAATATGCGAATGCTTAATACAAATATATTTAGCAGAGTGGAGTGGAGCTTACAACCTATATTCCCTACCACATGTAAATATAGAACCTAGAATACTCATGGATTATGTAGTTCATTACAAATTGAGTGTATTTATTACTGCAGCTATGATGTCCATTATAAGCTTACTAGTAAAAAGCTCATCAGAATGACGGCTTCTCAGAATGTACTTTGGTACTTGTGTAATATCTGTGCGCCCGATTTTTTAATCGCATGCCTTAACTTAAGGCATGCGATGGGAGCCGATTTTCTGGGTTTTTAAGACGTTCCTGTACAATAAAAAAAATCGGTCGCATCACATGCCATTATAATGGCATGCGATGCGACGCGACCGACCCGATTTTGCCATTGGACCTCAGACCCGATTTTACATTGGATCCGATGTTAAATGCCCCCCAGACCTGATTTTTCATTGTATACCCACCCTGTTGGTTAATTATTAGGTCAAATGCCCCCCCCCCCCCCCCCCCCCCGTTGTTAACGCCACCCACTATCAACGCCAACCTGAAGCGTGGCTGCCGGCGGCGGTATGCATCCTCTGACTTTTTCATACCCCCACTATCCACGTTGGCAAGGAGTTGATTTCATTTAGTGTGGCGGGCGCAGAGAGCCACCGAGCCCTCGCCACACTTCGGGTTGATGTTGATCTTGGCATGGCGTTAACAATGGGGGGCATTTCACATAGTAATTCGTCAGGGTGGGTGTACAATTAAAAATGGGGACTGTAGGGCATTTAACACTGGGTCCAATGTAAAATCGGGTCTCAGGGACCATTTAACATTGAATCCAATGTAAAAATTGTGTCAAATCAGTTGCATCGCATGCGATGCGACTGATTTTTCGGACCGATGTCAAAATCGGGCACCCAGATATTACACAAGTACCTGTACTTCCACTGTGCAGTTTCAGCCCACAAACTCTCCATGCTCACAGATTGCCATACATTGGGCAGTATTCAATGAGAAAAGTTCTCCGTGTTTTGTGGAGAATTTGTGCTTTGTTCGCCTTGGACGGAGCATTTTGCTCTCCAAAAGCGAGCAACCCTATTCAATGTGAAATATTCTCCGTCTTTCTAAGTGATTTTCTCCGCCTCTCTCCGTGTAGAAATTCTCCATCTTTTGATGGAGATCTGGAATGTGAACTTTTAAACTAAAAGGTTTTTTTTTTTTTATTTTGGTGTAAAAAAATCAGGTTTTTTTTTCTGTGAAGGGGCATGTTATTTTTATTCATGTGCTTATAGCACATGAATATATATGTAATTTTAAAAAAAAATATTTTTTTTTTATTTATTTTTTTATTTTTTTACACAGTGCAGCCAGCAGGGGGCCGGAGCGCTCGAGCCGCTCATTAGATATTCATATATTCACTGCACCCGATCGTTAATATGCACGATCGGGTGCAGTGAATACTGGGTCCCCCGCTGGCTATAGGGGGGGGGGGGGCAGCCTGTGCTGCCTGGGTCCAGGGGAGCCCCCCTACCCTCCACATTCCTCTGGAGCAGCCAGGGAGACTTTAATCTCTCTGGCTGCTTCCGTCCCCCGGCTCCCTGCCAGCTCCCTGCCGCGGACGCTCGTCCGCTGCAGGGGTTAAGACTCGCCGCGAGTGGCGGCGAGTCTTAACTACATTGAATAGTGGGAGCAGGAGGCACCGGAACAGGGAGAATCTCCGCTTAAACACGGAGAGTGCATGGAGAGCGAAATAAAACGCTCTCCATGCACGGAGAACTTTGTCATTGAATACTGCCCATGGAGTAAAAGAGGGAAATAGCCGTGTCCATGTAACCAGAGAAGTATATAGTGGGCGACTGATAACATGAGAAATATAACACAGTAAAATTCATTTCTTTTACATATCGATCATATTTAAATCTGATTTTCGGAGAGTTCATTCTAGATTTCGAGAAACATGACCATAATCTGTAGATGTAAAAGGCTAATATTGCTCACCTCTTAGGTGAAGTACCACCAGTGACCACTAGAGGCCAGTCAATGGACCAAATTACTCCTTAACACAGTGGTTCCCAAAACGTTTTGAATCACGGCACCCTAAAGTATCAGAATATTTTTCACGGAACCCCTAGGCCAAAAGTTGGTTACTAGTTTCAGGAAAGATATCAAATTAGTTGTGATTTAAATGTTTTTCCTTAGGTCCACTTATGTGGTGAGAAACAGGATTCACTTCTGTTTACCCACATATTCTTAATTGAAAGCCACAATCCCTGATTTTGCCTATTTCATTGGCCATAAAAAACTTGAACCACCAACCTGAGGCACCCCTGCAAGTGCTCCAAGGCACGCCAGGGAGCCTAGTCGCACAGTTTGGGAACCACTGCCTTAACAGAAAGCGAAAGCCAAATGATCTGTTTCAAAACTAGGGATGATGGTGAAACATCGAGATTCGATGGCCGTCCCTATTTCAAACTTGCTGGATATGGAGAGAGGGAATCTGTATGCGCCGGTTGGGCGTTTTGTATCATTTTAGAAACGCTTTGCCCTTTATGGGCAGTATACAAGATGATATCTCCACTAATTACTGTTTTAGACGTCTGCCAAAATATAAAGGGATTATCATGTTTATTGGCAAGATATCATGCTTCGAATTCTGCCATAAGGTTTCCACCTCGCTCTGTCATTTACGTCAATTAGCAAAGTGAAAGGTCAATCTCCATTGTCTGGAAGATCCCACGTTGGTGCTAGTGGATAAAACCAAGCAGATCTCAGTCTGGTCTATATGTACATGCAAGGAGGACCCCCAAGTGGTGCTGTTTGCCGAATTTGAGCGGGTTCCAGATCCAAACTAGGTAAACCTTGCATTTTTTAATACAGATGGGAACTTGTTTTGATTAGCTGAAATTATGCCCATATATATTATCACATGAAATTCCCCAGAAGACCAAAAATGCAAGGCTTAGCTGTCGTGCTAACATATCAAAGCTAAAATAAGCCTGCTCTGATTGTGGGAGATGGAAGCACCTGGGGGAAACCCGTGCAAGCATACGGAGAACATATAAACTCCACACATATACAAAGTTGGAAACAGACCCATGACATCAGTGCTGTGAGGCAGTAATGCTATCCATTACACCATACGTGCTGCCCCGTGAGTTATAAATACAGTAGGATCAATGACATTAGCATGTCAGGTTTTTTTTTTTTTTTTCTATGGAGCCCCAGAGAAATTTAGTTGATGATAATAATACATATAAAGTATTTGCAAAGAAATGTGACATTATTACATACAGTGCACTGAATAAAAAGTAATAGCCCTGCTCACTAGGGACATCATACTGAAAATGTACTTATTTTATAAATGGTATTAAATTGCAAAGCAAAATCCAAGTAATATAATTGCATCTGTTTATGTGAGTTGTGGGGAATGTTTTCAATGGTACGAATTGTGTCTGTATAAATGGCATTGTCCTAGGAACCTTGTGGAGCTGTACAAGTTGTGCTATTGGTAGGGTTTGCCTTACTCCATTCATAGAGACCATTAGTCTTGGCAGGTTTGACATCACCACATATTGCTGCTCATCTCTAGTAAGAGTTAACTGTATGCTGTGGTTTCCCAGCACAATATAGTTACCAATGGGATCCGACGGGGTGCATACACATTTGCCGGGGGGGGGGGGGGGGGGGGATTGGGCCATTCTGCAGAGGACATTGCTATTGACCTACGGGAGTGCGCATAGTTATTTAATATAGGGCCCTAATTCAAGTTGGGTCGCAGATGTCTGGAGATAGATTTTTGGTCTTCTGCGCGTACACCGCGGCTTCAGCATGCATGTGTGAAGCTTCAAAGTGCAGGATGCGATCGGACTTTGCCAGCGCTGGGTATCAACGTGCCATTTAGGACGTGTGGTCTGGACAACGCAGGCGTGTTTCCGGGGGACGTCTGCGTGACATTACACGAAAATGTTGGGGCTGCACTTGCCTTCACAGCCTGGCATTTTTAGCAGAGCTGCTGCTGAATCGGCCCCATAGTGCGTACACACTAGACGATATGTAATTATCATGCATATGGTTACATTTTTCCCTTACATTTTCTAGCGCTCCCCACTGGGCAGGCTTTTTAGAGGGGGGGGCGCTGCCTACAAAAAAACCTCCACGCTGTGTCTAAAGTCCGGGATGCGCCCCTGAACACGGTCAGCCGCTGCCCGGCTCTGTCCCCCGGCAACCCAGCCCCGTAGACGAGAGGGGAAGCGCCACCAAACAGCTGGAGCTGGGCAACGCTGAAGCTGATTTCAGCCAACAGCTCAGCAGTGCTGTCCGGCTCTAACCAGTGGTAATCCCGAGAATTTTCCGGGCTTGCCAGTCTGGGCACTAAGGCATAGCTTGGAAAATTCCCAGGATTACCAATAAAGGGGTTAAAGTGATTTAATTGATATTGGAAAAGCCCTAGAAGTGCTTTTTCTCTCTCTTCTGATGTGCTAGGTCTCTACTCCAGTCCTCAAGTATCTACAACAGGTCATGTTTTCAAGATTTCTATCTTGGAGAACAAATGGAAGCAAATATGAACTCATTTGTGCATAATGAAAGAAATAGGACCAATGTAGACGGCATGTGCATAATCGCTTATGCCCATGTGCAAGTCTTGACTGCGGGCACCCTCCGAGATTTGCATAGACTCTGAGGCGCTCTTAGCGCGGGGGACAGGCAGGGGGCGTTCGCTGCGTGCACCCAGGAAAATGGACATCCACTTCGGAATGGGGGCAGCCACTTGCCTTCCGGGGGTGGGCGGATGACGACACTGGATGTCGGCTGTCCGCCATGTTCTCTGAGCAGGGCGCCGCTAATCTAAGTCAGCAGAGATTGACTTGAGATTTGCGAGTGCTGCAGAAATCATTTGGGGGTTGGCGACCATTCACAGTACTGCGGGGATTGCCCCTGTAGCAGTTCCACACTGCATGGTAAAGTCCATGTGAAAATAGTCCTCCAATGGGAGAAGAGATGATAGTAAGATGAATACGGATAACAGTCTTTTAGTAGTAGAGTCAGAAGTCCTGTAATTGGATGGTGTCCCCTATACATCCAGCTCAGCAGTTTTATACTGGGCACTCATGTCAAGCCTGCCGATGTCAAGTCAAGTCAAGTTTATTGTCATCAACAGAGGAGAAACTCCCTCTCTGCAGACGAAATTATATCATACATAAAATACCAGTACAGTAAAAGCAATATCCGCATAAATACATACATACATACAAAAAGAGGTACATAAAAGATACATAAAACCAAACAAGATGCATAAAACCAAACAAGAGCGTCAAGCATTCAACAACCGTACTGCTGACGGTAGGAAACTGTTATGTAAGCGGCTAGTACGTGCTCTAAGGGTTCTAAACCTTTTTTGCGAGGGTAATAACTCAAATGAGCTAGAAAACGGGTGACTAGAGTCGGCCAGAATGTTTTTAGCACGCTTTCGAATTCTAGAGTTATAGAGCTCTAATAGGGTTGGCAACTGCACTCCAATGATTTTTCCTGCGGAGTGCAGTTGCCAACCCTATTAGAGCTCTATAACTCTAGAATTGTCACAGTGAAGACCTAGCAGCAGGAGAGAGTTCACATTTCAGTTGGAAGGTCACATCCTCAGATGCATAAACAGTCCTTCTGCAGTTCCCATTTACGCATTTCTCCATAAACCAATAGCCTGGTTTTCATCAAATGAAACCAAGGTTTTGGTTAATGGGGATTTTCTCATAAATGACCAATTTAAAACCAGTTGGTTCAGTAAACTCTACATCTGAAAAGTGTCCTTTGCACAGAAGTGGTCTGCGTCCACTTTTGCTCCTGTTCCTGGTCCTCAGCAAAGTGTAGGAGATACTTTACACGATGTGAAGAGCTATACAAATATGTTCATTAAAACTAATCTAATAGGTGCAAATCTCTTCATGGCTCATTGACATCTAAGTTTTATTAATGAATTTAAAACTATTAAACTTTATTTTAACACATGCCTTTCAGTGGAGTATCTCCCACTATTACGTTCTAAGATACCGACACCGCGCTGCGGAGTGTTTGCCATGATTACATTTGCAGGCATTAATTCAGCTGGGTAAAGTTCTGTAAAACTAATAAAACACACACATTTTAAAACACATTTATGTGATTATAGCCCTCATGCTACTCCTGGGGACATTAAGTAATTAAGACCCTCATACTTAGTAGAATAGGCTTACGAAAAATGCCTCTTTGTAGACCTGCCAACTTCAAAACATTTCTTTACAGTCAGATTATAGGGAACAAGTTGCAGGAGAGTGTATTGCGGCACTTACAGGTATAATTAGCACTTTGCAAGCCACGCAAATTGCACGCTGCAAAAATAATGTGTTAAATTGGAGCAAAACAGTTAAATGAACAAATGAACATGTCCCTGTAGCACTTGACAAGAAGTATTTCCTAGATTAATGTGATGTACATAGTACTCTATTACAGATGTACGTACACACACATTGCTAGAGGGCAGGGATGGTGTAAGGCTCCTTGACAGAGCTTCAATCTTCTGCCTCCAACCCCACACTGCCATTAATACCCTCTGCAGCATGGCCGTCATTAACGAGGACCTCTAGACGAGAATATCCTTTACTTCCTCGTATATCCATTTATACACTTGATTGAACCTTTGTATAAGGTTTTATGTTTGTTGTTTGATACAGGTTGAGTATCCCTTATCCGTATATCCAAAAACCGAAAAATTCCAAAAATGTGTTTTTTTTCAGAATATTTCATTTTTTGTTTTTGTTTTTAACTCATTTATGTATTATTAGGTGCTGCAGAACCCTTGTGGCACCCTATAAATAAACAATAATAATAATAATAATAAATATGTTAAAAAAAATATTCCAACAACCGGAAAAATCCGTTATCCAAAATGCTTCTGGTCCCGAGCATTTCAGATAAGGGATACTCAACGTGTACTAGTGTTTAATTTGCACATTGGCCATAGCGACTTAAAAATGTCTTAAATCTTCAGCATTGCCTGATTAATTGTTTAATAGTTTAGTAATATATAATATTATAATATTAGCAATATTATTTTTATGGCACTTGCTTTAAAATCAAGTGTTTTCCTAGTAAATTCATGCAATTTTAAGGGTGTAGCAAAGTTAACCAATAGGTACGCTGATTCATAAGATGATGACATCATCTTGGCAGAAGTCATTTATGCGGCATCAGAGAAGCCTTTTCCTGTTTTCTGCACAGGCCACACCCAGATTCTTGTTCAGCTGAGATCTCTACAGCAGGCCCCTCCCCTTTAATATTGAACAATCGTAATGAATAGGAAAAAAGAGTAATCTTATAGTGGACATGTGTCATAGAAAACATTTACAATCAAAACAGGTTATATTTTTTAAAAGTGTCAGCAACATACTTATGAGACCTTTTAAAATGCTGGAATCTTGTATTGGAATTTTTTTTTTTTTTTTTATTCATTTTTTTTTTTAAGATGGCATTTACTCTATAGGGTTTTTAATAAATAATGAGACGTGACTGAAACAGTTGCATTTGTTTGGGAACAGTGTGGACAGATTGGTACCTGCTGCCTAGACAGATGGTTCCAGCTTTGACTGTCCATAGTATTGAATGTGTTTGTCTAGAGAGGCTCCACACAGCCCTCTACCAGGTTTGTAGGGATTTCTCAGTTATTTGAACAGAACCAAACCTTGTCAAGCCTCATTTAAAAGTCGCAGATTGAAACTCAACTGAGGCTCCAGCAGGGATGTTGAAAGGTTTATCTTTCAGTAAAGGATAGGGGCCATCCGTCGTAATTAATCTGCTTCATCTGCAATTCGGAGGCCTTGTTGCCCTTCTGTATATTTTTGTTTCATTTTTTTTGTTGTTTCTTAAGGCATCTAGAACGGCGTCGCTCCTTGAGGGCAGCAATACGTGCCAACAGATCCCCAGCATGCTGAAAGTTGTAATACTTTGCTAAAGAGTGTAGCTGGTTTTCCTCTTAGCCTCCCGCTCAACTTTAACCTCCAACCTCGTCTACTATGCATCATTGCAAATAAAATTGCTGCACTTTGACAAGAGGATATAAAGTCAGGAGGCCATCAAACAGAAATCTCAGTGATTTCACTAAAGCTAAACTTAAACTGAACGCAGCTACCTCCCCGCACAAGACCCTCAATAGGAAGTCAAACACTCAACCATATCGCTTTAGTTTTGATAATCCCTTCTTTAATAGAAAGGAAAAAGAAGAAATATACATAATAAAATATGTTTGACAACTGGAATTCAGTGCTCTCGTTACGGCCTGTCTCTGCCTATTACACAGATTTCTGGTCTTCATTTTAAAGAGTGCTCTTTCCAGCAAACTTCATGTGATATTCATATAAACATGGCCTTTTGTATACAGAGTCCAAAATGAGTTTCTAGTATAAGAATAAGGCAAACCAGATGGTAGAACAGAACAACATACTTGTGCTCTTGATGGCTTAGGTTGACCTTTTCTCCTTAATGAAGGCAACTTTAATCTTAATAGTGGTAACAAAAGATTTAGACCAGTCCAAAATTTTGGGAGAGATGAGCAATAGTGAATGGCCCTTTCTAATTCTAAAAGGGGTATTCCCGATAGGGATAAATAGCGGTGGTCACTATTCAATGCTGTCTTCCCTAACAGCATTGAACAGTCGGACCCGTTCTGCCGAGAACGGCCGGGACTTGCCGAGCTCCCGGCCACAGCTCGACTATTTCTGGCTGTTTCTCGCGGCCACGCCCCCCTTTCGGCACTCGGCAGGCAGGACATTAAATTCCGCTTGTCGAGCCGACCGAGAACAGGACCGGGTGGCGGCTGTCGGGCTAGCCCGACAGTTGTGACACTGGATTGAATACCCCCCTTAAGCTGGCCATACACTACTGCGATGTATCGCAGCAGTATAAGGCCATTCGACCCCCCTTTAGCCACCCGGGACCTTCCCTGGTGGCAAGATCCAATGCAATACATTGCATGCTCTCCTTTCACAGTCGATGTATTGCATGTGACCATGTTCAACGCCGCCAGGAGGGTGTTCCGAATCGGAGACCTCCAGTTCCCATCCGCGAACAGGACGGCGCATTGGATCAGTTGTCAAGCACATCCAATTTGAGATGATTTCTGAGCCCGATCTGTCGGAATCGGGTCAAATCGGCCCAAATCAGCCTAATGGGGGTCATTGGTATATGAACAGTACATATCTTAGGATGTTGTGACTATGTAATACTCATATATCACTTACTAGTTACAGAGCTCTATGTGAAATTATGGGATTTGTTAAATGCTTGCTGATGATGATTTAACATTAAGTGGAACTGTAGTATACAGTTATGACATTTTCATTACCAGAAATCGTTCTATTAATATTGCACCACATAATTGAAGTTGTTGACCATTCACATCAAAGTTCAGATACTATAATAAATTTAGAGCCTTAAAAATGTAAGTTGCCACGTTGGCGTGATGTTCTAACCGTGACTGCTGTGTAGTAACACATGGCACCTAACGTGGACATCCAACGTACCAATATGTGTGCTTCGTATATTAGGTGTAGCATGCATGCCACAGCAACTGGTCAAAAGACAAACAGGAGCGAATAAGTAACATAATCTGTCTTAAAAATATCAGAACATACTATACAACAAGGGATAAGCTACTATAAACATAGGTTGAACTAGATGGACGCAAGTCTGTTTTCAACCTCACCTACTATGTAACTATGTAAGATGTGTGGGGGGAGGGGGAGTATAACAGGGCAGGGTTCCGTGGGGGAAGAGTCATGTCTACTGGAATGACTCGGCATGTGACGTGTGCATTTTTTGTACTAGTTAAGTCATAAACAAACACAAGGGTCCTTTGTGTCGGTAGGAAGCTGGTATGGTTTTGGAGTGCGGGAGGAGGAAACCCAAAGAAACATGGTTAGAACATAAACCCCATACTCGCAGCTTGGTAATGAGAGAGGGGGGGGGGGGGGTAATTCCATTTCATATATTGCTTCCCATCGGGCGGATTATTTTCCATTCCATGTATTGGTTGGTCAGTCGCTAAAATGTAGCAGTGGGTAGTGAGCAACTATGATGGAGTTGATTTTCACTGTTCCCATTTTTTATTTGCCTAGTAATAATAATAAATCTGGTTTAAACTAGGGTGTCTTTGTGTCCTTCCGAAAATTACTCTTTAATATTTACTTTAGTAATGCCCAGTAACAACTTCTATCTGGCAATAACTAGAAGTTTGGATATCGCAATTCAAGATGGACCCTAGAGTAGTGAGTAGAAGTTCTATACCAGGGGTGGCCAATCCGGTCCTCGAGATCTACCAACGGTCCACGTTTTCCAGGTTACCTAGCTGGTGCACAGCTGTAGCCATTACTAACTGTCACATGACCCAGACCACCTAGCTGGTGCACAGCTGTAGTCATTACTAACTGTCACATTTTAAAACCTGCTGCATTCATTCCTACTATAGATCCACAGGTTGCCTGGAAAACATGCACCGTTGGTAGATCTTGAGGACAGGTTTGGCCACCCCTGTTCTATACCATTAGAGGCAATACCCAATAATGGAGTGTTTATGGAAAAGTTGGTGACAAGACTGCATTATCATGGTTCTACGGTGCAAAGCCCAATTTTAGCGTTACGTGATTCAATGCATCAACCAACCTTTGGCTCTTCAAGTCTATGGGGGGTAGTGTACAGCAGTGGGAGACTCTTAAAATACCTTTACATTCCGGACCTTCCTAATCATTCCGGAAGAGTTTGCAAGTATGATATGGGTATGGGTCATTGGGTCGACCACTGAAGGTTGTCGGGTTCCAGACAGCTGGCAGACAATGTCTAGTCAAACAGTCAATAGTTAGACACCAAAACTTAGACATGCATTAGTCAGACATTGAGAAAACTAACAAGTAAAATGTTGACATGTAAAATTAATATGTGTACATGAACTCCGTATAAGTGTGGTTATGGTATATTAGATCTACAATGTCTAGGTCATATGGTCGACCGCTAATGGTTGACAGTCAAAAGGTCAACAGGGTCCAATGGTCAACAGTGAAAAGGTCAACAGGGTCAAAAAGTCGACATGGATTTTTGTTCACAAAATGTGCTGACAGACCGTATTTCATACCCTACCACCCACTACGGCGTGGAGGGAGAATATAGTATTGTGCCGAGCGTAGCACATTAGACAGCACAGTTAGACGGGGTCCATGTCAACAAACACAGCAAAAAAAAGTAAATCTTTTCCATGTCGACCTTTACTATGTCAACCTTTTGTCGATGTCAACAGTTTGGCTGTCGACCTATTGACTCTGTCGACCTTTGGACCCTGTCGACCTTTTCACTGTTGACTACACATATTGATTTTTCATGTCAACATTTTACTTGTGTTGTTAGTTTTGTCAATGTCTGACTAATGCGCCTCTAAATTTTGGTGTCGACCTATTGGCTGTTCGACTAGACATTGTCTGTGAGCTATACCACACCCAAGATTGACATGGGCTTAGGTTAACAGGGTCATTATGTCGACATTATTTCACCTTTTTGTCTCCCAAATGTCAACACAGTCGACATGGACACTGTATCAGTGCACCATGTTCCCTCGCTGTGCTCGCCATGCTTCGGGCACTATTTTATTCTCCCACCACGCCCTAGTGGATGGTAGGGCATGAAATACCGCCTGTCGGCACATGTCAGCTAAAATAAAAGTGAAAAACCCCATGTCGACCTTTTGTCTGTGAACCTTCCCCATGTCGACCTAATGCTTGTGTCAACATAATGACCCTGTTGACCTAAAACCATGTCGACCTTCTGAGGTGTCGACCTAGGCCCATGTCGTTCTTCAGTGGTCGATCTAATGCTAGTCGACCTTCGTGCTATTGACAGTATACGTATGATATTTTATGTCACTAAGGGCCAGATGTATCAAGCTTCAAAAGTGATAAAATGGAGTGTGATAAACAGCCAGCCAATCAGCTCCTGTCTGACATTTTTCAAACACAGTCTGTGACAAGTAGGGATGCCAATCCCGGGGCATTTTTTCAATCCCGGGAATCGGGATTGAAAAATGCTCAATCCTGGGATCCCGGGATTGGCATCCCGCCCCTGTCCCCCACTTACTTTAGTGCGGTGGAGCGGGGCTGGCAGCGGCTGTCCCCCATGAGTGGTGGAGCGGGGCTTGCGGCGGCTGTCCCCCATGAGTGGTGGAGCGGGGCAGGTGGTGGCTGCGACGCCGGACGGAGAGAAATGCTGTCACTGTGCGTGGCCGTGAGCGTGTTCTGGCGCCGGAGGTGCAGCGCTGCGGCCTGCGCAGCGTGACCCATAGGTCACACTGCGCAGGCCACAGCGCTGTACCTCCGGCGCTGAAACCCGCTCACCAGTCACCAGTCAGTGTCACGGAACAAGTTAATTCAGAAGTGACAGGGCAGAATGACCGGAACCCTCTCCCCGTCTGACCTCTATCGGCCGTATCCCGTGTCGGTAACAGCACACGCTCAGACGCTGCCCGGCAATAGACTGTACAAACCCGAAATCCCGGGACAAGGCAGGCAGGAGCTGATTGGCTATGGTGGGAGATAACAAGTTATTCCATAACATTATATTAAGTCCTGGTAAACTGACCTTTAGGGTAACAATTAGGGCCTGTATACAGATGGAGACTCGTATAAGCAGTCTTACCACCTTGATCTGTCTGCTTGTGAAAGTATTGTTCATCACTAACATTACACATTTGCACCAGCCCTATCCCATACCCTCCAACTGTACCTTTTTGGCCGACACAGTACCCTTTTTTGGGCCTGTACCCGCCAAAAAGGGCTTTGTACCATTTTTCTGGGTCTCCAATGAAAGTATAGGAAAGGGTGCATGACCCCGCCCCCTTTTACCTGTGGCCACACCCCCTTCTACAAATTTGTACCGATATCTGCCCTTCATGTGGTGGAGGGTATGCTATCCCTAGTGCAAAAGATTTATGTGAACTTAGATTGCATGTATGGTTTTACATACTGCGGACCTTTAAAAATCTTTTTACAAAACGGCAGCCCTCACTCCCAGTTTTGCAGGGATGCCCTGGCCAGTATCGGAGTCTTCCGATGCAGATGACCTGATTTTCTGCTTTGATAGCTGCTCTTTAAAAGTTATGCTTAGGTATGAATTATACATGTATACAAGTGGTAGCTTCCCTTTGAAGCCAACAGCAGTGCCCCTTTTGGAATCCCTAACATACCTTCCATAGGGAATCCAATAAAATAATGTCAATTTAACTTTAACGTAAAATTTGCAAAATGTTTTACAATCTTCATAGAACATATTTCTATATCCACTGTATATGATAAAATATATTATTTAAAAAGGCAACACAAATTCCTGCTGTCTAGCTAATTGCCTTGTTGGTCCCTTTATAAATCCGGAACCAGAGCAAAGCTACTTAGATCTATTTTTAAAACTGAAAATAAATTTCAAAATCCAGTGTTAGAATTTTTCCTTTTTCAAAGCACGTGCGGTATAGATTAATTGCAAATATTTTTTTATTTTTTGTTTTATTTTTACTACTTTGTATCCCCGTGCATGTATAGCTTTGTACGAATCAATATTTTTTATGAATGATCTATATATCTGGACCACTACAGGCGTTTTGAATCCTCAAAGCCTGCCTATTTGTGTGTTCAGAAAACAAATCTAAAAGAACAGAAAAGATCTTGAACCCTGCTGAACGCTGCTGGAGAAATATGGCTTGAGGATTCTCCGAACTTGTAAGAACAGCCATGGTTTAGCGTAGATGAACAATCGTCTTCCTGCAGAGTTTCAAACCCAACTTGTTGACTCCTATCGCTGCCTTTACTTGGAGCTTTATTTCAGCATTACAGTTCTCACGCTGTGCCTACCCAGCCATAAGACAACAATACGAGGAGCCGGTGAAGGAGAGCATTTCACAGCCGCATATTGGAACACTAAGTCTAGGTTACATTACAATCAACAACCTATGGTGATGTATCGTAATGCGGTAGGCAAGGTTACGTTAACCTCTGCTACCTGCTGTCTTGTTATCACACTTATCCTGATTAAGATTTATTTCTGATCAAAAAGCCGTAATTTTCTTCAAATTTATATTTCAAATTATCTTAATGTCATTTTAGGTTTAGTAATATGCAAGTAGCAAAATGTGCGTTGTTGCAGAACTCCGTGTACTTATTACCATCCATATACTTGTCCACTCGGCCGGGAGGCTGCCAGTTTGCGCTTCCGGAACAGAGGCAAATCTCCCGTAACCAGTTTACCATAGTCTCCCGCACCTCCCTGTAGGCGGCCCAGGAAGGTCGATGATGCGATTCACGCTAAATTGCATCATCGTATCCCCACCGACGACTTTTCAATGCTGGTAACATGGACATTGAATAGGGGGAGGGGGGCGCATGATACCCCCGCACCGCCCACCAAGATGAGGCCACGCCCCCACCCTGGTTTGATCTGGCTTGCCCTCTCCTGCATGGGACAGCCAAGATGTAGGTAAGTATGGTATTCGTTCTAAAAAGTACCCTACAATTTAGCCTATGGCATGCAATTATTCTATCTTATAATTTGACTGATGCCCCCTGCTGGTTAGTTACTCAGGAAAATGTGACTGATTAATGCACATAAACCATCATAATACGAGACACACTGTCAGTGCGTCTTTTCAAGTGTCACCATGAAAGTGCTAAATAGCAAATGTCTCGCAGTTAAATGTTTCCATCAGATATTAAGGAATCTGACTCCTAACATCAGAGCTGTATGTTGCAAGCGCAGCTAATGTGATACGCCAATCTTTTATTAATTAGCACATTTTTATGGGTGATTCTGTTTTCCCCCAATTGACCACAAACGAACAAGATCTGGTAATGATTTTACCCTGATAATTATATTTAGTCATTTACAGCAGTCTCTGCACCACTGGTGCTTACAGTCTAAATTCTCGACCACAGACACCCACCAGAGCAGCCAATAAACATAACTGTGGGCTTTGGGGGGTAGATACCAACTCCACTAGCAGTTAATATAGGGTTAGTGTTACTAGTTGGCATTACTATTTACTATGCTGTTGTGCCGTTATTTCTGCTAGAATTCAAAGCAGCCATCTTTAGTTAGCCCTTTTCCAGCTAGAAGACAGTATTCATAACGCATTCATACAGTATCTCCCTTACTGACATAATGAGGGGGAAACAGTTGTGATGAAAGGGTATGAGTTGCCATGGTAAAAGCAACTCTTCTCGCACAATTGTGTACGCAGCATCACGGGACTGAAAAATTGCGCTATTTCGAGGTGCCGTAAAGCGCGGCTTTTGCCAAACTAACTTGTGGGGTCAAGAACTTTAGCCACAATTGGATTCCCACCAATGGCATGCCCCCAATACCTCCAAATACACTACAGGAAGCTGGAGAAAAGTGATAAAATTCAAATATCTCAAATCCATCCTTCGATCACTTAGTTATGCACTTAGTTACTCTGCACTGAGTCCAGGGCTGCCACCAATAAGTGTGGGGCATAGGTCTGAAAAAATTGTCACGGCCCCTTCCTGAACCACCGACGTGCCTGGTACGAGTTTCGGTGCCTGCAGCTATGATGGTACTACTCTACTTCTGCATTGCTTCAGGGGAAATGTGAACTGTGTTTATGACAAATTATACCAGATATAACCCATTCCCGGCTCCCTTTCTGTCCGGGCCTAGGATTGGCGTTCTGGATTGGCTTGTCGTCCCCACCTTCCGTGTCCCCCCCTCTGGCCCTGTCGGTGTCTAATATTATCTCTCGGATGCACTATTTTATAAGCCTAGAATGTAATTATAAACTTTTTTTTTTTTTAATAACAGAAAACCCACAAAATTCTTTATCAGAGTATGTACAAGGATTGGTGCTATTCGTGCTTTTTTTTTTAGCAGTTGAATAAATTAAGAAGCAATAATTCTACTTCCAAACCTTATTGAATGATTCATATATATGTAGCTTGTAGTGATGCCTATTCATATACCCTGTTCTATGCCACCTATTGTGTATTTATCAAATATTTCATCAGTACACAATAAATCAATGGTATATAGATGTTTTCTTTTAACCGCGGTCATGCGTGTTTAGTTGGGGACCACGTCTGACTCAGACAAACCTTTGCCGTGTCCTGGCACTTCGAGGTCCCTTGCAACATGTTTCCAACTGTACGCTTTCTTTTGCCTAGCGTTAGTTGTCGAGACTTAATCACCAACTTCAAATCCTTTGTTAACAGTCTAAATAGTGGCAGATCTGCAACTTCAAAGCCAGGCAGCTCCATGTGTTTATGCCTCCAATATGTCGGGGACTTAAGCGTAATGTTTTATGTATATTGCCATTATGACAGTTGGAAAAGGCTAAAAAAGAAAAAAGCAATTATATAATTGCTTCAAAGAATTATGCATGGGGGGATGGAGGCTTTTAAGGAATGCCAGAACAGCCTTAATTATTATATCACCTGAAGTCGAGCAGCGAAATTATGTCCCAATTATTTGTGATAAGCAATTAAGCTTCATGTTTCAAGGCATGAAAGAAATTCCTCTAATATTGTTTTCCTTTCAGAATCAGGCAGGGAAAACACGCCGCTTTTATAATTTTTAAAGGAGCGTGTGGGCGAAGAAAGAGGGGGCCATTCTGATCTTTGTAGGCTTATTTATTTATTTTCGTGTTGATACGGTGAAAGCGTTGTTTGTGATGTTTTTGCGTTCCACTAAAGGTGATTTATTCTGCAATTCAAATCCTACGTTCTCCTCCCCGGCTGTTTGAAGACTAGACAGTGTGGGGTTTTTTTTATGCGTCTTTTCTTTTTGCCAAGCCGTACTGACAGGGTTTCCATTTCCAGAATGACAGTGGAGGTAAGGAGCAGTAATTATTGAAATTGCTGACGTGTTTAGAACATTGATAAAAGAGGAAGAAAGGAAAAAAAATATATAATAATTGTGTAAAAATATACACACCGGCTGACGGCGTTATTTGTTTATTGACTGACTTGGTCCCGCAATGATAACTATTAAAGGGGGGGGGGGGGGGGGGGTTGCAGGGGATACTGTGCCCCAGACCCTCCTCTGCCAGGTGGTCCTTTGACCAGGGCACAGTGACATCCGTAGCTCTCACTTAGGGCAGAACCAGACTACCATAATAAACATTTTTGTCCTTTCTGGAATGGATCCTGTTGGGAGTTATGTACATTATAATTAGGATGGCCAATCTTGGGATTGGCTGGATCCCAGGGAATTCAGAAATAGACTTTGCATGCGCACTTATTTATTTATTTTATTATTTACAGTTTCTTATATGTTCCATTGCGCTTCTGTACAATTTTAAACAGTGATAAAACAAACTGGGTAACAACAGATAGACTTGGAGGTAAGTGGGCCCTGCTGCATGCGTACAAACCGGCGTGTGACTTTGCGCAGAGTGACGCGGTCAGGACAGCCCAGCCGCACACGCCCACCTGCACTTACTGCCTGGCAGTGCTGGACCACCCCCACACCCAGGTGAGTAAATGTGCAGGGAGACCAGTTGGGGTTTGCATTAGGGAAGCCAATACAGGAAAACCCGGGATTGAGCATTCTTGCATCCCAGGATTGAAGAAATGTCCCAGGATTGGTATCCCTAATTCTAACATACACCCCCTTTTCCCCGGGCCCCTCTGCCCCAGGCCCCCACAAGACCAAACCAGGCCCAGCTAGCGATCTCCTCTCTTGGCTGATTCTGGACGTCTGCAATATATTAGGGTTTACGGGACTCTTGGCCTAGTTTTTATCTGTAAAAAAAGGAATTTCTACAGGAGAGGCTGTGATAAAGAGCTCTGTAGAAGGAGGCCTTTATCACAGCGACCCTATTGTATATGTGTTCTATTCTCCCATGGATGGCAGTTAAGTATACAGAAGCCTACTCCTTCCTCGCTGTCAACAGGCTCTGAATTTAGTGAGTATTTTCCTGCTGTGACAAGGCAGGATTAACATCCCAACCATCACCCGGGCCCCAAACCCTGCAATTTAATAGCTTTTTAGGTTCTCTACTTTTTCTAAACAGCAATTAATCTCATTTTAGCACAATTTTCTCGTTTCTGAAGTCCTCTCATTGAGGAGCTGTTTTGTTCATATTTGGCTTCATCTCCTCTGCATAGTCATTAGAGTCTCCAATTAATGTCACCTTTTAGCTGAAGAGTACTCATTTTTATTGAGAAAATGACAGTTGCTACCATGAGCAGTGTAGTGTAATATACATTAATTGCCCCGTAACACTGGTAATTACCAGGTTTTTTTTCCAGGGCTCTCAGTAAACCGTCATTGCCTAGACAAGACTAGAGCAGATCTGGAGTAGTGATTAGGCGGAGGGGCCAGTCCTGTTTTTCTGTTGGTTTCTTATTTCGGCTTAACCCTTTACCTAACGAGGGGAAGATGCAATGGATCAGTAGCAAAGACCGTGTCAGCTGTATATGTACCCGGTAGTGTTTCCCAGCTCGCTCGCTTATGATTCATCTGTACATAAAGAGTCTGCCATGTGCTGTTTTATTGTTAAAGTTTTAAAGCATTTGTATATGCCGTATTAATATTTTTTTTTACAATTCTAACAAACTTTATTTTGCTCAGACATTGAATAGCGCTAAAACACCGGGGTACTTTTACAGCTGAGATTTCTATTATCTCCTTCAAATTCGGCTGAAACCAGCTCGTGAAGGGTGCGAGATTGGGTGCTGTTTTGCCGACGTTGAAACACTGCGGCAACCTTACATTGCACCCTTTGCAGCAATTTGGATTGATCCCCCAATGCCATTTCGCAGGACAGACTCTTTTAGCGAGACGCCACAACTAGGGCTGGGCTTTTAAATTGGGCAGGGCCCGGTGCCCTGCTAAAACATTCGGGTTCACCATCAACCCCTGGCACACTGAACCAATGTCACCGCTCCCTGTTTGCCATGATGTCTGTCTGGCAGCTCCTTGAAGACAGTGCCCCACCTGCTTCACCAATCAAGTAATGGCGTATCCTGGATCGAGGGTTCACAACCTTTTAGACCACAAGCAACCTGGGCCAGACCCAGTAATCACCCTGGTAGCGACATGGGTTGGGTTATTAGCAACTTGGACCTGGGAACAAGTTGGAATGCCCATTTTAATGCTTTTTCATATTGTGCGCTCGTTGGCAAATATCTGCATAAAGTGCATTTGTGTAACCAATCAGAGGCTGTCGTTTGGTTTGCAGCTTCCATGGTATAACATCGCTGGCTCCTCCAGCTTAGATGACAGTCCACCTATAACTCCAAGCTGGCAAATAACAGAGACCTAGTTTTTATCTTAGTGATAACACCTGCTTTAGGCAATCACGTCTCGCTCTCCCAGCAGTCTCCCTAAATGAATTGTGTCACGGGCTTTCACATTGTGTGGCGGCGATGAGCTAATGGAAGTGGATAGCACAATTTGTACTGAACAGGTCCTGATTTCTAGCACACAGCTGAGAATAGCTCGGATCCCGGCTGCGGAGATAGAAGTCTTCATGATACAGCTGATTTGCCCATTACTGATCATTAACAGGGGAGATGCACTCGTGTTTATCTGTTTGTATTGGTGTGCGGCTATCGGATTGTTTATGACAGGACTAATTGGGGTAATTGCAGAGCCCGAAATTACCTGTCAGCTGTTTATTCGCATACTCTCTTCTTCCCTGACAAACAATGACATGTGAGGGATCTCATAGCATTAGTCATGATGGCTTTTCGCAGGAGTAATGAGGACGGTCGGGGCCCAGTCTGAATAGATACCTGCTGCCTTCATATGCACAAGCCAAGTTAAGTGACTCGTCAGCCAGGGGAGAACTAAAGTGTCCCAATGCTGTGCAGAAGAGGAAGCGTTTACTGGAGGCTAATACTTCATTTTATTACATGTGACAATAATCACTGATGAACGGAACCCTCCGATCCAGGTCCCAGGCATCGGTGATGACATGGTGGATGCAAAAACAATAATAAATATGACGCTGTGAATTGTTTTTGTTATGTTTTGGGTTGGTTTTTTTTTTGGGGGGGGGGGGGGGGGGTTTGCTGATTTATTAAATTTTTTGCTTTGCTTTATTTGTTTTGTGGTTTTTATTGATTTGCTTTCTTTGTGCTTTTTTTGTCTTTTTTTTTTTTTTTTAACGTTTTCACAGTCAAAAAAACTTTAATAGTTTTTTGACACAAATTCTAGCAGCCTATTTACGTAACATAACAATAAGGCCATTAACTGTATTTCCCTTTCCACCTTTTCTGCTTTGCTTTCTTTGTATTCCTTTCTTGCTTTTGCCTTTTATACTTCTCCTTTGCAATGTTTCTCTGTTGTCCTTTCACTTTGTCGTTCCGTCTCTCTCTGTCTGTCGCTCTTGTGTTCTCTCTCTGCCTGGTGCATGGTGAAAGTCATCAGGAGACATTGAAGCATGAAATGATTTCCCCTCTGCGTGCAGCTGTAATATAACCTGTCCCACTGAGGTCCACAACTACCAGATTTTATTAGAGAGATTTATTTCCTCAAGCTCATCAAAACAAAACAGATGCAGGAGGAGAGCGATGCACCCCATGCGTAGCTCTGGGTGAGCGCAAGGAAAAGAGACGGGTTATGTTTCTTGGCCTGGTGACGGCTTGCTCGCAGCTGTTATCTATGTGAGTTGCATGTCTTATGTTTGTGTGTGGATTAGCTTACACCTCTAGGTGGACAGTCAATAGATCCACACCAAAAGGTTGACATTGACAAAAAGTCGAAAGTGTTAACATGGAAAAGGTAGGCAGATGGAAGATCAACATGAGTTTTTCAGGTTTTTGTATCAATGTTGACACCTGAGCATGTAGACCCCAATTAGTGTAGCACGTACCCTTCGCTTGCCATGCTTCATACCAGGCCACACTTTACCCTTCCCAATCGGAGTCCACGTGAATGATAAAGTATTGACCTTTTGTCAATGTTAACCTACTAGTGCAGGTTGACCTCTTGTCAATGTTGACATAGTACAGGTTGACCTTTTGTCAATGTTGATCTAGGGCATGTCGACCTTTTTGTCATTTTTGATCTAGCGCAGTTCAACCTTTTGTCAATGTTGACCTAGTGTCGATCTTTTGTGAATGTTGACCTAGCACATGTTGATCTTTTGTGAATGTTAACCTAGTGCATGTTGATTATTTTTTTTGTCAATGTTGACCTAGTAATTGTCGATCTTTTGGCAATGTTAACCAAGAGAATGTCAATCTTTTGTCAGTGTTCACCTAGCGCAGTTTGACCTTTTGTCAATGTTGACCTAGTGCAGTTCGACCATTTGTCAATGTTGACCTACTAGTGCAGTTCGACCATTTGTCAATGTTGACCTAATGCAGTTTGACCTTTTGTCAATGTTGACCTAGCGCAGTTTGACCATTTGTCAATGTTGACCTACTAGTGCAGTTCGACCATTTGTCAATGTTGACCTATTGCAGTTCGACCATTTGTCAATGTTGACCTATTGCAGTTCGACCATTTGTCAATGTTGACCTATTGCAGTTCGACCTTTTGTCAATGTTGACCTAGCGCAGTTTGACCATTTGTCAATGTTGCCCTAGCACAGTTTGACCATTTGTCAATGTTGATCTAGTGCAGTTAGACCATATGTCAATGTTAACCTAGTGCAGTTAGACCATTTTGTCAATGTTGATCTAGTGCAATTAGACCATTTGTCAATGTTGACCTAGTGCAGTTCGACCTTTTGTCAATGTTGCCCTAGCACAGTTTGACCATTTGTCAATGTTGCCCTAGCACAGTTTGACCATTTGTCAATGTTGATCTAGTGCAGTTAGACCATTTGTCAATGTTGCCCTAGTGCAGTTAGACGGTTTGTCAATGTTGAACTAGCGCAGTTAGACGGTTTGTCAATGTTGAACTAGCGCAGTTCGACCATTTCTCAATATTCACCTAGCGCATGTCAACTTTTTGTCAATGTTGACCTAGTGCTGTTCGACCTTTTGTCAATGTTCACCTAATGCAGGTTGACATTTTGTAAATGTCGACTTATTGACTGTCTTTCTAGACATTGCGTATGAGCCATCCTGATACCCTTATGATTATATCCCTCAGAGGCGTCACTAGGGGGGGGGGGGTGCCAATCACTTTTGGGTGATACTGGAATGTAGGCTCCTTTGCATTGACAGGAGCCGGGTGCTGTACAGCGACATCATTGTGCTGCACTCTGCTCCTGCCACTGTGTAGGAGTCTGTATTACCAGGGGTAGTTTCCGGGGACAGCCCAGTATCTCCATGAATGCCGTTCACACTCCTGAGGTGATGCAAGCTGGTGTCAGTATGACCTGTGGATACTGCTGATATCCCTTACCTACAGTATCTCTGTTATACTTTAGTCTCAAGATGGTAGAATGGTGCCAATGATAACTGCACCAGTTATGGGAACATCCTCTATAAAGCCGTAATGTGTCCCCTTCCTACCAATTATAAAAAGCCATCGACACCCATTGCTGCGCTTCGCGCCTGAAGTTAATAGTTGTTGCC
Organism: Crinia signifera; assembly: GCF_055691185.1. NCBI lineage: Eukaryota > Metazoa > Chordata > Amphibia > Anura > Myobatrachidae > Crinia > Crinia signifera. The sequence goes on along the minus strand of NC_139228.1, from coordinate 25,880,428 downwards.
GAGCGATTGCACAGGCCTGCCAAATTGGGGTGAGATAACATTGCTGATCTCAAACATGACCAGCAATTTTGGTCAAAATCATGGAGAGCTATCCACTTTGACATAGTAAAAAACATGAAAAAAAAATAGTTTGGTGCACATATAGAAGCCCTAAACTGCCTTTTTCTTTTCTCCCTTAGACTCCCTTATGGTAGTTTTAATCTTGTGTCCATCATGTTGATGTTCCATCTACCTTGGTGTCTGTGATCCGTCTCCTTAATATCATGACCAAGATTTGGATTTGCCCTATTCAGTTAAAGTGACATTTTTTTTCCCTATGTGAAAAATTTGTCACTGTCGAAAAACACGTTGGCAATGCTTTCCGGCCATTTTTTTTTTTTCGGCCATGCGTTTTCGTCCCCCCAAAAAGTGTAAAGGCATAGGCGAGAAGACTACAAAACTCCTGCAGTTATATATACCATAGGGCAGGGGTGGCCAACCGGTCAGAGGTAAAGAGCCGAAAAATATCGGTAGTCAAGCTAAAGAGCCGACATCATGCGTGCGCCAAAAAAGGGGCGTGGTCTATTTTGACCTCTTGGGTGGGTATGATACAAATATGCCTCCAATAGTGCAGTGCCATATATATACATATGCCCCCAATAGTTTCAGATACACATATGCCCCCCACACGGTGCCAGGTATGCCCTTACGGTGCCAGAAAGCTGGTATGCCCCCACAGTGCCAAAAAGCTGGTATGCCCCCACAGTGCCACAAACTGCTATGCCCCCACAGTGCCACAAACTGCTATGCCCCCACAGTGCCACAAACTGCTATGCCCCCACAGTGCCACAAACTGCTATGCCCCCACAGTGCAAATTTCCCAGCAGCAACACTCACCGTTGTTGCTGCTGCTGCCGGGCGGGAAGAGGACAGTCTGGCATCCCCCTGCAGTCCTGTGATGTCACCGAGGGGAGGAGAGCACAGCACACCACGCGTCTCCTTCCCCCTCACCTCCCTGTGACTGGGCCGTCCACCAATCAAAGCTCGCTGGCCGGCTCCTGCGAGCTCTAATTGGCAGACGGCCCAGTCACAAGGATGCACAGTAAGGGGTAGGAGAGATGCGCGATGCGCACTCTCCTCCCCTCAGAAGGAGAAGAGATTCAGGGAACCGGCAGTAGGGGGGACTGGGACGGACGGTGGGCAGCAGTGGGAGCAGGAGCCACACTTTACAAGGGGGAGAGCCACATGAGGCTCAAGAGCCACGGGTTGGCCACCACTGCCATAGGGTCTAAATAGTCACAAGACACTAGTCACTGAGAATGCCGGACCTTAACGCATTCCTCAACTTAAGGCATTGGCTGTTTCTTCGCTGCGCTCGCCACGCTTCGGGTTGGCGTCAATAGCGGGGTGGCGTTAACGGTGGTGGGGGGCCATGAAACCTTTTTTTTTAAAACATATCCAATGTGAAATGGCCATATTGGCCAATTTCACATGGTCATTTTATTTTAACATTGCTGTCTATGGGAAATCGGGTCCATCGCGTCTTTTAACATTACTGTCTATGGGAAATCGGGTCCATCGTGTCTTTTAACATTACTGTCTATGGGAAATCGTGGGCATCGCGTCGCGGCTCCTTATAACGGCCACGACCGACGCGATGCCCACGATTAAAAGACACGATGGACCCGATTTCCCATAGACAGTAATGTTAAAAGACGCGATGGACCCGATTTCCCATAGACAGCAATGTTAAAATAAAATGACCATGTGAAATTGGCCAATATGTTTTTAAAAAAATGTTTCATGGCCCCCCACCACCGTTAACGCCACTCCGCTATTGACGCCAACCCGAAGCGTGGCGAGCGGCGGCGGTACGCGTCCTCCGACCTTTTCATGCCCTACTATCCACTAGGGCGTGGAGTGAGAATAGAATAGTGTGGCGAGCGCAGCGAGCCACCGAGCCCGAAGCGTGGCGAGCGCAGCGAGCCCCGCGAGGGGACGCGGATACCTGTGAAGCCCGCAAGGGCACGCGGATACCTGTGAAGGTGTCCGCGTCCCCTCGCGGGGCTCGGTGGCTCGCTGCGCTCGCCACACTATTCTATTCTCACTCCACGCCCTAGTGGATAGTAGGGCATGAAAAGGTCGGAGGACGCGTACCGCCGCCCCTCGCGGGCTCGCTGCGCTCGCCACGCTTCGGGTTGGCGTCAATAGCGGGGTGGCGTTAACGGTGGTGGGGGGCCATGAAACCTTTTTTTTTAAAACATATCCAATGTGAAATGGCCATATTGGCCAATTTCACATGGTCATTTTATTTTAACATTGCTGTCTATGGGAAATCGGGTCCATCGCGTCTTTTAACATTACTGTCTATGGGAAATCGGGTCCATCGTGTCTTTTAACATTACTGTCTATGGGAAATCGTGGGCATCGCGTCGCGGCTCCTTATAACGGCCACGACCGACGCGATGCCCACGATTTCGGGCGCGATGAAAAAATCGGCAGCCCGGATAACTCACAAGTACCAATTCTTTTTTCCGCCTCCTTTCCCAGGTGCTCACAGCTCTGGCATAGCCCAGGACTCACTCAGCAGCTGCGAGCAAAACAGCCTCTTCAGGGCGGGGCTGATGCCGTGTGCCAGCCCCTAGCAGACATAGACATGCCTGCATTTGGGATACGCCAGCGTTTTTATTGGGTGTGCCCACTGTTTTTTGCGGACACGTCCATGAAATGCCGGAGATCCACCCCCACACGCCCATCCCCTGTCAATCAGGTTGCGAGCGCCTTGCAAATAGAAACATTCAACAAAGGCGCTGGCAGCCAGTCTTAGTGCATGCACATTGGGGCCAATGCAGTACACCAAACATCGGCCAGCACCCAAATTCAAACCTCTGCGAACAGGTCGGAAACGAGCCCTATACCATACCCGATGGACTATTAATGCCAGTCCGGTTAGCATTACTACCTCACATCACTGAGGTCATAGGTTCAATCCCCCACAACATCCTTATCTGTGTGGAGTTTGCATATTCTTCCCGTGCTTGCGAGGGTTTCCTCCAGCTTACCCTGGTTTCATCCCACAATCCAAAACTATACTGGTAGGTTGTCTCCCAATAAAAAGGAACTCTAGTTTGTGTGCAGGAGAGCGGACTAGATGGGCCAAGTGGTTCTTATCTGCCGTCACATGTGTCTGGGTAGGGATGGGCAGGAAATATCAGTAGAGGAGATATTGGATTATGGTTCTCTCATTGAAGATGTGTATCTGTTCACTCCAGAGTACTGAACTAGAACGTGTGCTAAAACTTGTGGTGAGGACCATTGTTAACCAGTTTTATGACCGTTTTAATCAGTTTTATGACACCATCCTTTTGATATGGACAGAAGTCTTTAGGTTCTCAACTTCCAGGTGTGAGAACCACAAGTAGATATTTTACTGATATCACCTGTAACTCCCTATTGTATCTTCTCTTTCTGCTAAAGCAGTAGATGGGTATCTGGGGGTGGTATAGCGACCCAGCAGTTGGCATTCCGATGATCAGTATACTGACATAAGAATCCCAACTGCAGGTATTCCTACAGCTAGGCAAACGTAAAGAAGCCCCTTGTGGGCTTGTGGACCCCCAGGAGGGAGAATAGGCTCTGTATGTCGGGATCCCAACTGTCTGGCATTTCACAGCTGGGATTCCGATGTTGGTATACTGACCGTCGAAATCCCGATTGTCGGTAGGTCATCCAGTACCCGGTATCTGTATGCCCGTTATTACATCTATGTTGCTACTTCATTGAAATCAGTCCTCCACATCTAGAGGACCTTGGGAGCCTTAAGCCCTATCCTAGCCCTTGCTGATGCCAGGTGGAAAAGGGAGCGACGGTTCATGGCCGTCGTTAACGAGGGAGGTTGTTAATGACATGCAGGACCATGCATCGTTAACAATAATGAGTGTACACGCTAGGCGATATTATTCACCTTATAGCCTAGTGTATATGAGGCTTAAGAGTGCATTTTGTACAGTTTATAAAGTTGTCAAATGAAGTCCATGCAGCACCATGATTGGCTAGCCACAGCGCCAAGTTATTCCTGATGGGAGTTATTTTTGAATACTTGTTTGTATGTGTGCCATTAGGAGAGGTGAGAACGGTTGTTTTTATATATGTTTGCATACCTTAGGCCCTACAAAAGTATAACGAAAGAAATTGGCAGAACCCAGCCTAGGTTTTACGCTATTGCTGGAGTAAATCAAGTTCAGATGTTCCCTTTAAATGGAAAACAGAGTGACATGTTTTTCCTGGGCATAACTGGGCTGCTAAATATGTAATGTATCTCATCTGTGCAGAGATTAAATGTAAAAATGCTTATTTACAAAGGAATAAACTGTCAATTTAACAACTTGTAAAGTGCTTTATCACAGCATGAAAGTGAAATCAATACAAGATTGCCTGAGGAATATTATTGATGACCTTCACCCAACAAGCAGCTTTTATCACCTTGCATTTGAGGCCGATCATTTGGTTTCCTTTTTGAATTAATTAGTTTGCTTTGGTTGGCTGTAAATACAAAGCCCTGCTAATAGAAGACACTTGTCTCGGAGAAGCCAACAACATCCGTATTTCCTTTAGGATCAATCGGCCGTTAAATAACTCATTGAACCTTCTGTTATTTCAACTAATTTATTTTTGGAAGCTCAACGGGATTTGATTTCCTTGTCCCACTTTTCACCCTTCTCAATAAAAAACAAATCTGGTCTACAGTCTGACCCCTGATGCTGGAAAGGGTTAAAAGTTGACTTTATCTCCCCATGATCTCTTGTTATAATATTCTCTCGGACCTGGAAGAGGGAAGGCCTGAGACTCGGTAACACATGGTTTACGTCAGCCACTTTTACACATGTTGCTGCTCAGGGTCCTCTGCTGTCTCTTGCAGAACGTTAGCAGGGTCCCAGCTAGGTCAGGGGGACTGGAATGAGCATCTCGCTCACTTTGCCATGCTGAGGACCCAATTTAAAACATCCCACCGAGTTTAGGCCTCTTTCAACCGCTGATTAGATTACTTTTACATTTGTCAACTGCACTGATATGAATACTTAACCTTTAAACTCATTGGATGTGGAATCTCGTTGCTGGAAAGTGCACTTTTACGAACTTTTCACATTCCTTATTTTAATCATAACAGAAGGGCAATCAATGCACACCGTAGTGTCATTATACTCGTAGAATGTGACGGCAGATAAGAACCGCTTGGCCCATCTAGACTGCCCTCAACTAAAGTGCACACTTACACACAAGGGTTCATTTATTTTTTTGCTGGGAGCCAATTAACCTACCAGTATATTTTCGGATTGTGGGAGGAAACCAGAGTACCCGGAGGAAACCCAGCGATGCATGGGCAGAATATACAAACTCCAATGTATGTAGATCCCGTGTAACGCCTTATAAACAAAGAATAATCATCTCGCACATACATATGCGAAAAGGCTTATTTGAAGCGTATCACTAGCTTTACGTTGCACTTATTTCCTTCCATGTTCTATCATATTGTAGGAATAGAACACTTGAGAAGCAGGGACATGCTTGCCAATATATTAACTTAAGGCGCTTAATGAATTATTATGATTGACCGTTTACACTAACTTAACGCTATATTACCCCTAGGAATAAATCACACGGACACATCTTATCACTAAAACTACAGACACAGACAACAACTACATAAGTTAAAAGGTCATGGATATTTATTAAATGGTATGATCCTATTTGTAAAGGGATGGCAAGGAAAGCGCCTGGAGACAAGCTCACCAGGCATCGATGAACGTCCCATCTAGCTAAAGGCATAAACCGTGCTGTGATGATCTCACCACCCCTTCTATGGCATGGCGAGGACATTTCCAGGAAATGCCCAACGTCCCCCCCACAGAGGCAGGACTCAACAGCCATCCTGGCAAAGAGGGGTGATGCCGCACAACGACCACTTATACCTCAACATGACCGCTGGTCGAAAGCACCAATTTTATATAATTGAATTGAGAAGCCAAAGTAAGTGATCAGCCAGTCGGCTTGGTAGCGAATGTGAGGGCAAGGGAAAAGGGAGGGAGGGTGTCCAGGACTCGGAGGAATTAGAATCATCCAGATCCCCTTAATATACCCCTGACAAAAGCTACCGCCCCTAAACTACCTAAGTGGCTGATTTAACAAGCACGAAAACCCCTTAGGTTCCTGGGTAATCTACCTAGCAACAACCTTTTTTCTAACCAATCACAAAATTCACAGTCTCTTAAATGCACTCATGCCTATGCAGTCCTCGCTTAATCTAAGCTAGGCAACAAATCTGTGGTGTCGTATGTCACTGTCCTATGTAAAACAGAAACATCTCATTCCTAAATACAATTGGTTTGTGCCATCCGAGATCTCTTGTATCCTTATTATATACAATCACTAGCGTCTAACTATGCAATAGTGTTTATTCTAGCACCCGCTATCTTTGAAAAGCCATGCAGTTCCTCTTCCCTGCCTGGGGTGTCGCTGTCTGCTGTTGTGTTTCTAGCACAGGTCTGGTTTGCTTATCAGTGCTGATATAAAGACCACACTGCTAGAAACTCCACAGCAGACAGCGACGCCCCAGGCAGGGAAGAGGAACTGCATGGCTTTTCAAAGATAGCGGGTGCTAGAATGAACACTACATAATATATACAAAATACCAATGGCATGAAAGTGACTGTCAGCATTTTATACTATATATAGCTGGCCCGGTATAATGGTTGGACTGCACTCACATAGGTGCAACATTGGAAATGTTTATCACTCTCCAACAGGTGGTAAATGGATGCTAACATCTCGCACGGCGATGAAAGGAGAATCCTTTACAATAGAGAAATGATGATCTCAAATATTGACATTTGTTTTGAGGAACCCGGACAACCTGAGGCAGAAGAGGACGATCAACAGTATTAAATTCTAGGCAGACGCAACAAAGGGGAAGAATGAAGAATTACCGTGATTTTGCATTGCAAAATGCCTTTGGTAAAAATGCTACATAGTACTCTGTTTGTCCAAGACGGAGAGGTCCGGATTAGTACAATAATGCGAGAGACACAAATAGCATGGGACAGAAATCCCTTCTCTGAACAATGTCTCCATTCTTCCTCTCCGTGCAGAGTATACCTGCCAGCTCTGGGATAGTCATGCCACTGGCATTATATAGTCCAAGTATGGGAAGCCAAGTTATCATCTCCAAGCCTAGGGATTACCTGTGCTCATGGCAGCAATCTAGAGAGGGTATCGCTTGATATGTAGGATTTTTGTGTTTCTGTGCAGGGTAAATACTGGCTGCTTTATTCTTACACTACAATTTAGATTCCAGTTTGAACACCCCCGACCCAAATGTAACTCTCTCTGCACATGTTACATCTGCCCCACCTGCAACGCAGCGTGGGTTTTGTCCATTAAAGAAGGAGTTTGCTTTTGCAAACTAACCAGAATCTTTGACCACAGCCTCAATCTGTCCTTTCCACAGAATATGATTTGCGGGCTGGTAGTGGGTGTAGCTGAGGTAATAAAATAGAAATAACTATATGACTTTATGGGGAACAGAATTCTCAGAATTTGAGTATCTGGGCTTATGTCACCAATTAGGACAAATGGCTTATGGGCAGCACAGACGGTGTAATGGTTAGCATTATTTTCTCACAGCACTGAGGTCAGGGCTTCAATTCCCACCATGGCCTTAACTCCCGGTACTTTGGTTAACTCCTACAATTCCAAAATATACTAGTAGGTTAATTGGCCACTATATAAATACCTGGTTATAAGGTTCTGCAGGAATGACCTCTTCACACTGAGCCTCTTAGTGTATTAACCGCTTAAGTGGTGGTGGTGGGGGGGGGGGGGGGGGGGAAGCACTCCCCACAGGGCAGGTTTAGTTTTTTGAGAGCGGCCCCTAAAAAAAACACCGGTGAGTGTCCCGGAGCCGGGAAGCGCTGCTGTGCTCTAGATGAGCCGCTGCCCCCGGAAACCCGACTGTGTGTGGCGTGATGTTAGCAAGGTCACGCCGCACACAGCTAGGTAGAAGAGGCCAGGCAGCCACAGCCGGGCAGCGGCTGAAGCTAAGCTCATCGCTCAGCTCAGCAGTGCTGCCCAGCGCAAGTAGGGGGAGACAGTGGTAATCCCGATCATTTTCCAGGAATGCCAGTGTTTGCACTGAAGATTTCTGTGATTACTAGTGAAAGGGTTAAAGTTGAGGTTGAACCATTAGTATACTGCCCCTTCTCCATAGCAGTGACCGTTCCCTTGAGATACCACAGGTGGCTTAACGCTTTGCAGTAACACTGTTATAGAAGCGGTAGACTATTTGCGTTCATTCCTGAATCGTTGTTCCCAGCATGCACTGCAGTTGGTTCTCGTAGCCTTCACCTTCAGTATTTATAATTTTCATTTCCTGGTGTAATTAATAAGCATACACAGAATACATCCCTGTTGGATTTTTTAGGTGCTCCTGTCCAGGAGAAACCTGAAGAGTAAATTGCAGCTGACCATTTCAGGGAAAGGCTCTCTGCACCATTATTACCCACCTTTTGAATCGCAGGTCCATGGTGAAGGGGCCAGGGTAAAATGGTACGGACTGCTTCATTTTAGCCCCACCCCCTTCAATTAAGACTGTGAACCCCATTTTAAATCCCAATCCTGTTCACTTCCCTAAGAAGTGGGCCAGATGCAGGAGATCTACCACTCTTCCAGATATGCAGGGGATTACATGAAAAACCAGGAGTCTCCCACACCTTCTGGGAGAGAAGCCAAGTAAATCATAGAGCTCCGATATGCTGTACACACTGGCATAGAACTCTTCTGCGCCAGCCCTACTGTGTCATTAATAACACCTGTTATTCCACTATTTAAAGGATTACAAAAGATATGTATGCATGCAAGAGATCGACATAGCGCCAGCGAGTTGCAATTCATACGGATCAGTTACTAATGTGCCTAATAACCTTATGTATTATTTATTATAATATTAAAAATAAGTATTAACTTGCACAAGTGTATAGCTAAGGCAGAAAGGCTTGTTTAATACAAAATCATGAATAAAACAAAACATCATCATTGTTGCCAGTGCTTGTCCATACCAATGTATATCAATTTCCTACTTTACTCTCATTGATCATACAGAAGATACAATAATTTTTGGGGTGTCCCACAGGCTCATGGAACAGTAAGGGGACTCTTGCATCCTACCCACATTCTATCATTCTATTGAAATGGGAGGGACAAGGAACATAGTGTTGGAATTATAGGTCAGGAGGGGGAGGAGTCAGATCCTAAATGCTACAATTCTACAGGAAGCTGCTCTGTTTTGCTCCGCCCCGCTTTTTATGCGACATCATGCCTCGAGGAGGTGTGGCCTAATAATGAAAAGCACCTGGCCCCACCCCCATCAGTGAGCCGCATCTACCTTCCGGGCAGTGTGCTGTAGAGGAGGTAGTAAGTGTTACGACTATGTTGTCAACGGTTGATACTGCTTGTATGCTGTACATATCACTAATAGGCAGTTAGAATAATACTTACAGCTAATAAGGACCCAAAGTTGAATGCTATGCACAGTTAAGATATGTACTAAATAGTCAGATGTTGGATTTCATTTTGTTTCATGTGACTGCTCTAATGTGGTTGGACGCTTTGTGTTAGACTATTTCTTTACCTTACATCGTGTTCTCATATATAGAACTTGAAGCCCCAACTGACTTGTTCCGTGCTTCCACTAAAAGTTCTCTGTAACACATGTAGGCTGCATTAAGAAGCATTTTGAGTAAAGTAGCACTAGGAAGATTTCCAAGCGACGCTATAGATGTAAGGGGAAAGTGCACTGTGCGGGTTTTAATACATTCCATTATGTTATTGTCTGAGAAATCATTATGCTGCTTTTCGCTGTACTTATGTCATTTTACTGTACCATTTACTTTGCTATATAAAGCTAACATTACTTTTGAACACTTACCACATCTTCCCTCGTATTTCTGAAATCTAAATCATTCCTTTAAATGTATATCATAAAATGTAGTGTTTTGTAGCAATAATTAACAGTTTTTAAACATTTACATTTTTTCAGAAGATCAGTAAAACATTTCGAATTAAGTCAGAGATTCCCACTCGTCTAATAACGGATAAATGGAAGGCGTCGCGCATATGGGCGTTATTAGGAAGCGTTTAATGCACATTTTCAAAGGCTGGTGAAATAATGACTTTTTATTTTAGGGAGCGAATCGGTTAAAGGCAGAAGCTGCCAAGTGCCATCCTTGGATGGTACATTGCATTTATCCACATTGTGGCCGCGGAATATGTGTGCGCTATATAAATAACTGTGAATAAACAAGGATAAGACTGAACCTTCCTATAAGGTTATTTAGTTAATTCAGTAATCGTGAACTGGAGGCATCCGTATAGTGGCCCTTATTCTGATCTGTTCACAACGGGGCGAATTCAGCCCCGTCCTGATGCTTAGGGCTCTGCGCATTTGTGTGGTCTTTGTATGCGCATGTACAGCTCTCCTTTGCGAACGGCTTTGGCAACTTGCATAGCAGGCGGGATGATGTGTGATGGGGGGCAGGGGGTTGACGTCACAGTTCCGACTGACTTTTATTTGCGAAGCCAGTAGAAAATCATTCAGTGGTAGCCAACCGTCGAATGATTTCTCCGGCAGAGGAGACATGCCAGGGGATGCGTCTTTGTTATACATCCCCTCGCATGTTAACGCAGGGAGTCGTTGGTGCGAGTGGTATTCGCGAGGGGGCCTCTCCGGCACTTGGTAAGCTGTGATCTTCATGAGCATCTTACTGAGCAACCAGAATCAAAATTACAACTATGTCCGTTTTCTAAGTACTTGAGAGGGTGAAAAAACAGGCTTTATCCCCTTGGCATAGATTTAGTGGGGGTACCACAGTGGCAAGTCTTCTTCAGTGACCTTCTGTGATATTTCAATCTGCAAAGATCTCTTTACTGCCCATGATGGCTGGACCAATGTTATGGTTCTACTCCTGTCCCCAGAGCACTCCATGTGAATGTGACAATTCACGGCGTCTCGCCACTCAGCCTATAAAACGTCTTATTTCCCTCCCTCCAAGGCTTGATGCAGGATAATTATGCAGGATAGTTTTTTTTCCACCAAATTATCAGCAATGTAGTTTGAATAAAAAAAAAAAAAAAAAAGGTACTTGTGTACTTTCACGGCTCCCATCGCATGCCATCTGTAGTGGCATGCGATCGGATGCGATTTTTTATGTGTTTTTATGCATTTTTATAAAATCGCATGCGATCGCATGAGATGCGATGCGATGTCATTTTTCACAGAAATAATGGACATGAGTTGACATCATGTAAAATGCACCCCAAATGTCATTTTTCACACTGTACCACCCCCACTATAAACGCCAACCCGAAGCGTGGCGAGCCCACGAGGGGCGGCGGAACGCGTCCTACGACCTTTTCATACCCCCACTATCCACGTCGGCGTGGAGTTGAGAATAGAAAGTGTGGCGAGCGCAGCTAGCCACCGAGCCCGAAGCGTGGCGAGGGGACGCGGATACCTTCACAGGTATCCGTGTCCCCTCGCGGGCTTCAAGGTATCCGTGTCCCCTCGCGGGGCTCGCTGCGCTCGCCACGCTTCGGGCTCGGAGGCTCGCTGTGCTCGCCACACTTTCTATTCTCAACTCCACGCCGACGTGGATAGTGGGGGTATGAAAAGGTCGTAGGACGCGTACCGCCGCCCCTCTCGCCACGCTTCGGGTTGGCGTTGATAGTGGGGGTGGTACAGTGCGAAAAATGACATTTGGGGTGCATTTTACATGATGTCAACTTATGTCCATAATTTCTGTGAAAAATTACATCGCAGCGCATCAGATTGCATGCGATGAGATGCGATTTTTCCCTGTACAATGCACATTGTGGGAGCCGTGAAAGTACACAAGTACCAAAAAAAACACACAAAAATATAGCAATTTCGAATTGTTACTTTTTCTTTCCATTGACACCCTTGTCGTAATAAGATCAACATAGTCAGTATAAAAGGGAATACTGTATTTAGCGAACCCGTATTTAACCTTTTGAGTGCCGACATCTAAAATGCCTGAGTCCCTCACATTTGTTATATAAATTCAAATAAAAAAGGATGCGTAAAAAAAGATTTAGATTTCCTATATAAGGTAACGTCATTACGAAGAATAAAAATGTTTGCTTGGTAATTTTGACACCTATTTCGCAAAATTCACTTGGCACTCAAAGGGTTAATGTGTAGCGGTGTAAATACTGAAGATAGGTTGCGGTTAACATCCAAGTGTTCTGAGATCTTCAATCTTCGGTTATCAGTGTAGCGCTTCGGTAAACACAATAGTTGTTGCGTAAATTTTGATGTATTGAAACATTTCTCTTATCTTTCTACAGCTAAATAAATATACATTCAATTTCCATCAAATAAACACACTGCTCCCTTGCTCAGGGTCCTGACCTTTTGGGGGTCTTTGTAACCACTTTCTAGCTTATGTTACTGTTTATAGGCATTGATCACAGGATTTGGCAAATAATCACTCTCGAAAGTGACTGTGTCATTTAGATACATTAACGTAGGAATTTGAAGAGCCTGTCTATGTAAAATGTACCTATAGTCTGCCTGTGGCCAATCTCTTCGCAGAGATCGGTGCCTTGTAGGAATCTGGTTGATCTTCAGTGTCTACATTCAGTCAATAGGTCGACATACAAATTTTTAACACATGAAAAGGTTGACATGATTTTTTTTGGGGGGGGGCGGGGGCTGTTTTCATGATTTACAATCGGTGACAAAAACGTGAAAGACTAATGTTGACATTTTCCATGTATCTACCTCCTGCGTGTCGACATTTCTGCCTGTCTCGTTTTTGTGTCTGTTGACTTTTGTTAATTCCGACTTTGCGCATGTCAATCTTTTAGTGTCGACCAATCAATAGCAAAACTAAAACAAGGCATGCTGGGATGTGTAGTTCATCAACAGCTGGAAGTTTGCTTATTGCCCGCCCCTGGTCGAAACACTGATCTTTTAATCCGGACCTTTTTTTCTGTCTGAAAGGGGTATTAGTACATATTAAAGACTTTAGGTGGCTGATCAGCTAATTAAGCTCCTAGCAGTGAGTATATCCTGGTCAGAAACAATTTTATTCATTCTTATATGTTGCATATTAAATTATATTTTATTTATATGTAAGTCTGTTTTTTTCATATGTCATTGACAATAAATTGAAGCATACTTCTTATCCTTAATACCCCTTTCACACCGCACTTGTTAAACGGTATATTGCCGTTTTTTTTCCCCATTTTTAAACGTTTAAGGCTGCAGTGGGAAAGCGCCAGAGTTGATTTACGGGTAAAGAAAACCGGTATTTCAAAACGTTTAAAAGTGAGTTTTAAAAAAGTTTTTTTTATGCACTGAGAATGGCTCTGAAACGGTATTTAGTAAAAACAACAGATTACAGACCTGTGATAGGCTATCCCCTGCATTCTGCCTTGAAACCTGTTCAGGGGATTAAACGGGTTGACTGATGTGTATGGTACTTAAACGGTATTTAAAAGGGTAATCTACTGCAATGTGAAGGCTCAGACCCGTTTTAAATACCGTTTAAAATTACCGGTTTTTGAAATGTTTCGGCAGTGTGAAAGCGGTATAAGATATATCTTTTGCGCCCGATGTATAGTTTTATTTGTTTCAGTCAGTTGGATTGAGTCACACTGTTTCTCTATGGTCTGAATGTTTTTGTTTTGTTTTTAAGTCCCAAAATTTTAGCGTTTTATTTTGCACTTCCTGGATTATCTTTTTTTTGTATAGTTTTTTTTAACAGCAGAGTTTTGTGTCTAGGAATGTGTGTTGCCATGTCAAGTGCTTGTCACCTCTCCGTTTCCTCTCACAGATGGGAAGAGCTCTTGTGAATATAGATTCATGTTTGTTGCATCCTGTTATTATGTACACAAGCAAACAAAACATGGATGTTGGATGGTGTACAAAAGCTGCAAATATTTGTTATTTAACAATGATATTGTCCTCTCGTTCCTGCATAAATGATAATATTGCCGCTTTCATCCTTTCAACTCTTATACCACTTTTACACCAAAACTGCTAGGTCGACCCCAGGGTTTTTGGACTCTGCTCCAACCCATATGTGACCCGTCAGTTGTCCTCTTTTACACAGGCGGCCCCGAGCATTATGCCGGGCGGGGAGACGCCGGCAAAGGCGGGCCCTGGGCAGACCCTTCGAGATGCGCTTCTATCTAACGCACCCACATGCAAGTTAAGGGCTCATGGGCCGCTCATCACAAGCTGCAGTGTGTTGTATGTTAGCGAGCTGCACGTGTTCCGGAGCTGCGTCTTCATTTGTTCCCAAACTGGGTGGGAACTGCGTAGTGTACAGATGAGCAAGGGCAGATATAAGTATTAGAGTAGGTCATTTTAGTCCCCATTAAGACCATTGAAGAACTTTGCAGTCACCTACCTTTGTCGGGTTTGGTATGTCGGCCCAACAGTTGGGATGCTGACGGTCAGTATACGACATTGGAATCCTGACCCATCGGCACTCCGACTGGGGGGCGAGCGCAAAGAAGCTTTGTGTGGGCTTGGTGGTTCGTTGCACTCATCACAGGTTCTATTCTTTTCTATGTGGGCCATTGGTCCCCACGGGGAAGAATAACCCCTGTCAGTCGGGAACCTGTCGGGCATTTGAACAGTCAGGATTCCAATGTCGGGATCCTGACCGTTGGGTCGATATCGTGCACCCTCTGTGACTTACAGACAGCTGCGTGATAACAAGGCTACCTGCACTGTTAAATGTCCTCTAACTTCCTAGATGTTATGGCGATATATAATCAGGAATGTCATACAATGTTACATCACCTGGGTCGCACGTGCGTTGTGCAGTTAGAGGCCCTGTAAGACACAGAATGCAGTGAGCTATCACAGATTGCGTGTTTGCTCGTACAATCCAACGTACCCTGCGCGGCCACCTTCACCTTCCGACCGGCTGGGACGTTAACAGCAGTAAGACGAGGAAAAAATGATCCCTTTAGTTTGATGTTTGAGCTATTGCACGTGATGATTACCAAGTAAATAACCTTTAATCCCATCACATTCTTGTCAGGAGGAGTGAGTGATTGATCTCTGCTCTGCAGGCCATGGGGAACATAGCAGAACCATGCAAAAGGTTGATTCCTGCAGGAATAAGCTCAGGAAATGTAAGACAGACCAATTACTCGCTGCGCTCTCATGTACGTTGGGAGGGCCTCAGGACACTGGGTCACTTCTTCGTTTCATTTAGGGGATATTTGCAGTGTTCTACACATGACACGTTTATATGCAAATTATTATAAATATCATTATCTTTTTTTTTATCTATATTATACAATTTAATTGTGACATGCAGGGAAATATGACTTGTGCAGGTCCTTAAGGAAGAAGTTGCTTGCAATTTTTGGTGCAGCGCTGGAGTCTGTCATTTTGTCTTATGTTGGTGCAATTAAGATGTTTACAAAATAGAAAGAATTGCTACCGGCGCTAATAATCTACGGATCTACGGATTTTATGTGCTAGATACTAGCACATAAAAAATGCATATTCCGATCAAAACATTTAAGTTGCAGCCCCAGATTTGTGCATGTCCCTACTCTTGCATAAATGCCTAATAGCTCTCAAGATACAATTATTGGGCCAGTTTGCCCATTATTGGGATATTGGCTCATTAGTGTTCATTCTAGCACCCTGCACCTTGTAAAATCCTTGTAGTTCCTCCTTCCTGCCTGGGGTGTCGCTGTCTCCTGTGGTACATCAAGAACAGTCTGGTTTCTCAATGTTGACACAGACTGTTGTAGAAACACGACAGCAGACAGCGACACCCCAGGCAGGAAGGAGGAACTGCAAGGATTTTTCAAGGAGCAGGGTGCTAGAATGAAGACTAGCCTCATTTTGTTATATATTGTGTACGAAGAATCGTTTCTGTGGTTTTTTTGCCACTTATCTGGAAAATCGTGATCACAAAAAATAAAGCCATCGGTTTTCCGATCGGTCGTTCCAAATAAAAAATCTGGGTCACAATCTCCATATATTGGCCGGCACATTTGCATTTTTCATAATCCGACCGTAAGTCCAGGTGGGAAAAGCGGGTAGTTTGTGCTTAAGCATGATTTTCTTTTTTATTAAACGTTTTTTTCTCATGAAACCTCAAGAAACCAGGCGCTGTTTCAGGGGATAAAATTAAGTGTGTAACAGATATCCGGACCCTTCCTTGGTGGAATAATCAGCCCACTTGTCGGCCTGGTCAAATATATTTGCCAGTGTGTACTTCACTTGCACACCTGAGGGTATCCTGATGATAAGTTTACAGTGTTTAGAATACTGTGGACAAGTACTTCACGTGTAGGCCTTCACTGACAAAAAGTCTACATTGACAAAAGGTAGACATGAGTTTTTCACAATTTTTTTCTTCTATTTTATTCCATGGTTTACGATCCACATGGACTACAATAAAAGTGCGAGGGTACGCTCTACACTATAATTGCGGGACCATGTTGACATTGAAACAATTTTTTTTTTTATAGAAAAATTCATGTTGACCTTTTGAGGTCAAGACCTAGGAACTGCCAACCCTTTTGATACAAACCTCCTCTCAGGTAAAGTGGGTAATGTCAGGAACACAGGTTATAAAACTTGGCCCTCATGACCCCGCACAGGTCATGGTTTCTAGGTCATCTGTGGATTTTTCAAGTGGCAGTTGGTGGTGCACAGTGCTCCTGCCGGGAAATCTGGAAACCATGACCTCAGCGGGGGCCCGAGGACAGAGTTTTTAGATCCACTGATCTAGATCAACCAAAGTCTACAGTGAGCTCTTGCTGGCCACAAGGCAGACTCACAACACCTTTTAGGAGGCAGATGATTTGCAGGCACTTTGGCCCCTGGTGAAACAATGCAATGATGATGAGAATTTGCAGATGCTTCAGATTTGCTGACTGCAGCTATGTCCCTCACGCTTGTGCTACTGTACATCTATAGCAGAGTCCGTGCTGCAATTATTATAGTGATAAAGCAATACACACATTTCCATTTTATCTTTGATAAAGGGAAAGACATTGGATATGTGCATTGCTTCAACCTGAGAAAAAAAACTTTGTTTTTGTCTTCAAGTCTTGGCCTCATTTCCATTTACGCGTAGACGTCGGTGGTATCTGTGGCTATTAGTTATTTATAGCACTGTCTGTCCCTGTGCTGCATTGTGTATGACTTGTGTGCTGCATCTACTACCACCTCTGTGCAGCCATATATTGTGCCATAAACAGGTGCCGTTCTCTACAGGAGTAAAGTGGGCGCCTTGTATGTATGGCCAGGTCTGCAAGGGTATATGGTCATAAGGTCTACCCATATAAGGTCGACATGGCTTAAGTCGACACATGGGTTAGGTCGACAGGTCGCGAGGTCGACATGGTTTTTTCACTGTTTTTTGAGCCAACAGGCGGTATTTCATGCCCTACCATCCACTAGGGCATGGAGGGACAATCCAGCCACCCATACCCGTCTGCAAGCTAAGCAATAGTTACCCTTTTGTACTTGTGATTTACTTGTAAATTCACCGTGACCCCCAAAGTGTGCAACTGCTGCTCCTTGTAGTTCATAAACTTAGGTTTGCCCCAATAGCTCACAGGTACTTGTCGCACGACTTTAACTGAAAATATTTTGTTACTGACGTTGTGGTGCGCTCAGTTATGTTATTTTATTATTATCCTATATTTATATGGCGCAACAAGGGATCCACAGCGCCCAGTTACGGGAACAGGAAACAGTGACAGTTGGAGACCATCTAGGACAAGTACAGACGGCATATATGGTATCCAGATAAGACAATAGGTCGACTTTGACAAAAGATTAACATTGAGGAAATGTCAACGTGTCAATGGTCAACACAGGAAAGGTTTGACATGAGTTTGTTGGATTCTTTTACGCTTTAGGGTCCATGCGGACAACAATTGGGAACGGTAAAGTGTACCGAGCGGTAGCGGAACAAGGCACCATGCCCGGAGCATGGCAAGCAAAGCGCTACAGTAATTAAGGGTCCACGTCGACATCGACCCAAAAAAGTGTTAAACTCGTATCGACATTTTCATGTGTTTATATTTTCCGAACCACCTTTTGCTTGATGACCTTTTTTTTGTGGTCAACTTTTTTAAATGTCAACTTTTTTTTTTTACCATGGCAACCTTGTGCTTTTCAACCCTTTGGGGTCGACCTCCGATCCACACTCTACATAACCATGGCGGCATCAGCAGACGGCACTAAAATAAGTATCAGGGCAGCAGAAAAGCACAGGATCTGGTGCCGTAAAATGGTTTAAGTAAGAGAAGGATAAGTGCCTGAGGGAGGAGGGCCCTGCTCGTGCATAAATATTATTATTACTATTCTAGGTATGGGTCATTGGGTTGGCCCAATTTAGGTCGACATGCATTGGGTTGACCAATAAAGGTTGACAGGCCTTAGGACGACACCTGAAATAGGTCGACATGGCTAAGGTCGACACAAGCATTAGGTCAACATGAGTTTTTCACGTTTTTGTCCCGAATGTTGACACAGTCGACATGGGCATCGTCTAAGTGTACCGGTGCACTCGCCATGCTTCGGGCACACTATTTTATTCTCCCACCACGCCGTAGTGGATGGTAGGGCATGAAATATCGCCTGTCGGCTAAAAATATGAACGTGAAAAACTTATGTCGACCTTCCAATCGTCGACCTATTGCTTGTGTCGACCTTACCCACGTCAACCTATTTGACATGGATGGAAATGGAATTTACATTTAACTACTCTAAACAATAAAAATGTATACACACGTATACCTTTATATGTATGTAAATGTAAAAGAGAGCGCCACACATCTGGAGAATTTATGAATAAAAATAAATGGTTATATTTATTAATTAGCTACAATTTATTCTAAAAAAAACAATATGCATAAAAACTAAATAGTAAGATAAAATTGATAGTGCAACATATCAGCTCCTTAATAAATTGGTAGCAATTGATATTCTTATGCTGTATTAGCTGCGGAGTGGTACCACCTTGTTAATAAATGAGTGTTAGATGGGCAGTTCTTTAGGGATCAGGTGGAATGGTGGTTTAGCCCACAAGGCGTGAGGTAGTAAGCAATCCTCAGCTTTTTAATAGGGAGATAAATGAACAGCAGTAATACTTGTTACTGAATGAGTCCAATCCTCCTGGCAGCCAAGAGACACTCGACACACTTTATGCCGACACAGCGGTCGGCATAAAGCCGGCTGGCTGCGGTAGATGTTTGAGCCTGGAGAAAGCGGCACGAACCTGTGATGGAATGCAGGTATACTGTGAATGGCTCCAGAGGTTGTTAGAATGGATAGTAGTAGGTAACGGCAGAGTTTGGCAGTTGGGAAGAGGTACGGCTGTTGTTTACAAGGGGCAGGCTGTCCGGGTAGGAGATATGAGCTGGAAAACAGTCCTTGACACGTTTCTCCGCTGTAGAGGAATAGCGGTTTCTTCAGAAGGCAGTGCTATTTGACATGGGCCTGTTGACCTTCAGTGGTGGACCTAATGAATGTTGACCTAATTTCTGTATTTATTTATTTATCTAATGACTGTATTATCTCTAATAGACACACGGCATCTGCTATGCCCTGCAGGCCCTGATTTTAGCAGTTTCATTAATTATCTTTAATGTCTTACTATAAGTTTGAACACTGAACTACGTTGTCCGTTAATGACTTTTGTTTTATATTGTGCCTTGTCCTTGCAGAGCGGGTTTTGCCCTAAGAGTAATGCAGGAGAAACAAGACACTATTTTGGGAGGAAGGGGAAACTCATAGCCATGTAGTTGTTTTTGTAACACTGGAGGTTGAATTTGTTCATCGCTATAATTTACAACTTGGGTTTACTAACCTTTTGGTAACCTTAACCGTGATATTCAGGTCATGCGAGAACAATGCCAGTAAATGTTGGCTAGACCTTAATGTTCTGCAAGAGGAAACCGATTACAAGCGAGAATCACTGTAAGATCTGTCTGTTTACATATTGCTGTGGTAGATTCAGCTGCGTACTGTAGCAACTGCAGATGGAAACAAAAAAAAAAAAAGCCCATTTAGAACGGACTGCTATTTTTGGTGATGCGTTCTGAAATTGTGTTCTTGAGTTGTTCGGCAACGTTAATAACAAGGTTCAACAAAACACCACTTATTGTCAGTGCATTTACATTTACTGCAAAGAAAGCAAATATGCCTGCATGCGTTTCGTAAGAGTAAGTGCTGCTTTAAATGTCACTTAGGCGATAACTATTAGGATTGTCTTGAATTATATGGCAAATAGAGGCACAGGAATATTTTCTCTCTCCATCACTCGGTTGAGGCTGTGTTGTTTATGTAGGTATGCTGACTGAATTGGTCACGTTGGAACTAGATGATAAATTCAAGTCAGAAGATAATGAACCGGTCTGGGACATCTGCTGTGCCAAGTTCTGTGTCATGCACCAAAGAAGGCTCTCCTCTCCAAAATGCATAGATGACGGGGTACTAAAGCTTGTAAAGAGCCCCGTGCACTAAGCCGAGGTGTTGCATGCAGCCTCGCACACGATACCTCGGCAAGGTGTCCCATCCATGCTCCGCGTCTACCGAACAGGTTTCTGCTCATTTGGGGAGTTTGGGATCTTATATGAAAAGCAAGTCAGACGTAGAGTGGTCCGGCGATTCCTCCTTCTATGTCTGTGTTATATAGACATGTACACATTTACATATGTGCTGGACATCAAGTCAGGCATCGTAAGACATAATGATATGCCTAGGGGAGATTGACTATTGGTCATCAGCTGGCGATGATGTGGGTACGCCCATTGACCGCTCACCGTTGGCCCATACACACTCGGCGGCTTTTATTTATTTATTAACAGTTTCTTATATAGCACATACATATTCCGCAGCGCCTTACAGAGAATATTTGAACATTCACATCAGCCCCTGCCCCAGTGGAGCTTACAATCTATGCTCCCTACCACATATACACGCACACAGAGACATTCTAGGGTTAATTTGTTGGGAGCCAATTAGCCTACCAGTATATTTTTGGATTGTGGGAGGACCCGGAGGAAACCCACCCAAGTACGGGGAGAATATACAAACTCCGCACAGTTGGGGCCATGGTGGAAATCGAACCCATGACCTCAGTGCTGTGAGGCAGTAATGCTAACCATTACACCATCCGTACTGCCCGTACTGCAAAACTGAGCTGCTTTCAGGTCAAAATCGCCCAGTGTGTACGGGCCTTAAGTGTCGGAAAACAATTGTTACAAAACAGTAGCAGTTATAGTAAAATTGATATTGTTCTATGTGTAAAAAAAAAACAATACAAAACTATCCCTACACTATTGTCTTAGCATATTTAATAGGAAAATTCTCTTTAAAACTGCACACAGTGATTCAGTAATTACCAAAAGGCCTGGAAACATGTCCTATCTAGATGGAATGCTTTTTGGGGGCCTCGTACTTCCCAGCAGTCTTTGGGAGACCGATGCCAGATCAACAGCTGTGCGAGAGGCTTTTGTAAATGTACGAGACTGTGTAAGCTGATCCAGATATCAACTTGCACTGGCCTCAGTGTGGCCTGTTTCCAATCAAGCCCTAAAAATAAACACTGGTTAATCACCTGAAGAGCCCCACATGCCTTGTCGGTCCTGAAACTCAGTCCCTGAAACCTTCAAAAGCCCGGAGCTTTTTCTCTGGATCTCATCCAGGAAGGAAGAGAGCATCTGAGATATTGCTCCTCTTTTTGTGCCGTTTGTGGTATCCGCTCATTCTGAATACTGTACATGGCCCCAGTCCAGAACACAAGTAATACTCTTTTTATATAGTGGGGGAGACGTCCTTTCCCTCTCTCAGTTCATCCTTGAAGCTCCTGGAGTGAGTTGCGGAGCTTCCCACAGAGCGATGCAAAATGACTTGAAAGTGAACAGGAAATAGGTGTTTGTAATCCATAGCAACTTGTTTCGAAAACAATCAATGTTGGGTTGCCGTGGGTTACAGTTCCTTGGTTCTTATGCACCAGCTTTTCATAAGATCGCCGCTATGTTGTCCATTGATGTTTCATGTAGACGTTTTCGTGTTACTGTCCACAAAGTAAAGCCTCATACGCACTAGACGATATAGTGATAACGATATATCGTTCATACCGTGTGTATGCTCAATATTATTAACTGTGCCCACTCTAGCGGCTCATTAACGATATTTACTGTGGTCTGTACATGCAGGTCAATGCTGACTTTATCGTTAACGACCGCATGTTCACATTGGGGTCCCTGTGACATCACTGAACAATATTGTTCAGTGTGAATGTGCTATTTCATACCTTCCAAGGGAGGAAATAAGTACATATTCGGAAAGGGTAAAACTGGTACAGGCCATAAAAAAATGGTACTGTACCAGCTAAAAAGTAACAGTTGGTGTGTGTGCTATATCGTTTGCCGGGAGCTCCGCCTATATCGTAAATGATATCCCTCGTGGAGTGTATTGTCTAGACCAGGGGTGGCCAAACCTGTCCTCAAGATCTACCAACGGTTCATGTGTCTCAGGCAACCTGTGGATTTATAGTAGGAATGAATGCAGCAGGTTTGACAGTTAGTAATGACTGCAGCTTGCACCAGCTAGGTGATCTGGGACATGTGACAGTTAGTAATGACTGCAGCTGTGCACCAGCTAGGTGATCTGGGACATGTGACAGTTAGTAATGACTGCAGCTGGTGATCTGGGACATGTGACAGTTAGTAATGACTGCAGCTGTGCACCAGCTAGGTGATCTGGGACATGTGACAGTTAGTAATGACTACAGCTGTACACCAGCTAGGTGACCTGGGACATGTGACAGTTAGTAATGACTACAGCTGTACACCAGCTAGGTGATTTGAAAAACGTGGACCGTTGGAGATCTGGAGGACCGGTTCAGCCACCCCTGGTCTAATGTGTATAGTGCAGGCATGTCCAAAGTCAGGCCCGGGGGCCAATTGCGGCCCGTGCTGTCATTTCAATTGGCCCGCAGCCTCCAGCTGGAAGCGGGCAGAGCATCAGATGTGGGAAGCACAGGACACTAAAGATGAGGCCCCGGCGAGCACGCCTTTTCAGTACCTTGCTGTCTGCTGCAGTGAGGAGGTGCCGACCGACAGTCAGATGTGTTTGGCATCCTACCCCTGCTGCTGCAATCGTATATATCACCCTACTCCACAATCACAGTGACAGCAGTGTTTGGGGAGGGGGGCAGCAAGGGGGAAGCTTGCTCCTGTAAGATGCAGACCGGAGGAGGGCAGCAGAGGGAGCCCAAGCATCTCCTGTCCTTGCAGTAACCAGCTTTGCCTCTCCGCCCTCTGGCTCACACAAGGGTCTGGGAAACATACAGAGAAGGGAGGGGGCAGAGTGGGGGACATACAGTGAAGGAGGGTTAGGCTGGGGGACATACAGTGAATGGAGGCAGTGATGGCCATTCAGAGAAGGGGGAGCAGGGGCAGGCTGGGGGACATACAGTAAATGGGGGCAGAGTGGGGTATATAGTGAATGGGAGTCATAATATGAAGGAGGGTCAGGCTTGGGGACATAAAATGAATGGAGGCACTGACGGACATTAAGAGAAGCGGGGAAGGCTGGGGGACAGTGAATGGGTGTAGAGCGGGGAACATGCAGTGAATGGGGCAGAATGGGGGACCAATCTGATGTGATTAATGATTCAAAAAATGTCAGGATGAATGGTTGGCCCTCACACATTTACACTTCACCATATCTGGCCCTCATCGCAAAAAGTTTGCACACCCCTGGTATAGTACTTAAGTTATTTGTGGGGTGTGTTGTAGATACGTTGACTGTACTTTTGCAGGCTTCATGTTGGATTTACAAGCGCAGGAATTTGGAAATAATGGGAAATGCTTCAGACGGCCTGCGTCCTGAAATTATACCGTTACTTAATAAGGAGTTGCGCTTAATACTACGGGAACAATGCCTGGCTTCTTAACAAGGTTACTCGATATCCCAGGTGATCCACGCCACAAGATGAATATTATTCAGAGCGTGTTGTAAACATTCTTAAGAGGAAGAGTACAGGCTTTTTCCCCCTCCCTTCTCTCTTCTAATTTCTCCTTTTCATCTGTGGAAAACATTTCTTCACGTAGACAAAAGAGCAGCGTTGTTGCCAAGTCTGCGCTAGGCATCTTTTCAGAGAAGCAGTGTGCACCAGGAAATTCTTCTGTGAAGGTATAATCAAAGCATACTTCATCCCACTCCGGTATTGTATCAGTGGCTTTTTCACATTCCTCCGGCACAATGCCTTAGAAAGTGAAAACAGGCACATGGCGAGACTGCCTGCAAACTATTTGTCATGCAGCCTAACAGTCTGTAATCAAGCTGCGGCTTAAAATGCACACCGTGTAATTTGTGCGTAAATTAAGAGGTGTTTAAGAGCAGGAGCCGTTTGAGAGCTAATGACTTGCGCCTGACACTCCAGTCGCTCCGGCTCCTCTTACACCTGACGCCCCGGCACCCGCCTCTTTATAGCGGAGCAGGTGTTTTGATGCTGCTCTGCTGGCACCTGCAGTAAAATCCAGCAGCGTGCGTTTGGCCTGCACTGGGAAACCCAGGGATTGAGCTGCGCTGATACATGGTACGGAGAGAGAAGTGAGGCTGCTTGGCTAAGTTGGATGGAGCAGACCGGATCTGAGAGAGATGCTTCAATGTGATTCCCTTCCATTAGGTCGACATGCATTGGGTCGATACCTGAAATAGGTCGACAGGGTTGGATGGTCGACACATCCATTAGGTCGACAGTGAAAAGCTCAACATAAGTTTTTCACAACTTTTTTGGGGGTTTGTTGGCCCGACGTGCTGACATGCAGTATTTTATGCCCTACCGTCCCTACCGTCCACTATGGTGTGGAGGGAGAACAGAATAGTGTGCCGAGAGGCACCGTGCCCGAAGCATGGCGAGTACCACGGTACACTTTGATGGTGTCCATGTGGACTAGATCGACATTCTGGACAAAAAACGTTAAAAACTATTTTTTGATCTTTTGACTGTCGACCCTTCCATTGTTGACCTAATACTTATGTCAGCCTTCCAACCCTGTCGACTTTAGCCATGTTGACCTTCAGCGGTCGACCCAATGCATGTCATCCTTATAGGAGTCTACTCAATGACCCAAACCCTATTATAGAACATGTAGTATTATATAATATATATTATGATATTATTTCATATATTATTATCAATATCATCTATCATTTATTTATATGGGGCCCCAAGGGTTCCGCAGCTCCTAAAAATACATAAATGAGCAAACAATTAATGACAGTTATTAAGGTGACCATATATATATATATATATATATATATATATATATGATACTTGTGTATTATCTGAGCGCCCGATTTTTTCATTGCATGCCACTACTTAAGGCATGCGATGCGATTTTTCATTGCAAAGACCCGATTTTTAATTGTATAGTCACCCATGGGTGATTTCATACCCCCACTATCCAACTACACATGGAGTTGATTTTATATAGTGTGGCGAGCGCAGCGAGCCACCGAGCCCGAAGCGTGGCGAGCCCCGCGGATTACTTTACATGTATTCTGCGTCCCCTCGCTGCGCTCGCCACACTATATAAAATCAACTCCATGCGTAGTTGGATAGTAGGGGTATGAAATCACCCATGGGTGACTATACAATTAAAAATCAAGTCTTTACAATGAAAAATCGCATCGCATGAATTGTATGCCACTATATTGCATGCAATGCGATGCAATACAATGAAAAAATCGGGTGCCCAGATATTACACTTACACAAGTACCATATCTTCTTATGCCGGCACTCTGAATCCTCATCTGCTCCGGTGCCACATCAGTACTGTACATATACTTCTAAAAGAGAAGGCACATCTGTACTGATGGATAGAGCTGTAGGGGGTTCTGAGGACGGGAGTACGCTACTGAAAGTACTTAATCTTTAATACAGGAACATTTTTGCTTATCAAACAGTCTCTGAGTGCCTTCTCTTTTGGAAGTATATAGATATACACACTAAGAAAAGCGCATCAGGAGAGAGGGCCCTGCTCGTGAGAGCTTACATTCTATAGTCATTGCTTGGTTTAGTTTGGGATTAGACTTTTACAAAGGTAATTTACACCAACACTAATATTTCTTTTCTTTTCTCGTAGCCTTTGTTATAAAGCCATCATTACGCTGTACAGTGCCTCGCCCCTCCCTGCATTCAGATCTACCTCCTCTCCCTCCGGCTCTTTTACCTTTTATAATTACGCACAGTTGGCTTTAGGTGCCCGTACACTAGTGCGATTTGGGCCCTTTTCATCCGATTCTGACACGTGTCAAATCGCATGCGTTTCAAGCTCCGATTCCGATGCGCGACCATATGTATATCAGAGCCGGAGATCGCAAGGGCTGCCATCAAGCTGCCATGCTGGTATAGCATGCGATACATCGTATGCAGAAGGACTCTATACTGTGTATCGTATGCAATCCTGCCGCACGGGAAGCTGACGGGAGCGGTTCAGGGGAGAACGGATGACACTTCTCCCCTCGGAGAATATTTATATACAGATATTGTTTTTATTTTAGGTTTACTTTAAATATGATTACTCCACCGAGAACCCCTAGTGAATTGCTGGGACGCTGACTGATAGAAAATGTTGTAGACATCCAGTCGTTTTCTTAATGTGTCACTCCACAAAAGAAAAAAAATGTCACCCCTGATTTAGACTGTGAACTTTCCCAAGCATGCCTCTGGGTAGCCTTCGTCTCACATGTGCACCTCCTTTCATCACCCTCATGTGTGCAGTCTCAGAATGTATGTACGATTTATCATAGTGACAGTCACGAGCTTGCGGAGCTTTGTGTGGCTGCTCTGGACCTACGGACCTGTCCGGTATTTCTACAACTCAACAGTTCGTCCCTGGGAGCCGCTTATATAGGGTTAAACATAATAATTGGCAGCTGGGAAGGATTTATTCCCATAATCACATTGTGCTCTGGATACATTTTGTGGTTCTCTTTTACTACTCTCGGATCCACAAGACCAGGTGATTTAGGTGCCCAATAAGTTACTTGTAAGATCACCACGTCTTCTATACGGAGCCACCCTACAGCGGAATAACTTTCTATTTCCTATATTCAAGTAGTGAATTCTAAGTGTCTGGCCACCGCCAATAGCCTTTGTGTAGATTAATGATACTCCATCATGGAAATCACCCAACTCTAGTCCCTTCTGTGTATGATTAACCATTGTGACTTTCCGTTTTGGTTTTTAACTTGGCATTGATAAATCATAGAACAATACAGTACTTCTTGTGCGCTGGCAGATGAGCCAACCGGGCAGAACGACTCCATACTTCATCTGTACTGATGGATCTTGGCACAGACAAGAAAGGCAGCCTAACTCGTAGCTAGCCCATTGTACACCATAAACACCTTGAGCTTTGGAATTGTTACTCCATAAGGGATTGTCCTATGACTGAGCCACATTTTATATGCAAGCGAAGATAAAGTGGTATTCAGTCTAGCACCGTGCGTCTTCCAAAACCCATGCTCTTTCATCTTCTCTACCTATGGTGTCGCTTTCTGCCGCGTTACTTCTAGCACATTCCCGGTCTATATTTCAGTGCTGCAATACAGGCCACACTGTGCTAGAAGCAGCACAGCACCTTGTGATTGCAGCTGCCCTCACATTCAGTGCAAGGACGATGCAGTTCATCCTCTAATGAAACATTAATAAAATAATATATTTTTTTATATGTCGTATCAGCTGCATTATGTTTCCTGTACATTACGTATCATTGGGTCATGGTGCAAATGACCATTTAAAGTTGAAAAGGAAGTCGTTTTCTAACTCCAGCTGCTCTAGGCCTGGTCGAATGAAGGATGCCGTTAGAGAAAGGTTTTTATGGTCCGTGTTGGCTTCTGGGACATACTAAATGTGGTACGGATTTATCACGCTGTCTCTTTTACACACATATTTATTGTTTAACGTTTCGTTTCTTACTGGTTTCCTCCCTTGTGTTTGGTGAGATTCTCAAATTCAAAGCCAAAATTGTTTCTTCTTATCTATCACATTGTTATTTGTTGTAGACCTTTTATAAGCTGTTGTAACTACAGTAGGTTGTGGTCTCATGTGCTGTTCTTATCTGTGTCCTAGATGATCAATAGAACAATCAAACATTTAACTCTGTAGATTGAGATATTTTATTAGCTTTCAATTTAATTATTATAGCAAACCAATATCTCTGTGAGACAGATGGAGTTACACATGTGCTTGCTCCAATTAGTCATTTCTATGAGTAAAATGATGAGGATGCCTTAATCGATTAAACATTTTTTTTTTTTTTTTAATTTAAAGTAAGAACGGTGACCACAGCATTTTGTCATACTTCCCAACAGATTGGCATGACTGGATCTGGGGAAGATGTCAAAGTGGGTGTGGCCACATCATTGATTGGATGGCCACTCCCCCCCCTCCCCCCCCCCCCCCCCCCACACACACACATATTATTTGCTGTTTCTACAGACTGAGCTTCCCTACTGCCCAGTAGCCCCCAGACTGGGAGGGTGGGACAAGGCCCTTAGTTCAGGACTGTGCCTTGGATATTGCTGGGAGTGATGCGTTTGGACAGGTCTCCAAAGTGCTCAGTGGAACTCTCAACTTATATAATTCTATGTAAGGAGCCACAGTAGCATAGAGCTTCCAGTACAGACCGATAAGTTAAAGTGCTGCTCTTTTCCATGTGCAATAAAACGGCATAAAAAGGATGCACTCCCCAAAGCTGTAAAATAACTAGTGTTTCAAGAAAAGGATGTGACCTGTGGTTAAAGGGGGTGTGGCCTCACAGCAATGCCTCGCCCGTGAGCCACGCCCCCCATTTTTATTGCTGCTAGGGCATGCCCAGGGCTGTTCTTGTCAGCAGTTCCTCTATTCACGGGGGTCACTCAAGTAGCCTCTCACTGCTTCCCGCGGGTGAGACAGCTGGACAGTCCCTTCAAAATAGGACTGTCCCGCATAAATCGGGACGGTTGGGAGTTATGCTATAAATTGCCACAGGTCAAAATATCTATAGAGTAACTGCATGTACTACACAGTTTCAAATGACATTCTAGGAAATCGTTCCTTATGACAGGCATGGAATGGGTTAACCTTTGGGCAGCCTGAGTTTGAGGTTGTTTAACTTGTGATTAGTGTAAAAAGACAGAGTACTGTATTGCTATGAAATGTGACTTCCTCGCTGCTGAAAGCCCCACCGTAAATCCAGGTATAAACTGTTACATGACATTGCAGTGAACTCAACGGTTCACATTGTAACAGGCATCTTCCCCCGCAGTGTTTTCTTTGGCAGGATCCCCTAGCAGACTCTCGTAAATCACCTGGTGAACCCAGGGATGGCTGAGGCTGAGCTGGGGGACAGCTCCTAGTGATGAGGCTGAGTCTGGCTACACGTAGTATGTGCCACTAGGTGGATGCTGGCTCATCCTGCAACGCTGCAATGTATCTTCACCACTTACTGACACTGTATGTATCCCAAGCCATCAACTGTCAATTTCTGAAATGTATCCGGATCACAAAAACGCATCTGTGATGTTTGTACTTTATTCCTTATTATTAATTGTATGTATAGTGCATATATATATATATATTAGATACATCAGTCCTTGACCTAGGATTGATGTGTTTGTCATAAGCCATTTGACCCACCAGTAGATTTTTGGATTGTGTGAGGAAACTGGCGTACCCAAAATACGCAAATACGCGAAGAACAGATAAAGTCTACTCAGATGCGGTCTTGGTGGAAAATCAAACCCACCTTCAAGTTCAGTTCTGTTAAGCGGTAATGCTAACCACTGTGCCAACCTGTGTATTTCAAAACACTGACCTCCGGCATCCCGATATGGGGGAATACCACTGGGCTCCGGAAGTAAATGAATCCACCATTCCAGCAGATTTTACCCTCCCCCACTGCATCCTAACCCTTCCCACTAGTGCCCCTCCCTTGCAGTGTAAACTAATCCAGTGCAGCTAATCCTCCCCCACTGCATTGTCATCCTATCCCTTTCCACTAGTGGCCAATCTCCTCCCCCTCCGCAGTCTAACACTAACCTTTCCTGCCTCGTAGCCTAGCCTCCCCCACTGCAGCCTCACTCTACCCTTTCAAACTAGTGACCACCCCCCCTCTCCCCACAGCCTTACCCTAACCTTTCTCACCTTGCAGCCTAACACTTAGTCACCCCAGTGGTGCCTGAACTAACCCCCCCCCCCCCCCCCCCAGCTTGACCCTAACCCACTCCGGCATACTTAGGTCTGGGCTGTCAGTATTCTGGTGTCAGCATCCTGATATGTCAAAGTTTGGTAATGGCAGTCGATATGCCGGCATTGGTATAATGAACACCAGCATCCTGACCGTATCTGGCATAAATAATGTAGTGTAAACATTATTACACAATTAGCCTATAGTACAGGGCAGCAAGGACGGTGTAATGGTTAGCATACTGCCTCACAGCGCTGAGGTCATGGGTTCCATTCCTACCATGTGTGGAGTTTGTATATTCTCCCCATGCTTGCATGGATTTCCTCCTACGACCCAAAAATATACTGGTAGGTTAATAGGCTCCCAACAAACATAACCCTATAATGTCTGTGTGTGTGTGTACATGTGGTAGGGAATATAGATTGTAAGCTCCACTGGGGCAGGGACTGATGTGATGTGTGTTCAACTATACTCTGCAAAGCGCTACGGAATATGAGTGCACTATATAAATAACTGGTAATAATAATAATAATGTTTCAATATTTCATAATAGAATTAAATGAAAATACAGGCCTTGCACGTAACTATGTAAACCCCTTTTCCCGTGACCTCTAAATACATTGTTCCTAGTCAATCAATCCTAATTTATGGTTCCACTTTAAACTTAATATTGCAAATGAGCAATCTGTGCCGGAGCCCTAGAGATGGCCGCAGTAGTCCATTCTGTAAGTGTTCTCAGTAGGGGAGAGAGGCCAGTGAAAACATCCCCCATGCGTGTTTGTATAAGTGAGGTGCGGGTGATGTGTAGCGTTGTTTCTCTGATTGATGGTGATTACTTGTTTATGAACCCGAGGCTGAAGGTCTGAACTTCCTCCTGGGCCAAATAGTTCAGGGGGCTGTTTCCTGAGGCTACCCGAGGGATCTCTCCATCTGAAAGTGGGAGGAATGGGTAGGCAGTCCGAGGCAGACGGCCAAGTCTAGTGTAACAAATGGATAAGGATATTGATATGTACATCTCATATATACTTTGTTTTTAAAATAAAACTGCAGAGAAAGAGACCCAAAGTTACACCGGTTGACCGCCGGCCCCAAACCAAGCTCCTTTTCTATGGGCAAATGTTCTACTATGTGTGTTGTTTTTTTAGGAGGGTTCCTGATTTATTTTCCCCTCGTTATTTATGTCATCTTTCGTATTGCAGTCATTACCGCTGATTTCTGTCTAACCATACGTGTGTCATTCAGATTTGGGCCTGGCCTGGTGATTTACTGGTACGGCTTTATCGAGGAGCTGGACTGTCACCGTGACCGCGGCATCCTACTGAAAGAAGAGTTTCCCCGTGATATAGTAACTCTGCGTAACTGCCTGGCGCTGGAAGATGAGCAGGGCCGACGCGCTGAAGGCTGCGAGACGGAGAAGAGCCAGGAAGCAGTGTAATATTTCCATGCGAGCCCCAAATGATGAACTCCAGATGAACCACAGTACGAAGTCACAGAGCTGCCTTCTCATACAAACACTCAGACAATCTGTTTACCTTCCTTTTCCAGCCGCCCTCCTGCCCTGCGCTCCAGCCCAAAGCCCACGCACTCTCTGAAACACCTTTGCTTCTGCAGATGCTCTGCGGACATACACACTGGCCTTCCTTCCGCCTGCCTGCGCCCTTTTACCTACAGTCCAGAGGAAACCGGTGCACTCCTGACGCCCTTGCCATTAATATCTCCCCAGATATATTCGCAGAAGACCTGACTTGCGTATTAGGTGTCATTCCCGGCGCAGGGAAGGTGAGGACAGTAATCAGTCATTATTATGCTGTTACCGTGTCTTGCAGCACAGCGAGAAATGTACAGTAATTAGCAGCTTTGCAATTAGCAGGTTTATATTTGCTTATGATACTTTGCAGATGCCGGTAATATTACAGATGCATTACTGTCAGATATGAAAGGCGTTGCTCAATCTCGCAGCTTAAAAGCTAATTAATGATAATGTTGTAGCATTTGCAAATAAAGCATTTTTCAATCACAATTCTTTGATTTTCTCTGAAATAAATTATTGTAATTAGACTCCTCACTCTGAATTGGGCTTCTGCTGCTGCCTCCTCTGTCAGCTGCAAGGGCGGCCTGTCAGTCATACTGAGTGTGAGTTTCCGTTGCAAGTTCTACTTTTGTCTGTTTTTTTTTTTTTTTTAATTGTCTTCTTGAAATGCTAGGGATGGTCATCGACGGTGATAGTACAAACCGCCATCAATGGTAACTATTTGTTGTATGACCATCAAGGGTTTTAACTTCGATGGCCATCCCTTTATTTGACTGATTTGCCCGTTTGCGAATCAGAACCTGGGGGCGGAACTTTACGGGTGTCAGGTGTGGAGCTGTGCTAGCCCCTTGGATAGGAAAAAAAGGTACTTATGTACTAACTGGGCTGCCGATTTTGAAATCGGGTCCATCGCATGCGATGCGATGCACCCGATTTTTCCATAGGATTCTATGTTAAAATGGACTGAGTCCATTTTAACATGGAATTCAATGGGAAAAAGGGTCCTTTTCATACCCCTACTATCCAAGTGGGCATGGAGTTGGATATAAACCTGTGGCGAGCGTAGCGAGCCACCGAGCCCGAAGCGTGGCGAGCGTAGCGTGCCCCGCGAGAGGGGACAGAATACCGTCCCCTCGCGGGGCTCGCTTCGCTCGCTACGCTCGCCACAGGTTTATATCCAACTTCATGCCCACTTGGATAGTAGGGGTATGAAAAGGACCCTTTTTCCCATTGAATTCCATGTTAAAATGGACTCAGTCCATTTTAACATTGAATCCTATGGAAAAATCGGGTCATCGCATCTGATTGTATGCCTTAAGTTAAGGCATACAATCAAAAAATCGGCAGCCCAGATAATACATAAGTACCGAAAAAAATTGTGTATATTCGGTTATGCTTTGACATTGATGGTTCTTGGGATACGGTCATTGGGTCTACAGCAAGTTGGTCGACAAGCATTGGGTCGACATGGTTTAAGGTCGACATGGGTTTAGGTCGACAGTGTCTGTGTCGACAGCCAAAAGGTCGACATGTGGTTTTCCGCTGTTTTTTGAGCCGACATGTGCCGACAGGTGGTATTTCATGCC
Source organism: Crinia signifera (assembly GCF_055691185.1). Taxonomy (NCBI): domain Eukaryota; kingdom Metazoa; phylum Chordata; class Amphibia; order Anura; family Myobatrachidae; genus Crinia; species Crinia signifera. Next base: position 25,847,007 of record NC_139228.1, on the reverse strand, counting down.
CTAACATCCACTAGGGCATAATGGGAGAATAAAATAGTCTGCCGAGCACATAGCGAGCGATGCGGTGCACTGGAAACTGTGTCCATGTCGACATTCGGGTACATTTTTTTTAAAACCCCATGTCGACCTTTTAACTGTCGACCTAATGCTTGTGTCAACCTATTGACCTGTCCACCTAGACCCATGTCGACCTTGTCCCATGTCAACCCAATGCTTGTTGACCAACTTGCTGTAGACCAAACGATCCCAACCCCTGGTTCTCCCCATCTACGGCAAAACTATTTTACATCGGTCATAAACCATCGATGATTTTGAATCAATTGGTCGATGGCCAGCCCTACCCCAGACATGGTTCCAGTTGATAGATCTAAGGTGTCTAGATAGACAGCCTGTAAGTCTACCCCAAAAGGTTGAAATGCATTAGGTCAACAGGGTCAAAATCTCGACATGCAATAGGTCAACGGGGTCAAAAGGTCAACATGAAAAAGGTAAACACTTGAAAGGTCATATAATGGGCCTCATTTGGAGTTTGGTGCACATCCAGCATGGTTTTTGTTGCTCTGCAATGGACAGGCGGATACAGAATTTGGAGGGTGCGTCCCCCATAAGACATCTGCCGGGGATTTGTATGCTACATGCAGAAGCAGGGAACACTTTCACCAAATGCAGTATAAGTGATCGCGTCCTCTCGCTTCTCATGGGCGTTTTAACAGATCGTGGGGTTCTAGGGTCCTGTATTGATTTGGCTGACGCCCCTATAAAGTGCTTCTAGTCAGCGCTTTCAGTAGAAAGCTGGCACCTCTTTGTACACATCAATTGGCTGCCTTTTACCAGAAACTTTCGTTGCATTGTCCCTGTTTCTATTTGGATAGATAAAACTTTTTTCATTTTGTAATCATTTTATTCCCAAAGCAGGTAATCCTATACAGGTTATAATTCTCAATCCATTGTAATCAGTGGGGGCTCCAGAGGAGGGACTGCAGCACAGTTAAAAATTCAGATCGGGGAGCCACACCCCTGCCACCAACTGCCATTCCAAGCTGACTCACTGGCAGTGGGCGTGGCTCCCCTATTTGAATTTTTAATTGTGTTGCAGCTCCGCCTCTGGAGCAGCCACTGATTATAATAATCACAGATATGCGACCAATAGCCTGAGATAGCACTTGCATCATGCCTGTGGCCTCCACCCTTTACCGTCATTCTGTGGGGTACCATATTGCTGGCTGTATTTGTAGTTACATAGTAATGTCATTTGAAAGTGTAGCTACCATAGTGTGTGATTACAGGGAGATCATGAATGCAGGGACAGGTGACATCCTGTGTTGTGTTTTATAGCATTTGGTTTCTTGTGGTAGGAAGTAGCAGTGTGTACTGAAACACACGATCTGCCCTGCAGCAACACAAATACGCGGGTGTCTGCCAAGGAGATTGTCAGCACTAAAATGGGTACTTGTGAGTTATCTGGGCGCCCGATTTCTAAATCGGGTCGGATCGGGCACATCGCATCGCATTGCATGCGACCATCGGATGCGATGCGATGACCCGATTTTTCCATAGGAATCAATGTTAAAATGGACTGAGTCCATTTTAACATGGAATTCAATGGGAAAAGGGGTCCTTTTCATACCCCTACTATCCAAGTGGGCATGGAGTTGGATATAAACCTGTGGCGAGCGTAGCGAGCCACCGAGCCCGAAGCGTGGCGAGCGTAGCGAGCCCCGCGAGGGGACACAGAATACCTTAACTTAAGGCATACAATCAAAAAATCGGGCGCCCAGATAACTCATAAGTACCCTAAAATGTTTAGTAGCTTTCAGTGTCCACAGTCAATCGAGCAAGTGCAAATACAGCGAGGAGACTGCGTCAGTGGAGTAGTTGATTTCCTTCCATCTGGAACATGGCTGATGCTTAGAGTTCCAGTATACTGACACTGTCGGAGCCGCACAGTTAATACAAGGAATCTTCTTTAATACAACACATTTGACAGCTCTTGGCAATGACTGAGCATCCAATCGAGGGGCAGATTTACTAAGCGAAGTGATAAAGTGGCTGGTGATAACGCTGCAGCCAATCAGCTCTTAACTGCCAAGTTACAGGCCAGGTTTGAAAATGACAATTCGGTGCTAATTGGCCACTGCTTTATTACCTTCCACTTTATCACTTCACCATGCTTAATACATTGGCCCCTAAGTCTATTTCAGCTCTCAAAAATAGGATACGGTCATTATTTTGACCCTATCAAGGGTCAACGTGTGTTGGGTCGACACCTGAAATAGGTGATATGAGGAAGGTCAACACAAGCATTAGGTCAACAATGTGAAGGTCGACAGTGAAAAGGTCTTGAGTTTTTCATGTTTTTTTTTGTTTTTGCGCCAACAGGTGGTATTTCATTCCCTGCCATCCACTACAGTGGCGAGTGCAGCAGTATACTGACACACTGTCCCATGTCAAATGTCTCGCCATTCGTGACAAAAAACATGAAATACTAATGCTGCCATTTTGACTGTCGACCTAATCCTTGTGTCGACCTTGTGACCCTGTCAACCTTACCCATGTCGACCTATTTCACACATGAAAAGGTCGATGGGAGTTTTTCATGTATTTTTGTATCAGTGTCAACACCTGCGCACGTGGACAATAACACACGATAGTCCAAAAAAAAAGGGAAAAAATCATGAAAACCATGTCTTACCTTTCCATGCATCAAACATTTTGTTTGTGTCGACCTATTCACTGCCGGCGCAGACATGTTCTGTTAGTCATCCGGATACCGCTGTACAGAACACTACCTCAGTGACACAATCGTGAGGGTCGCTTGTCTGGGTCCACCTGCTACTCAATGGTAAGTTGGCTCTCCCGGAAATTATACTGGACCCTTTTCCAGGATCCAAATCCAGATGAGGTTTGAATGAACACGGTGCTGTGTGTTGCTGATGATATCTTGCTTAGTAGGGATGTTCATCGTTAGCAACATTTATCGCTTAGGGGGTTATTCTGTCCTGATCGCATGGCTCCTACTTTGCAGCGTCCCACTATACACTGCCCAGCCAGATTAAAAACCTTTAATAAGCTTGCGGGGGAAAAAATAGCGCTGCAAGCCGCAGTGTGTGCAGTCTGCATGTAGCCCAGGACTTGGTGGCTCCATTAGAAATAGGCTGTTCAAGGCCGTAGCTGACATCACAAGCCCTCCCTGAAAATGCCACCTGGCCACGCCTTTGTTTTTCCTGACACTCCCAGAAAATGTCCGGTTACAACCCACAAATGCCAGCTTTCTGTCAACCAACTGGCGAACGGCCATCAATTAAAAATAAAAGTAACAGGATTTACTCACACAGAGTCGTTCGATTATCGCCTGGCAGCCATGCGACCAGGTCTGAATATTCCCCTTGGTGCTTAAGACGTTCTATATTTTGCAGTGTTCCAAGACCTGGAGAAAGACTAGTTAGAGGACAGCAGGGGTGAAACTTTGGGGATCTGCGACATTATACTCCAACTGGTTCTGCAGCTTGAGTTTAATCGAGAATTTTTAAATATGTTTTTTATTTTTAAATTACAAAAATTGACGTCCGTAAAAAAATTACTCGAAGGCTGTTATGGCTGCAAATCTACGGTTCTACAGACCCGGCATTGAATGTCTGAACAAGAAATGATATTGAATTGAATTAGACATCTTCCATAACAAACAAAACGATAGACAATTTATAATCGACTCTAGATCGGTACCTTCTGAAATCTTGGAAACCGCCCTACGCAATCTGTTTATATTACGCGGATATATTTAGATAGAACTTCTGAAGTTCTTTTGAACACTATTGTATGTATCTCTCCTATAATTTATTGTGCTGACCTATTCAGCTCTTTGTGTACCAGCCATATCTGAAACAATAGCAGGAAAGTGGAAACCACGAGAGGAACTAGAGCAGGTTTGTTTATTATCGAGCCCTTAATTATACCTTCCTTATTTAAACGTTTTCAATTCTGGCACAATTTAAAATAATGCCGCTTACATAATATTTCCGTTTTTCAGGGAGGTTAGATTGAGGTAGCGTGGTCACGTGGCCACAAGTCTGTGTCTACTCTAACCTTTCCATAACCCCTTGCTGGTCATCATTGTTACCGTTCAGTCTAAAATACAGCACTGTAACTGTACAGCAGTGCTGGCTCTACCATAAGGCAGCTAATGAGAGGCCCTTCAGTCTGACTACCACAAAATTAAGAATGACTCAGAGAGGATCCTTCTTAAACTTAATGCAAAAGTGTTGAACTTTTAAGAAGCTACCTCCAAACCAAGCTCAGTACTGAAGTATTCCTGCATTCCATTCTGTCCTGCTTTGTTCTGCTGCTGCCTAAAAGGGACAGCTAGTGATATCCGTGTGCTCCAGCTTGGGGGCCGTCTGGCAAAGGGGGAGGGGTCCAGAGTACAGTATGCCCTGTGTCCCTCCCTTAATATGGCTATGTTCTCACATGAAGTTATCGAAAGTCGGTACTGGTATGTGGCAACTATGACGCAGACTCTTAAGTCCAATCTTCACCATGGCAAGCAATTTTCACCGTTAAATATGTCAAATATTGTAGATCTTGTTTTATAAGGAACACGTGTTTTCTGTGGATACTGATCCCTACTCTAAATTATATAGAGGACACAACAGGAAGATACCCAGATAACGATTTCTAGTACTCAGGTAGCAAACAAGTTCCCAGAGCCAGCCCTAGCTAATTTGATGCCCTAGGCAAGATTTTGTCTGGTGCCCCCCAGCACCACCACTAGTTCTGGTTCTAACCCAGCATCTCTTTCCCAATGCAGCATAGATCACAACAGTACTCATCAAGTCTCACCACAACTCACCTGTAGCAATCCTTATCCACAGAGCTGTGATAAGACATTTTGGTACTTGCTTCCTAGCAGAGCGCCCGTCTGGTCCCATCGCATACCTTAACTTAAGGTATGCGATGGGTCCCGACTGACCCGATTTCTGGCTTTTTAAGAGGTTTCCCAACAATGTAAAAATCAGGTCATTCACATGACATTATAATGGCATGCGATGCGACCGACCCGATTTAACATTGTATGTAATGTTAAATGGCCGTTTAAAATCGGGTCCATCGCATGCCATTATAATGGCATGCGATGCGACCAATGCGATGGACCCGATTTTACATACCAATGTTGAATGGCCCCCATACCCGATTTTTTATTGTATAGCCACCCAGATGGGTAATTTGTATGTCAAATGACCCCCCATTGTTAACACCACCCCACGATGAACGCCAACCCGAAGCGTGGCGAGCGCAGCGAGACCACGAGGGGCGGCAGTACTTGTCCTCTGAACTTTTCATACCTCCACTATCCACATCAGCGTGGAGTTGATTTAATATAGTGTGGCGAGCCACCGAGCTCGAAGCGTGGCAAGCGGACGCGTAATATGTCTGAAGTAATGCACGGAGCTCGCCACACTATCTAAAATCAACTCCACGCCGACGTGGATAGTGGGGGTATGAAAAGGTCGGAGGACGCGTACCGCCGCCCCTCGCGTGCTCGCCATGCTTCGGGTGGGCGTTGATAGTGGGGGTGGCGTTAACAATGGGGGTGCATTTAACATAGTAATCACCCATCAGGGTGCCTGTACAATTAAAAATCGGGTCCAATTTATGTTGGGAATCTTGGGCGCCCAGATAATACACAAGTACCAAAAGAAGCATAGATAGAACAAATGAACCTCTGTATCAATACAATATCGGTGCTGTTTAGTTGCACTGTTAGTATCCAGTTCCAAATTTACCCAAGCACTAATCTATAATAGTTTGCTTCCAAGTGTTATGTTTATTTGTTAATGTTAATTTATCATGTTACCACGGAAGGAGTAGTTGAGAATATAAAGTGTCAGCCCTTTTAGCGTCAGTGATTATAATTTGCCATATGGATAAGACTGTCCCAGTAACACGCGCAGCACTGGTCTCCTGCTCCTATTAGCTGCAACACCCTGGTCTGGGCCCCATGATAAATCTATATATAGTAATACTGCTGGTGTATGTATGACAATGTACCAGAGTAATAACAGCAATACCCCCCCCCCCCCAAAAAAAAAAAAAAAACCTCCCTCCCTACAACCTGACCCTAACCCCCCACCACTCAACCCTAACCCTCACACAAAAAGGTTTTTCTGTGCAAATATAGATTTCAGAGCCTCTTCACAAGATAAGCTCTATTAAGGGACATAGCGTGCCATTGGCTTGCGGCAAAAAGAAGGGCATGGTTGCAGAGGTGATGGGGAGATAGCGGGTAACTGGGGAGTCAGGGATGGCAGTGAAATAGTGGGTGACTGGGGAGGCAGGGGTGACGGAGATGGTGTGGGATTGGTGAGGCAGAGGTGACAAGGAGATAGTGAATGGAGTGACAGGGAGATAGTGGGTGACTGGGGAGGCAGGGGTGACAGGGAGATGGTGGGGGATTGGTAAGGCAGAGGTGACAAGGAGATAGTGAATGGAGTGACAGGGAGATAGTGGGTGACTGGGGAGGCAGGGGTGACAGGGAGATGGTGGGGGATTGGTAAGGCAGAGGTGACCAGGAGATAGTGAATGGAGTGGCAGGGATATAGTGGGTGACTGGGGAGGCAGGGGTGACAGGGAGATGGTGGGGGAATGGTGAGGCAGAGGTGACAGGGAGATAGTGAATGGGGTGACAGGGAAATAGTGGGGGAATGGTAAGGCAGGGGTGACAAGGAGATAGTGGGGGACTGGGGAGGCAGGGGTGACGGAGATAGTGGGGGATTTGTGAGGCAGAGGTGACAGGGAGATAGTGGGGGGCTGGGGAGGCAGGGGTGACAAGGAGATAGTGGGGGACTGGGGAGGCAGGGGTGACAGAGGGATAGTGGGGGAGATAGTGAATGGGGTGATGGAAATTGTGAGTGACTAGGGAGGTAGGAGTGACAGGAAGATTAGGGGTGACAGGGAGATAGCGTTTGGCAGGGGTCACAGGGAGATAGCGGGTGACTGGTAGTTTTAGTAACCTGAATATATATATATATATATTAATTGCTCTTTAAATCAAGGAGGAATGAGGTAACTTATACAAAGACCAGGTGGTTTTGATTTAATCCATGTTTCATAGGATAGCAATTCTCCAGGTAGCGTTGTGTCTGTGCACAGTGCGTGATACCCACAAATATGTTTTATCCTCTGTGGCGATCTCATGTGGTGTCTGGAACATGTGTTTTAAACACTTGCAAACTGCATGAAATTGACACAAGTGTGAACAGCGCCTACCATCCTACTCAACAACTGGATTGTTAAATGTGTCGCTTCTGATATAAATAAGGCAACAGTTTCTCTTTGCGATTAGAAACAATTCACACTATAAAATGTAGTTTGTGCTTTCGGAGTATAAACCTTTTAGGAGAGCCTGCGAGGCCGTCTATTCTCAGACCACCTCAGTAGACCAAATGCCGGGCAGTAGTTCCACAATGGCTTCCATTTTTAAGGATTACAATCTTCCCATGACTCCTCTTGTCATGGCAGATGCTGGCTGAGCTGGTACATGCTGCTTAGACTATCATTCATTTTAATGCATTCCCTCCCGCTTCATGGCGTGGGATAATTCATTAGATCAGTGTAGAATATCCCCAGAAAATTCAGGATTTGTAACGTTGCAGGCCTATCAACAAGAGAGTGGTGCGAAAAATGACAGGAGCACAGCCAGAGGCCCGGTTCGTTGGCAGTTTTGTCAAGAAGAATGTGTCAGGTTAGAAAAATGGGCCCCGGATGTTACTATGGCTAAAAATAGTGCCCCCTACCACATACACACACACACACTCTCCAGAATACCATGTCCATTATTATTTTTGTTTATTTAATTATTAACAGCTTCTTACATAGCGCACACATATTCCGTAGCGCTGTACAGAGACCAGTCACATCAGTCCCTGCCCCAGTGGAGCTTACAATCTATATTCCCTACCACATGTACACGCACACATAGACATTCTAGGGTTCATTTTGTATGGAGCCAAATAACCTACCAGTATATTTTTGGATTGTGGGAGGAAACCGGAGTACCCGGAGGAAACCCACGCAAGTACGGGGAGAATATACAAACTCTGCACAGTTAGAGCCATGGTGGGAATCAAACCCATGACCTCCGTGCTTTCAATGTTTGAAATAAAGTTTTCTATGTTCCAATCAAACATTACTACCCACAGCCCCTCTCACCCCTCCTACCCACCTGAATCCTAACTTCCCCGTCACCTGATTAAAAGAGGCGCCGGACCATCAGGTGCTCTGAAATATGTGGTGGACCTGTGCTGCGGCCATTTTCGCTTTCGGTCTGCATGTATGCATTGGAGTCTGAGCACTCTATTGCTCAGATTCCGCAACGCTGCTACCGGCAGCAGTGATACGGAAACCGCCCACCAAAATGGCTACCGCACTATTCTTCTGGTGATTCGCGCATGAGCAGTAGGATTGGACCCTACTACAGTAACAGTGTGAAGAGGGCCCGGCCAGAGAAGGCTGCACACGGGCCCTCCTCCTCTCTTAAAACGCCCCTGTGGTTGGCACAAACCAATCTGCTACTTGATGTAGACCAGGGGTGGGGACCCTTTTATGTGCCAAGGGCCATTTGTATGGGGAAAAAATCCTTCGGGGGCCATATGTAAAAAATTTCTCTTACATATTGTCCCACTGCAGCCGTCCCACGCTCCGGCGGCTACCGCTGAATAGGACTGACAGTCTCCGGCTGCTGTTGATTAAGAGGAATCTCACGAGAACTACCGAGAATTCCCCTGTACTTTGCTCCCGGCAAAGCCGCCAGGTGGGTGGGTGGGCCACTCAGACCGGCAACGGGGGCCGCATATGGCCCCCGGGCCTGAGGTTCGCCATCCCTGATGTAGACCAACCACTTATTTTAAAAATAAAAGTAGTAGGGGAGGTGGTGTTGGAGAATGAATAATTTGCATTAATAGCAAACAGAATCTATAAAGCTTGGTACTGGTAACGAACATAGTTATCATTTCTTAATATTACCTTTGGTAGATCCTGGAGCGCAAGTGTTAAGGCCCCCATACACTAGCCGATTTTGGTCAGATTTCAGCCAGATCAGTCAGATCTGGCCGAAATCGGACCAAAATCGTCTAGTTTTGATGTCCCCTCAGATCCGATGCGCGGTCCCGTGCGCATTGGATCTGCGTCGGGTGGTCGGACCTGCTGCACGTCCGACCACCCGACTTGGGACCTAGTGGGGCGGCGAGGCGGTAGAGGGAGCAGGGGGGGCTGGGGACGCTGCGGGGGACACAGGCGGCATAGAGCCAGGCAGGGGGAGCCGGCGGGAGCTGTCAGTATTGAATAAAAAAAAAAACCCCATACAATGCATGGGCGGCCTGTGATTGGCTGAGCGCTCTCTCAGCCAGTCAGCAATTGGCTGAGAGAGCGCTCAGCCAATCACAGGCTTCCCATTCATTGTATAGGCTTTTTTTTCTAGCACTGACAGCTCCCGCCGGCTCCCCCTGCCCGGCTCTATGCCGCCTGTGTCCCCCGCAGCGTCCCCAGCCCCCCTGCTCCCACCAGCTCCCACCTCTGTTGCCCCCCCCCCCCCCCCTGCTCCCCGGGTTTTTTACATGTGATAAATCGAGACGATTTATCACATGTAAAAAATGGCACATCAAGTGCCAATCTAATCAAGCTCCCCCGGGGAGCAGCCGGGGAAGCTCAGGGGGAAGTCGGGGGCGACTTGTCCTAAGGACAAGTCGCCCTAGTGTATGGGTGCCTTTAGGTACCGGTGATGGAGGTGTGTGTTGGGGGGGGGGGGGGGGGGGGGCGTGTCATCTCAGTGCAGTCCTATTGGTCTCTTAATGTCTCTTAAGTGTGTGATTATAGTTCTGAGTCACTAATTGCTGGCTCGCCCTGGTTACCATTTTAAGCTTCCCAGAACGGTGCGTTCTGTCTGGACACAGCAGGATTTGGCTCTTATACTCCTGCTCTTATTAGACAGTAACACTTTGTTCCGTTACCCCAGTTATGGTCTCCATTTTCTTCCTGCAAGTCAGGGAACTGACATTAAGCTTTGCGATGACCCTCATGGCAGATCCCGTGTGATCCTGCTGTTCTGCTGCAGACATCTCTACAAGAGCAGTAACATATGTTAATTACATGTCATGGTTTTATATGGAAAGACCAGTCAGGAGACCACCTGTCTCACAGACTTCAGCTGTTTGCTGTTGTTAACTCCCTCATTATCACAGCAGACTGCAGCGCGCTGCTCTTGGGTTCCCGAGTGCAGTCTGTCGTGTCTTTTTGTGTGTGACGATTTAGGTTTAGCTCCTTCATACAAACATAATTTATTGATTTATACTTCGTAATCCATTTCCACATAGCTGCCTGTTTTCATTTTTGCTTCCTTTTATGCATTTCAAATCTTGAAGGCACACTGCACTCGGGGGGCAATTGTATACAGAATGAGCAGAGGGAGCAAGTCTAAACTGGGTCATATCCAATGTCCAAAAAAGGTCAAAACTGCGTTGTATCCAAGGGCTCCAAAAAGTTTGGCAGTCCGAGAAGACCGGTCCAAGAGCAGTCCAAGAGAGAACTTCTATGTTAGTTGGGTGCCCACTAAGCAATTTGCTTAGTGGGCTATTCTGCGTAGGGAAATTGCATGCGATGTGCGATGCGATTTTCCTATGTAATTTATTCACTGCTCTCTCAGCCCCGGGGCATTGCATCGCATCTGCCGCAAAATCGCATGCGATCGCATGTGATTTTATAGGGTGTGCAATGCCATGACATTAGGTATACATAGTGTGGCGGGCGCAGCGAGCCACCAAGCCCGAAGCGTGGCGAGCGGACGCGGAATACATGCAAAGTAATCCGCGTCCTGCTGCGCTCGCCACACTATATAAAATCAACGCCGGGCTGATGTGGATAGTGGGGGTATGAAAAGGTCGGAGGACGCGTTCCGCCGCCGCTCGCCACTCTTCGGGGTGGCGTGGATAGTGGGGGGGGGGGGGTGCGTAAAAGCTATTTTTAGGACATACAATCATATTATTGTATACCTCATGTAATGGCATCGCACACCCGACTTCTCGGAGGGAGAAGTCACATAAGAATTCCCTTGGACCGCTCGGGATCTTCTCGGGTGGCTGGATTGCATGCGATATATTGCATGCAGCCTTTTTGCATGCAATATAGTACACCCATGATCCCATTCCCCGCTGCTGGAAGGCTTCCCGTGTCGGAAGCAAATCCGATCTCTGATCCAATGCCCACGGGATTGCGCATCGGATCAGATCTCAAACCCCTCTGATTTGGCCACGTTTTGCCCAATCCATCGGAAAGTGTAGGGCCAGCATTAGGCATAACATCACTGCCAGATGCTATAGTGACTTCTGATCACCGGCCTTCCCCATCCCTGGAATATTCCTTACCTGCAGCTGCTGGAACTGCCACGCACGGTCGCACTGGTAAACATGCAGCGGAGTCCGATACAAGGCATTAGAGCAGGTGAGTCATAGAAATGTATCAAACATTCTAAAGAGGACCAGAGGAGACTTTGACTATAGAAACAAAGCTGATTGGTTGCTAACCTTAGAAGGTTTGATACATTCCATTTTCCTGCCAGGTCTCTGGAGAAACGATAATCAAATTAATATTTTGAAATTCAAATGAATATATTTCAATGAGCCCAAACCATACATACAGTACGTACAGACCAAAAACTGAAGCTTAGCCAAGCGATCCCCCTTCTCCACCAGGCCCTGCTCCGTGAGAACCTCTCCGTGTAGTCACAGCGCCCTTCTGTGTAACACTTCCCCGAGTACCCATGTAAACAGACATCTGCCTCACCAGTTCCAGCACAGCTGCAATATGCCGCTATTATATCAATAATAATCTAATGGATGGAAATGTGCACATCGGGAGAGCACAGACAACTCGTGATTAAATGTAATTAGGTGTAATGGATAAAATTCATTGTAAATCATTTCCTATTAGTTAGGGCTATTTATTAAGCAGAGTTCCTGCACTCCTGTTTACCCAGGGAGGTTTTAGGGTTAAGATGTGTGACTGCACCTGCCGGGCAGCCCCCATCTGTCTTACAGTGGCACATTACTGCCCAGTCAGTGTCCTGTGTAACTGTTCTTAGATGGCTATTTATTGCCACCAGCTGCACAGTAAATAAATGGCTTGTTTGACACTCAGCAATGCGTCCACAGCAGCGAGGGCTTTCCGACTGTTAGCAAGTTACACCTTATGTGCCTCGGTTCTCATTCCCCACATTAGTCCTGTGTCAGGCTGTTGTTTTAGGAATGATCCAGAACAAAACTTATTGCGACGCATTGGTTGAATCGCTATTGAGTGCTATATCATTGGAATTGAAATTCAACTTTCTGAACCCCAACTCCACGCTGCCACCAATACCCACTTTCAAGCCACTCAAGTGAAAGTGTGGTGTCTTGGAAGTTCCACAACCACCACCGGCAAAAAGGCCCTTATTCTGGTTCACTCGCAAAGGCACATTGCTTCTCAATTGGACAAAACCATGTGCACTGCAGCGGGGGGCAGATGTAACATGTGCAGATAGATTAAGGTTTGGGTGAGTTACAGATGGAGCCCCTCTCTTCTTTGCTCAGCTCAGGGACTCCATCAGACTGGGATGCGCATACATCTCACGCGCACACTCTTCCCAGTCTCTCGGTGGCTGGGCAGCCGGACCTTGCTGGCTCCGCTTCAGGGAGATGGGCATGGTTAGGGGGAGTCGGGCAGTGATGGGGACCATCGGTGGCAGCGGGGGAGGAGGCAGGGAGCACCGTCGCCACAGGAACGGGCTCCATCTGTATTTTGTTTCTGTGCAGGGAAAATACTGACTGCTTTATTTTTACACTGCAATATAAAACCCCACCCAAATCTAATTCACTCTGCACATGTTAAACTTGCCCCACATGCATTGCACATGGTTTTGTCCATTTGAGAATGAACTTGCCTTTGCAAGTGAACCAGAATAACAGCCTAAGTAAGAGAACCAGAATAAGAGCCTATGTCTTTATAGACATCCTTTTCTGGAAACAAAAATGCAGCTTGAGTTTTTTATAGGGGCAAAATTCTGTCTGCATTATTGTGTTAGTAAATGTGCTGCAATAAGCAGGTTTGCGTTGGAGGATCTACATGTGCCTGTTGCCATCGTTCTTAGAACCAGGTCAGCATCTAAGATGATTATGGTCTCGCATCTGGTCTCATCCCAAACGTTCCCACTCATAATGAGTTTCTAGATGTAGCAGACTATCATTCTCCTGGAGGCTGTGACAAATGGGTGCAGCGCAGCTATGACATCGCCAACCTCAGCCCACCATGGAGGAATAAGAAGGTTGTGGGCTACAAGAAAATGGCCAACTCGCACCCGCACACACTGATGGCTACATGAGTGGCCTTGTACCCAAAGATGTGTGATGAATTGCTGGGAGATATCTTTTAAAATGTTGACTATCCAGCCATAGGTCAGCATTCTGCATGAACCTTTCATACTGATGCTCTCATCCCAAATTATGATCCAATGATAATGGGGTGAGACCACGGGCACTTGTGGCTCTATAAAATTTGTATATGGTAAGTGTAGGTCATAGGGGAGGTTACAGGTCATGCCTATCTCAGGTGCTATATGTTTAACTTAGCTGTGATCTGGCATCAGATGTCACATGTCCCCTAACCTCATTTTTATGTCGGTGACACACCGATCCTTATTACTATTCCAGATGATGGGCTGGCTTTCATCTTCAAGAAATGTCCCAAAGATACAATGGGAAGGATACAACGTCTCTTGTGTCTCTGTAACAGTAGAATATACCTATAGGAAAAGCTTCATATTAACCTGTATTAGTAGGAATTTACAGAAATTACAGTTTCATGTTTTGAGATCTTAAAGACGACCAGCCCTAGGGATCATTGGTATGCCACTTGTCATTTTTTTGGGTCAGTATCCAATTCACCGACTAGTATCTTTTTGAATTGTGGTAGGGCCATCAGAGTATGCGTGGAAAACAGTGCACATGTAGGAAGAATATACAAATATAATTAGGGAATTGGTTTGAATTCGATCCATGACCTCAGTGTTGTGAAGACCTGGGTGAGAGTTGGCAGAAAAAGCAGAACAGAGATGCCGGTGGGTTGATAGTAAGTAACCAGGCTGGTTGGGGGGTGGGGGTGGGGCAGGTCCATCCCCACGCGTCTGCTTTGTGTCTGGGGAGGTGGCTGAGCTACAGCAGTTTGTGCGATTACACTGATGGTACTCCATATAAAAACTGCCTCCGGCTGGGGGGGGGGGGGGGGGGGGCAGTTTGTGCTCCCCTGTATAGGAAACTTCAAAAAGGATTATTTTTTTGAAGGTTCATTAAAAAGGGTGTGTGGCTATGGCTCCAGCGATTACATCACTCCTACCTGGGCCCAATCACCCTCTCTACGCCTCTGCTGCTTTGGGGCATTAGGATCTGGGTGGCTGCAGATTACTGATCTCTGTTATTACCCAGTCTTGTTTTATTGTAGTGTTACAATATATGCTGGCGCTTTGTTAATAACCAAATAATTCTGATTCTCTAAAATCTTACCTGACCCTCGTTCAGACAATAAGGTCTTCTTTGCTCTTGGATTATTAATAACGGCACAAATCTTGTCTACCCCTGACCTAATTGGCTTTCCCCTCTGTTTTTATGGCTTTGATGCAACTGGCATGCACTCACCTCCTAACCTGTTGAGGTATATGTGCGGCCCACTTTGCGCCCCCCCCCCTCTCCCTGTTTCTTTTGACTTCAGCGCACTCAGTGATTGCAGAGACTTGACCTCTGTAGGATTTCATTTAGTGAGACCGCTCAGTTTTGAAGACAAGTTTCTTTTATAAAACAGTTTGTGTTGAGAGGGGATCATCGCGGGCTACAGCTTACATGGCGGAGGGTCATATAGAAACCAGAACACTTAGGTTAGGGAGCAATGGTAGGGACTGGAAGCAATGCTAAGACTGTTGTCATTAATTACCTTTCCTTAGTCTGAAAGCTGTCTGACAGGAGCCCTATTTTCTTACCATGAGAAATCTCTCAGCTCTCTCTTTCCCATACAAATGACATTGGAAAGAAACAGAGGAGCAAGGTTTTACTATACTGAGGATTGAATATACAGTGGAGGTAAACATTGGGTAGTTGAAGCCAATTGTAATTAGGGAAGGCTATCAACCGTCGAAGATTAATAATCATCAATGGTTTTATGATCAATATAGAATACTTTTGCTATTGATAAGGGAGAGAACCAGTTGGTTTCCCTACATTCATGGCACTACAGAAATAACTCTAGACCTGACACCAGTGAAGCCCCTACACAGGTTCTGATTGGCCCATGGGCCAGCCAGTCAAAATAAAGGAATGACATCGGTTGGTGAAACAAATCAATGGCCACTTAATGTCGAAAAGAGAACAGTTATCACTGCCTATATAGCAAAAAAAAATATTTATTATCACATAATTAGAGGCATGAGCTTTAATTACATGCATATATATATTCTGCTATATAACCACAAAATACAATACATATAGCCTAATAAACATATATAATGCTGGCATCGATAATTATCATCAATGGCCACCACACCGATGGCCAGACCTAACAGTAATGACGGTAGCCTATTATGTCTCCATTTTTCTCCTATTATGAAAACATTTTAATGCGGCCAAGTGATGGTGTCGCCATAGGTATCCAGTTTTCAGATTCTAGGGACATATTTACTAGTGTGTGGGTTTTTAGAAGTGGAGATGTGGCTCTTAGCAACTCATCGGATCAGCGGCGGTTTAATAGAGGAGGGGCCGGTGTGCCGGCTCTGATTGGCTCCCCTCCTTTCTGGCTGTGCAATAGGCTCTAGCGTTGTGCCCGTGCCTTGTTTCCGGGGGACATCTCTGCTGCCCTTGTGGGAATCACAGGAAAAATAGCTACGTTGGCCAATTTCCCAGCGATTCCTACAGCCAGCGCCGGGCTGACGGAGCAGTCAGTGTATTAGTGTGGCCATGTGTGGGTCCCCTGCAACGCACACAATGCACCCATTAGTTACACCAGTGAGTCAGATTTTATCATCTTCTAGAACCGGTATGGGGAACCTTTGGTCCTTCAACTGTCGTTGAACTACACATCCCAGCATGCCCTGCTACAGTTCTGGCCATGCTAAAACTGTTGCAGGGTATGCTGGGATGTGTAGTTCAACAACAGCTGGAGAGCCAAAGCTTCCCCTTCCCTGTTTTAGAATGGTTGCTATAGGCAACACCTCCACTGGTCCTCTTTTAAAGTTTTGATTAATCATGCCATACAGTATATGAGGGCAATAAATAATTTGTACCATCAGTTACACTTGTAAGCAAAGGTGTAACTCTGAGAGACAATGGATTCTTCTGCCACCGGGCTCCTGCTTTCAAGGGGGGCACCTCCAGGCTCCCCTGCAAGTTTGAATCAGCTAATTGAAAGCAGTTGCCTTTGCTCCTGTGACTGACTCCCCCTCCTAGCAGGACCATACTTTCTTTATTTTAAACATAATATACATATCATAGATACATCAGGGTTGCCTACTTTTAAAGCCTCCTCTCTGACTGTCAACAGCACTTTGGGGATGGGGGGACATTATCAATCTCTGCCCCCAGTGCTACAAATACTGTAATTTGCGGGTCTTTGGAGAGGGAAGGGCTAAATGACACAATTTGCATATTTAGCCACTCCCCAAAAAGTAGCAAATTGCCGGAAAATACCGGTGCCGCTGGGGAGATGCGGAGGGGGCTGCCGGTATCCGGGAGGGTTGCCAACCTTTCCTGGGGGGGGACACACAATTTTGGGAGCCTCCCGGCCATTCTGGGAGGATAGGCTACCCTGAAAGACATTCATCATACAGACATGCATACGTATATTTATATTAGGTGGGAGCAATATTTATCTCCGGGCAACTGGGTCAAACTTACGCGCCACTGCCTGTATGTGCAGCATATGTAACAGCCTACAGTATTTTCACATCCCAACCTTTGTAAATAAACATTCCTTTCTGACATTCACAAATAGCTTCTGCAATTGGGATATAATAGTCAGATTGTTATGTATCTGTATAGTGCAGATTCCTGCCTAAATTTTCTCCAAATTAAGTGTAATCTGTGAGCGAGAAGCTGCGTGTTGTGAATTCTCTAATGTTCGTCGTTGCCATCGACAATCACAACACGCATTTGAAAAACCAAATATAAAGCTTTCAGATTCAAGCGAACGGAGGTTTACTTTCTGGCTAACTGATCTAAATAAAACCACCATGAAATATCGATCGATGATCATATGTATAGTAAGGCATTAAAAACAAAACAAATTCATGTTATGTAACATATACACTAAAAATGCAAAAGAAATCCAGGAAATAAATACACAAATGAACATTTGAGAATAAATCCGAGCAGCGCTTCATGTGATACGTATGACAAAACACTTCCTGCTGTTTGCACAGGGTTCCCTCACTTTGGCTTCGGATAAGTTTGACAACCAGCAATAAGCGTTTAGCTGCTGCGCGGCTGTGCAGAAGGGGGAGCTCCGCCGCTCCCAGCCGATGTGTGACCTGCAGTAACGTGCAATCTGGGATTTTATTTTTTTCAAAAACATTGTGTGTCTTTAATATGCAAACACTGCGTTGGAAGCCTCCAGACAGATGGAAAGAAAATGAAAGAGATTTATTACAACATTGTAGTCTGACCTCCTCAAGCAGTGACTGCTCCTTTAAGTGATAGGATCGGGGTAAACATTATATACAGTATTCTTTTATTTACTTATTACCTTGTTGTTAGCTGATGTTCTGCCAGTGACTATGATGAGATAAACGATTTATGGACGGTAACACGGAATCTAACCGGTTCATCTTACCGCAAGTCAATAAAGACAC
This sequence comes from Crinia signifera, assembly GCF_055691185.1. Taxonomy (NCBI): domain Eukaryota; kingdom Metazoa; phylum Chordata; class Amphibia; order Anura; family Myobatrachidae; genus Crinia; species Crinia signifera. The sequence continues at coordinate 25,829,099 of NC_139228.1, read as the reverse complement.
ACGCAGCTCCTTGGCAATATCATTGTGACGTATACGAGGAGTGAGCAATACAGTTCGGAGGTATGTGGTCATTAAGATGACAGTGACTAGGTCAACGGTCAAAAGGTTGACCGCTATTGGTTGATGGTCAAAAGGTCAGCGCATGGGAAAGGTCAAAAGGTCGCTCAAAGCATGGCGAACACGTACATTGTCCATGTCGACCTCTGTTGATATTGATACCAAAAAAGTGGGAAAACTCATGTCAATGTTTTGACCATGTTGACCTAATGCATGTCAACCTTTTTCATGTGATGGCTGTTGACCTAGACACTCGACCTACTGAAATAACCCATACCCGGTTTCGGGATGTGCAATGCATGGTAATAGAGTATACACAATCTGAAAGGTTGTGAACTGTAATCTCTGACTACCAATCTTCTGAAATATCAAGATACAGGACCACATATAAGCAACACTACACCTCAGAGAGCCATGATCATCTTCAGCTACAAGAACGGTCTATAGCAGTAGGGCTTGAGGATGCTTTTGGGGAGGAAGCGCCATATATTTAAGTGGTTTGCAAAAATGTGGTGCAGGAATGGTCCCTAAAAAGATGAGGAGTGCTGCGTCTGACCTTTTGTCCACCATCACCAAGGTTAACGTTGGTGTGGTGCAGGCCATAGTTGAGGTGGATGAAAGGTTGACCACGGCCTAGTTAGAGAAGAAGATAGACATCTCATGGTGATACCATCTACTTAATACTCCATGATAAGCTTGGCCTGAGCAAGGACTCTTTCACAGTTGCAGCCAAACCTAAAATTGGATAACCAAATTCTTCTATAGAGGAAGTAACAACTGCTCGTCATCTGTCTCGTGAATATGGAGTTAGTTGTACGGCCATTTTTGTTTCGTCTGCAACAGATCTGGTTTCTTCCACTTTGGCGAAGAGTTTCAAAACTGCATGGTCAGTAATGGGTCACCTATTTGGGTGACATTGGTTGAAATCATTTGCAATAGCATGTATGCTTCGTTCTCCGGATAGCAAACAATCTTAGCAAGACCATCTTCAGTTTGTCTGAGTGCCTGTCGTCAATGTCACTATCTGCAAAAGAAAGAATTAATAAGGATATATTTAAAACAATAACACACAAGTTTTTCTTATGTAATTCTGCTTTTGTCTGATGTGACACATGATGGCATTCCCAATTAAAAAATTAGTTGCATCCAAGGTGGATGACTTCAAGATGGCCTCCATACGGGTGTCATACTGGAAAACGTTTTAGGTTTATATATATATTATAAAACAATGAAATTTGTGAATTCCAGAAGTTCGGACATTCGCATTCGGCATGCACGAGGACGGAGAGCAGTACGGCTATATCCAGCCGGTGGTGTGCATCTTCGTGGGTCCCCATCACTGCCTCCTGTCTGCTTACAGACACTGGATCCCCCAGCAGATTCCTGATTTGTAGCTTCCTGCCTTGTGATTAGAGTCACTTTGTCAGAGGTCACTTCCTCCCAGTTGACTCAGCAGTACTGCAGCTAATACCCCTTTTACAATGAGGCAAAAAAACGGGTTGGCCATGTTCAGAGTCGGTGTAGGGTAGAGGGCAGTGTAAACGGGTACGCCTGGTCTTGCGACCCGGCTTCTGTTTACAGCAATGGGGAAGCCCAACCTCTGGACCGCAGCGTCCTGCGGTCAGTATGGGGGTTGGGCGGGGGGCGCACATAGCCTGGTGAGTGGTAGACTCATGGCAGCTGGTGAGTGGTAGACTCATGGTGGCTGGTGAGTGGTAGACTCATGGTGGCTGGTGAGTCTTAGATTCATGGCGGCTGGTGAGTCTCAGACTTGTGGCGACTGGTGAGTCTTGGACTCGTGGCAGCAGGTGAGTCATAGACTCGTCGCGGCTGGTGAGTCGTAGGTTCGTGGCGGCTGGTGAGTCATAGACTCATGGCGACTGGGGAGTCATAGACTCGTGGCGGCTGGTGAGTCGGTTCGAAACCTCTGATCAAATAAAGCCTAAAATTACAACTCGTAAAGCACAGGAATTACTTCCTATCATAGTCGACTTCTCCTAGCAATATTCTATTTTCAAACAAATTCCCTGATCTGGCCAGATCTTTCCATTGCCCTGGTATTTGCAAAGACTTCTTTAGGCACTGAGGTTATGAACTGAAGCAAGTGATGATGTGTCATTGTGATCGAGGTGATTTATGTTGACCAGTGGAAGCTAGCTAATGCTCCCCAGTTTCCTGTATAAATAACCAGATTTTCTGGACCCCTTGTATAGGGATGGCCATCAACCATTGATAATTTTAAATAATCGATGGTTTCTGGCCGATATTGAATACTCTTGCTATAGTTGTGGGAGAACCAGATGGTTTCTCTACATATTTTTTCGAAGGTTTTGGGACACGGAGCATAGCTCCACCCTGCCTCCACAACCCAAGCCCCACATTCTGATTGTCCCAGGTACCATTCATTTAAAGATAATGGATGACCAACGATAGCTAAAACTATCAATGTTTATACATCACATATTTTGTGACTATCGATGGCTGGTTGCAGTACTGCCATTGATGGCGACTGCACCGATGGCCATTTGAACCCCTGAATTGTCCAAAATCTTTTGGCTCTCTAATCTTAATTTTATGGGCGAAGTTATGGTGATTGTATCAAGTGTGAAAATATTTGGGCTGTGGCAGGGACAATGAATGGTAGCGCCTTCCAAATCCAGTCCGCAGCTGAGATCGTCATCCTTTACCACATTCTAATCAATAGAGAGAAGCTGCCTTGGGGCTTTAGAATGCTGACTGTAAAAACAGAGTAATACAGAAACTTCTCTGAGGCCCTGGTTCAAATCCCAGTGCCAATTCTGGTCTCCCTGGCAACACAAAAACATACTTTATGTTCTACTGGGCCCGCGGACTTTGCATTACACATCACACTTACCGCTTTACTTTAGCAATATCTAACAATAAAGAATATAATTAACGTTTCTCCGTTAATGTATGAATGCAATACATTGCACAGATAAACCTTAACGTCATTGCAAAATATCTGTAAATGGATTTGGGCAGAAATATTGTGACTGCTTTATTTTAGTGTCTCCACTTAAATACCTTTCTGTAATAGAAAGTGTTCTTCCTACCTTAAATTATTAACACATTAGTTAGCTAAACCTATTAGTTCCCCTGCTTATAAATCATATGCCGGTTGTGAAAGTTTTGGTTTAAGAGCATTAATAACATGTTGGGGTACTGGCGCTGGCGTCACGTCTTAACGTAACCGCTGTCGACTTAGTAACTAAGAAATGACTGTATTAAATAAATACAAAAAATGAGTTTGACATTAATGCTGTTGGCAGCACTGTATTTAGTGGTTAAAGTAAAGATCTCTGCTGCTTTTACCGGTAAATCGTCCTTGCAAGGGCGCATTTATAGGCTGCACCCATTTTTTTGAATACTTACTCCAACTCTAGTGCTCAGTCCAGCATGGCGCCGTTGACGGCAGAGGGGGCCCGGCCGGAAGAGGCTGCTCACGGGCCTTCTCTTCTTTTAAAATGCCTTTGACTTCAGGCAAGCACAGCCAATTGGAGCGTGCTGAAGATGGTCATTGGGCCAACTTGGGGAAGCAGTAGCGAATCATGGGTCTGGTGTGAGGGGGGGTGGAGCTAAATGACGCTACTAAGCCCAGCCCTCTCCTGCAGCTCCTGCTCGCGTCATGAAAGTGTTTTATTTTCTCATGTGAGTGTTGTATTACCCAGTGCTGGGGTGTTTATTGTGTAACACAAGAATCTATTCCTTTTAAGTTTATTCTTCCCAGTTCCAAATTCACTAAAAAGTTTGGAAAGTGCCACCTTTTCGTTGCAGCTATTTTCCAGATTGCTCTGGTGTTCTTGTCTGGTGTTGTTTTTGCTAAATGAAGGTATCTTCAGTCACACTTGTGATAAAAGCTGTTAGTCGCAGTTGTCTCTAAATAGGTGGCATGTTTTTCTTATCTGCAAATGAGTTCTCTTTCCTCAGATTAAACGAAATGTGTTACTTTCCTGCAAGCAGAACCAGAAATGTATGTGATAGAAGCAGAAAAACAGATTGAGCAGCAGACACTTCTAGCACTATATTCTCTACACCAGAGGTAGGCAAACCGGGACTCTACAGCTGCTGTTGCACACTACAAGTCCCAGCATGCTTCGCCATCCAGTGGCAAGATGGGACTTGTAGTGCTACACCAGCCTGCGAGCCACGCGTCGCGCAGTTTCTGCATTCTCTACTGCTGGGCCATGGTCATCTCCCCTAACAGCTTAATTAGAACTGGAAACCCCTCCCCCCCCCCCCTCCCGCTACCCAGCATCAGTCAGTGGTCATAAGGACACACACACACACACACCCCGCCGTACAATTCCGGACACCAGTGCCGGACACATCCAACTGGCCGCTACCCGGTATCAGCGCTGTGGTCACCCCCGACACCCTCCAGCAGCCACTGCCTGTCAGCAACAACGCGGTCACCCGGAACCTCCCACCAGCCACTACCCGGCACCAGTGCCACGCTCACTCGAACACACACACCCCCACGGCAGATACCCTGCATCAACGCCACAGTCACCCAGAACCTCCCGCCTTCCCGTGCTTGACATACGCATCACGGTCAGCCTGGACCCCATTACATCAGCAATGAGGCGGACCACGCATGGCGCTGCCCGCTTCAGCGGTCACATGGATGCCCGCTCCATGAGATAATCATCTAATAAACAAACACCACAATGGTGCAGGGGGGTAATTTGCTGGGCCACCGGGCCCCATAGCAAGTGCACTCCCTGCACCCACTATAGTTACGCCACTGCTAGGTACCCACCTAGCCAACTGGCCGATCCACCCACTTTTGTCTGATGTCAGAACTGGCCGGGAATTGAAATGTGCCCGCCGGTCCAGAAAAAAATACTTTAAATAATACCCCATTCTCACTGCCGCAAAAACCCGGGTGTTTGCCAGGGCAAGTGGTAATTTCCTGTGTCGTATCTCAGTGTGAGCGGGTTTGAATCAAATTTCACACAGGTTTTTTGCAGGGTTTTTCCTGGAAAATACACGGGTGTACGGCAGTGTGAACAGGCTAGACCCGGGTTTTTCTCACAAGATGCAAAAAAAGCAAGCTCATTGCATTGCTCAAAGCTGCTTTTTAAACAGCCAATCAAAAATACTTTTTTAACAGCCAATCATAGCTGCTCTTCGATTCCACACACTTGTTGGCAGGCAGACACGGAAATTTCCCGGGTCTAAGGTGCAGTATGCATGGGGTCTATAGAGCTGAGATGATCTGTGCCCCGCCAGAAAACCCAGTTTTTTGCAGGGCAGCAATGAGAACATGGTATAATAGGTAAATAAGTGTAAGTAGGTAGATTTATGGTAATTGTATACATTTTATTTTATCTGCTACTTTCCTGCAATAAAAACAATAGGATATAATTATACAAATACCTAGCTTGTGGCGCAACCACTCGCAATACCTTGGGCAATCTCAGCAGCACTAAATACTGTCCTGTGTGTAACACTTTTCCTACGGTTCTTATTGTACGGCTAATTTCAGTTTGCTTCATTCTTCCTCTGAAATCCAAACAATTTAGTTTAATAGTAAGAGCCTCAACTCTGTGCGCACCAGATCCGCTGGTCTCTGCAACCCAGTATGTAAATATTTGCAATGACTTATACATCTATTTCAGATGTTACATACGTACAATGTAACCAAGGCCATGCATTTGGTGTACTGGTTCTCTTTGTAAAAAGGTCCTATCACAAAATAAGCTTTTTTTTTTTCGGGGGTTTATTTGTTTTGATTTTTGAAATGTCCCTAATCAATCTTGCTGCATTAACATTTGAAGTGGATGATTTTCTCCCTGTCATATTGATTTTGAATCACTGTCTCTCTATACGAGCAGTTAAATCTCAATTTATACTCTGTACTGCTCAATACACAAATATATCGCAGTTATACTGTAGATCAGTGGTCAGTGCGTGTGTTACAGTACCGTAGTGTAAAAGGACCTGACGCAGTGCAGTGCGTCAGGCCCTTGTGTATAACTTGCTTCCCTGCATGACGCCACAGGCCCCGCCTCCAAGTCCACCCGCTTCTTCAGTACAGCTGACTAGTTGCTGCACCATCTAGGCAGCGTGCAGTCTGTACTACCGCTATGGCACTGAGTTTCTTTACCCATCTCTAGTCTAGGGGAAAACATTGCACAGACTGTGACTATATCATCTTGTAATACTGCCACTAATAGCTGCCTGGACGTCACATTATCAATGGCTATACCACACCCAGCCTGGCAGCCAGTGATGATAACCATGTATGGCTGTGTGTGGTACAAATGGCAATCATCATCATCAATGGCTGCCAGGCTGTGTACCGTACTAGCAGGATATGTCATCAATTTCTGGGGATACAGTGTGTATTACAATTATATGATTTCCTTCCTTTCAAAGCAAGGGGGTAACGTTGGTGTATCTAAATATATTTTGAGGTAAAAGGTAAAAAAGTTCCCTGACCCCTGCGGTTGATGCTTATGTAACCTATAGACCACACTATCTGTGCCCTGGGGAAATCTAATAATAAGTGTGAGGCAGTAAGTACTTATAGCTCCAACAAGACAATACTAAAAGTACGTATTGTCCCTGTGTAGTCGCTGGGTTTACAAATCTGTCTAACGTTAAAAGAAAAAAACTTAAATGTTGTCATTAAAGATCAAAGAACTTTTTGTTATTGATTTTCAAGCATTGCTGCTTATATTTATTAACAATATTGAGAACATGTAGCTGTCTAGCTGTCTAAGTGATAGTTACTATCTGTAAGGGGCATTGGGCCTGATTCTAGTTCACTTGCACAAGCAAATTCACTTTGTAATGGACAAAACCATGTGCACTGCAGGGGGGGCAGATGTAACGTGTGCAGTGAGAGTTAAGGCCCCCATACACTATGCGATTTTGGGACGATTTCATCCGATTTCGGCACTTTGTGCCGATAATCGGATGAAATCGGCCCAAAATCGTAGGTATGTGACATTTGATCCGATCCGATGCGCGGTCCCGTGCGCATCGGACCGGATCAGGGAGGTCGGACGGTCTGTACATACGATCACGTCCGACCTCCCTGTATGCATATGCCTGCCACCTGACAGGCATATGCATACAGACACCGGGGGAGTAGTGGGGGCGGCCAGCGGCAGCGGTGGTGGGGGCGGCCAGCGGCAGCAGTGGTGGGGGCGGGCAGCGGCGGTGGGGACGGGCGGCGTGTGCGGTGAGCGCAGTGTACTTACACATAGCAGCAGCGGCGGGGACGGGACGCGCAGTGGCGGCTATTATATTTTTAAAATACTTGTCAAATGACCGGCCGCTCTCTGATTGGCCGGAGAGCTCTCAGCCAATCAGAGAGCGGCCGGTCATTTGACAAGTATTTTAAAAATATAATAGCCGCCACTGCGCATCCCGTCCCCGCCGCTGCTGCTATGTGTAAGTACACTGCGCTCACCGCAAACGCCACTGTAAGGGGCGATATAGGTGCTATCTGTAAGGGACAGTACAGGTACTCGCTGTAAGGGGCAGTATAGGTGCTATCTGTAAGGGACCGTACACGTACTCGCTGTAAGGGGCGGTATAGCTGCTATCTGTAAGGAACAGTACACATACTCGCTGTAAGGGGCAGTATAGGTGCTATCTGTAAGGGACAGTACACGTACTCGCTGTAAGGGGCAGTATAGGTGCTATCTGTAAGGGACAGTACACGTACTCGCTGTAAGGGGCAGTATAGGTGCTATCTGTAAGGGACAGTACACGTACTCGCTGTAAGGGGCAGTATAGGTGCTATCTGTAAGGGACAGTACACGTACTCGCTATAAGGGGTAGTATAGGTGCTATCTGTAAGGGACGGTACACATACTCGCTGAAAGGGTCAGTATAGGTGCTATCTGTAAGGGACGGTACACATACTCGCTGTAAGGGTCAGTATAGGTGCTATCTGTAAGGGACAGTACACGTACTCGCTGTAAGGGGCAGTATAGGTGCTATCTGTAAGGGACAGTACACGTACTCGCTTTAAGGGTCAGTATAGGTGCTATCTGTAAAGGACAGTACATGTACTCGCTGTAAGGGGTGGTATGTGTGCTATCTGTAAGGAACAATACATGTACTCGCTGTAAGGGGCGGTATAGGTGCTATTTGTAAAGGACAGTACACATACTCGCTGTAAGGGGCAGTATAGGTGCTATCTGTAAGGGACAGTACACGTACTCGCTGTAAGGGGCAGTATATGTGCTATCTGTAAGGGACAGTACACATACTCGCTGTAAGGGTCAGTATAGGTGCTATCTGTAAACTCGCTGTAAGGGTCAGTATAGGTGCAATCTGTAAGGGACAGTACACGTACTCGCTGTAAGGGGCAGTATAGGTGCTATCTGTAAGGGACAGTACACGTACTTGCTGTAACGGGCAGTATAGGTGCTATCTGTAAGGTACAGTACACGTACTCGCTGTAAGGGTCAGTATAGGTGCTATCTGTAAGGTAAAGTACACATACTGGCTGTAAGGGGCAGTATAGGTGCTATCTGAAAGGGACAGTACACGTACTCGCTGTAAGTGGCAGTATAGGTGCTATCTGTAAACTCGCTGTAAGGGTCAGTATAGGTGCTATCTGTAAGGGACAGTACACGTACTCGCTGTAAGGGCTGTTTCACACAGTACGGTTCCTGCCGCACGGTGAAATCCCGTACGGCCAGGGAGCCGTGCCGCACTCAGCAGTTGTGAATGGACACTATTGTGTCCATTCACACGGGACGGCCACGGCCCGGCCGCACGGCTGCAGCCGGATCCCCCCACTGGAAGGGACGGCTGCCGGGCTGTGGCCATCCCTGCCATTATAAAATTCTGAGTGCGGCGCGGCTCCCTGACCGTACGGGATTTCACCGTGCGGCAGGAACCGTACTGTGTGAAACAGCCCTAAGGGGCAGTATAGGTGCTATCTGTAAGGGACAGTACACGTACTCGCTGTAAGGGGCAGTATAGGTGCTATCTGTAAGGGACAGTACACGTACTCGCTGTAAGGGGCGGTATAGGTGCTATCTGTAAGGGACAGTACACGTACTCGCTGTAAGGGTCAGTATAGGTGCTATCTGTAAAGGACAGTACATGTACTCGCTGTATGGGGTGGTATGTGTGCTATCTGTAAGGGACAATACACGTACTCGCTGTAACGGGCGGTATAGATGCTATCTGTAAAGGACAGTACACGTACTCGCTGTAAGGGGCAGTATAAGTGCTATCTGTAAGGGACAGTACACGTACTCGCTGTAAGGGGCAGTGCATGTACTCGCTGTAAGGGGCGGTATAGGTGCTAGCTGTAAGGGACAGTACACGTACTCGCTGTAAGGGTCAGTATAGGTGCTATCTGTAAACTCGCTGTAAGGGTCAGTATAGGTGCTATCTGTAAGGGACAGTACACGTACTTGCTGTAAGGGGCAGTATAGGTGCTATCTGTAAGGGACAGTACACGTACTTGCTGTAAGGGGCAGTATAGGTGCTATCTGTAAGGGACAGTACACGTACTCGCTGTAAGGGTCAGTATAGGTGCTATCTGTAAACTCGCTGTAAGGATCAGTATAGGTGCTATCTGTAAGGTACAGTACACATACTCGCTGTAAGGGGCAGTATAGGTGCTATCTGTAAGGGACAGTACACGTACTCGCTGTAAGGGGCAGTATAGGTGCTATCTGTAAGGGATGGTACACGTACTCGCTGTAAGGGTCAGTATAGGTGCTATCTGTAAGGGACAGTACACGTACTCGCTGTAAGGGTCGGTATAGGTGCTATCTGTAAGGGACAGTACACGTACTCGCTGTAAGGGGCAGTATAGGTGCTATCTGTAAGGGACAGTACACGTACTCACTGTAAGGGGCGGTATAGGTGCTATCTGTAAGGGACAGTACACGTACTCGCTGTAAGGGTCAGTATAGGTGCTATCTGTAAAGGACAGTACATGTACTCGCTGTAAGGGGTGGTATGTGTGATATCTGTAAGGGACAATACACGTACTCGCTGTAAGGGGAGGTATAGGTGCTATCTGTAAAGGACAGTACACGTACTCGCTGTAAGGGGCAGTATAGGTGCTATCTGTAAGGGACAGTACACGTACTCGCTGTAAGGGGCAGTACATGTACTCGCTGTAAGGGGCGGTATAGGTGCTAGCTGTAAGGGACAGTACACATACTCGCTGTAAGGGTCAGTATAGGTGCTATCTGTAAACTCGCTGTAAGGGTCAGTATAGGTGCTATCTGTAAGGGACAGTACACGTACTTGCTGTAAGGGGCAGTATAGGTGCTATCTGTAAGGGACAGTACACGTACTTGCTGTAAGGGGCAGTATAGGTGCTATCTGTAAGGGACAGTACACGTACTCGCTGTAAGGGTCAGTATAGGTGCTATCTGTAAGGTACAGTACACATACTCGCTGTAAGGGGCAGTATAGGTGCTATCTGTAAGGGTCGGTATAGGTGAAATCTGTAAGGGACAATACATGTACTCGCTGTAAGGGGCGGTATAGGTGAAATCTGTAAGGGACAATACATGTACTCGCTGTAAGGGGCGGTATAGGTGCTATCTGTAAGTGACAGTACACGTTCTCGCTGTAAGGGGCGGTATAGGTGCTATCTGTAAGGGACAGTACACGTACTCGCTGTAAGGGGCGGTATAGTTGCTATCTGTAAGGGACAGTACATGTACTCGCTGTAAGCGGCAGTATAGGTGCTATCTGTAAGGGACAGTACATGTACTCGCTGTAAGGGGCAGTATAGGTGCTATCTGTAAGGGACAGTACACGTACTCGCTGTAAGGGGCAGTATAGGTGCTATCTGTAAGGGACAGTACACGTACTCTCTGTAAGGGTCAGTATAGGTGCTATCTGTAAGGACAATACATGTACTCGCTGTAAGGGGCAGAATAGGTGCTGTCTGTAAGGGACAATACATCTATATGCGGTAAGAAACAGTATAGGTGCTATCTGTAAGTGACACTACATGTACTCGCTGTAGGGTCAGTATAGGTGCTGTCTGTAAGGGACAATACATCTATATGCTGTAAGAGGCAGTATAGGTGCTGTCTGTAAGGGGCAATACATGTGCTCGCTGTAAGGAGCAGTATAAATGCTATCTGTAAGGGACAATACATGTACTTGCTGTAAGGGTCGGTATAGTTGCTATCTGTAAGGCACAATACATCTATATGTGGTAAGAGGCAGTATAGGTGCTATCTGTAAGTGACACTACATGTAATCGCTGTAGGGTCAGTATAGGTGCTTTCTGTAAGGGACAATACATGTACTCGCTGTAAGGAGCAGTATAAATGCTATCTGTAAGGGACAATACATGTACTCGCTGTAAGGAGCAGTATAAATGCTATCTGTAAGGGACAATACATGTACTTGCTGTAAGGGGCGGTATAGGTGCTATCTGTAAGGGACAATACATGTACTCGATGTAAGGAGCAGTATAGGTGCTATCTGTAAGGGACAGTAAACGTACTCGCTGTTAGGGGTGGTATAGGTGCTATCTGTAAGGGCCAAAAAATAGGGATTTGGGTGGTCTCCGTGCGCACTATTTAAACTGTGGAAAAACCTGCAGCCCTCTGTTGCCAAATAAAGAGTGCAACACTCACTCTTGGTTGAACTGGTTTAGGGGAGGTAGGTCAACAGGGTAGGCGCATGTGGTCCACAGTGGATATGTAATAAATCTGGACCCACAATGGGATTATATTGACCAGATAAATTTATCACATCTGAAGAAGGAAGCAAGTTTCCGAAACATGTTATGAGGATGCCAAGACACTGACGGGAGGACTCTGACAAATTCCATCCTTATCCCCATCCAAAGCCTGTGCGGTGGTGCATTCATCCTGCTACCCGGGACTTACCAACTTTAGCACCAAGCCCACCGCACCACCCTGGAATGGTGAGATATTAAGGACAGATTGCCCCGTCAAATCCCCTTTGTACATGCACTTTGAATAATACTGCATTGTCACTTTGAGGAATTCGCTGCTTTTTAGAAACTGTATTGTATGTATTACATTGTTTATTTTGCATTGCACCCATGCACTTGCTGCAATTGCATTTGTTTTGTTAATAAACTTATCTGGTCAATATAATCCCATTGTGGGTCCAGATTTATTACATATCCACTGTGGACCACATGCGCCTACCCTGTTGACCTACCTCCCCTAAACCAGCTATCTGTAAGGGACAATACATGTACTCGCTGTAAGGGGCGGTATAGGTGCTATCTGTAAAGGACAGTATACGCACTCGCTGTTAGGGGCGGTACAGGTGCTATCGGTAAGGGCCAGTACATGTACTCGCTGTAAGGGGTGGAATAGGTACTATCTGTAAGGGACAATACATCTATATGCAGTAAGGGGCAGTATAGGTGCTATCTGTTAGGGATAGTAGATGTGCTCGCTGTAAGGGGCAGTATATGTGCTGTCTGTAAGGGACAATACATGTACTCGCTGTAAGGGGCGGTATATGTGCTATGTGTAAGGGACAATACAGGTACTCACTGTAAGGGGCAGTGTATGTGCTACATTTAAGTAACAATACAAGTACTTGCTGTAAGGCTCTGTATAGGTGCTGTCTGTAAGGGGCAATACATGTAATTGTTGTAAGGTCGCAGTATAGGTGCTATCTGTAAGGGGCAGTACATGTACTTGCTGTAAGGGGCAGTATAGGTGAAATCTGTAAGTTGCAATACATGTACTCACTGCAAATGGCAGTATAGGTGCTGTCTGTAAGGGACAATACATGTACTCGCTGTAAGGGGCGGTATAAATGCTACCAGTAAGGGACAGTACATGTACTCGCTGTAAGGGGCAGTATAGGTGCTATCTGTAAGGGACAGTACATGTACTCGCTGTAAGGGGCGGTATAAATGCTACCAGTAAGGGACAGTACATGTACTCGCTGTAAGGGGCAGTATAGGTGCTATCTGTAAGGGACAGTACATGTACTCGCTGTAAGGGGCGGTATAAATGCTACCAGTAAGGGACAGTACATGTACTCGCTGTAAGGGGCAGTATAGGTGAAATCTGTAAGGGACAGTACACATACTCGATGTGAGGGGCGGTATAGGTGCTGTCTGTAAGGTACAATACATCTATATGCGGTAAGAAGCAGTATAGGTGCTATGTGTAAGTGACAATAATATATTAATGATCATTTGCCCTGTTTTATATAAAACTTTGAATTATATAAAACTTTCATTTTAATTGAATTGTGTTACCCACATATTAGTTACTCAGCTTTTATGACACTACAAGTCCTAGACTGCCAGTTAGCCACAGGTTGGCCTACCATGACAGACATTTACTGCAGCAATCAGTGTGTGACACATTTATACCTCTGTCCTCAGCATGGTGCGCACCCAGGTCCCATCCCTACTGATGTGTACTAGAGGACAGCACCGCGGCTACATAACGCCCCCCCCCCCCCCCCCCCCCATACTCGTTATCTTCTACATGGAATATACACATCTGTAACTTGCTGTAAGGCACATAACACAGCCAGTCCCAGTCCTCAGCAATGTGCAGTACAACAGGGTAAACATGGCATTGTTCTCCATAGAGGTGTCTGATCTGCGAGCGCTTGAGAAAGAATTCAATGGTCGCTGACCATCGACTGATTTCTTCCCCGCACTCAAGGCTGCGAATGGATGATTATGCAAATCATACATTGGCATCCATGCGGGGAATCGCAGGTGAGAGGAAAGGTGGGCGGCACTGCGGGCAGCGCTTACTCCACACGCAGCGCTGTGAACTAGGCAGTGTTGCGTGTGGACCAGAATAAGGTCCATAGACACACAGCTACGCTGCCTGACACATGTGCTGGAAACGGCATCGCGCAGCCCAGTGCGCTCTATAGACTGGCACCGCATCCTGTGAACAGGCATATGGAACACATAGCATCTAGTTCAGATTGCATGCGATGGGCTGCAACAGATGTGATGCGATCTAGTGCAAACAGTATGGGCTGCACATATTTTCTGTACTTTGTGATGTGATGTACGTGGGAGCCATGGGGGTCACAAGGCAAGAACGCACCGTGTATAGGCACCTCTAATACTGCTGCAAATGTGACCTCTCACTGCCCTCACCCCTGCCCTTACCTATGAGGTCGGGCAGACGGCAGGGCTGCTGAGAAACACCTATCAGCTGCTAGCTAGCGGCACACCTGTGCCATGCATTAGGGTCACACGAAGCATAATCTTGTTTCAGTAACCACCTTGCAAGACACTATGCCCACATACACTATGTAATATGCTATGCCCACATACACTATGTAATATGCTATGCCCACATACACTATGTAATATGCTATGCCCAAATACACTATGTAATATGCTATGCCCACATACACTATGTAATATGCTATGCCCAAATACACTATGTAATATGCTATGCCCACATACACTATGTAATATGCTATGCCCACATACACTATGTAATATGCTATGCCCAAATACACTATGTAATATGCTATGCCCACATACACTATGTAATATGCTATGCCCACATACACTATGTAATATGCTATGCCCACATACACTATGTAATATGCTATGCCCACATACACTATGTAATATGCTATGCCCACATACACTATGTAATATGCTATGCCCACATACACTATGTAATATGCTATGCCCAAATACACTATGTAATATGCTATGCCCACATACACTATGTAATATGCTATGCCCACATACACTATGTAATATGCTATGCCCACATACACTATGTGATATACTTTGCCCAAATACACTATGTAATATGCTATGCCCACATACACTATGTAATATGCTATGCCCACATACACTATGTAATATGCTATGCCCACATACACTATGTAATATGCTATGCCCAAATACACTATGTGATATACTTTGCCCACATACACTATGTGATATACTTTGCCCAAATACACTATGTGATATGCTATGCCCAAATACACTATGTAATATGCTATGCCCAAATACACTATGTAATATACTATGCCCAAATACACTATGTAATATGCTATGCCCACATACACTATGTAATATGCTATGCCCAAATACACTATGTAATACGCTATGCCCACATACACTATGTAATATGCTATGCCCAAATACACTATGTAATATGCTATGCCCAAATACACTATGTAATATGCTATGCCCACATACACTATGTAATATGCTATGCCCACATACACTATGTAATATGCTATGCCCAAATACACTATGTAATATGCTATGCCCACATACACTATGTAATATGCTATGCCCACATACACTATGTAATATGCTATGCCCACATACACTATGTAATATGCTATGCCCACATACACTATGTAATATGCTATGCCCACATACACTATGTAATATGCTATGCCCAAATACACTATGTTATATGCTATTCCCACATACACTATGTAATATGCTATGCCCAAATACACTATGTAATATGCTATGCCCACATACACTATGTAATATGCTATGCCCACATACACTATGTAATATGCTATGCCCACATACACTATGTAATATGCTATGCCCACATACACTATGTAATATGCTATGCCCAAATACACTATGTAATATGCTATGCCCAAATACACTATGTAATATGCTATGCCCACATACACTATGTAATATGCTATGCCCAAATACACTATGTTATATGCTATTCCCACATACACTATGTAATATGCTATGCCCACATACACTATGTAATATGCTATGCCCAAATACACTATGTAATATGCTATGCCCACATACACTATGTAATATGCTATGCCCACATACACTATGTAATATGCTATGCCCACATACACTATGTAATATGCTATGCCCAAATACACTATGTAATATGCTATGCCCACATACACTATGTAATATGCTATGCCCACATACACTATGTAATATGCTATGCCCACATACACTATGTAATATGCTATGCCCACATACACTATGTGATATACTTTGCCCAAATACACTATGTAATATGCTATGCCCACATACACTATGTAATATGCTATGCCCACATACACTATGTAATATGCTATGCCCACATACACTATGTGATATACTTTGCCCAAATACACTATGTGATATGCTATGCCCAAATACACTATGTAATATGCTATGCCCAAATACACTATGTAATATGCTATGCCCAAATACACTATGTAATATGCTATGCCCACATACACTATGTAATATGCTATGCCCACATACACTATGTAATATGCTATGCCCACATACACTATGTGATATGCTTTGCCCAAATACACTATGTGATATGCTATGCCCACATACACTATGTGATATGCTATGCCCAAATACACTATGTAATACGCTATGCCCACATACACTATGTAATATGCTATGCCCAAATACACTATGTAATATGCTATGCCCAAATACACTATGTAATATGCTATGCCCACATACACTATGTAATATGCTATGCCCACATACACTATGTAATATGCTATGCCCAAATACACTATGTAATATGCTATGCCCACATACACTATGTAATATGCTATGCCCACATACACTATGTAATATGCTATGCCCACATACACTATGTAATATGCTATGCCCACATACACTATGTAATATGCTATGCCCACATACACTATGTAATATGCTATGCCCAAATACACTATGTTATATGCTATTCCCACATACACTATGTAATATGCTATGCCCAAATACACTATGTAATATGCTATGCCCAAATACACTATGTAATATGCTATGCCCACATACACTATGTAATATGCTATGCCCAAATACACTATGTAATATGCTATGCCCACATACACTATGTGATATGCTTTGCCCACATACACTATGTGATATACTATGCCCAAATACACTATGTGATATGCTATGCCCACATACACTATGTGATATGCTATGCCCACATACACTATGTAATATGCTATGCCCAAATACACTATGTAATATGCTATGCCCACATACACTATGTAATATGCTATGCCCACATACACTATGTAATATGCTATGCCCACATACACTATGTAATACGCTATGCCCAAATACACTATGTAATACGCTATGCCCACATACACTATGTAATATGCTATGCCCAAATACACTATGTAATATGCTATGCCCAAATACACTATGTAATATGCTATGCCCAAATACACTATGTAATATGCTATGCCCAAATACACTATGTTATATGCTATGCCCACATACGCTATGTACTATGCTATGCCCACATACACTATGTAATATGCTATTCCCACATACACTATGTAATATGCTATGCCCACATACACTATGTAATATGCTATGCCCACATACACTATGTAATATGCTATGCCCACATACACTATGTAATATGCTATGCCCAAATACACTATGTAATATGCTATGCCCACATACACTATGTAATATGCTATGCCCACATACACTATGTAATATGCTATGCCCAAATACACTATGTTATATGCTATTCCCACATACACTATGTAATATGCTATGCCCAAATACACTATGTAATATGCTATGCCCAAATACACTATGCAATATGCTATGCCCACATACACTATGTAATATGCTATGCCCACATACACTATGTAATATGCTATGCCCAAATACACTATGTAATATGCTATGCCCAAATACACTATGTAATATGCTATGCCCACATACACTATGTAATATGCTATGCCCAAATACACTATGTAATATGCTATGCCCAAATACACTATGTAATATGCTATGCCCACATACACTATGTGATATGCTTTGCCCACATACACTATGTGATATGCTATGCCCAAATACACTATGTGATATGCTATGCCCACATACACTATGTGATATGCTATGCCCACATACACTATGTAATATGCTATGCCCAAATACACTATGTAATATGCTATGCCCACATACACTATGTAATATGCTATGCCCACATACACTATGTAATATGCTATGCCCAAATACACTATGTAATATGCTATGCCCAAATACACTATGTAATATGCTATGCCCATATACACTATGTAATATGCTATGCCCACATACACTATGTAATATGCTATGCCCAAATACACTATGTAATATGCTATGCCCACATACACTATGTAATATGCTATGCCCACAAATGCTATGTAATATGCTATGCCCAAATACACTATGTAATATGCTATGCCCAAATACACTATGTAATATGCTATGCCCAAATACACTATGTAATATACTATACTGTTCTACTATTGTAAAGCGCAACGGAATCTGCTGCGCTATATAAGAAACTGCAAATAAATAATAAATAAATATACTGTGCACACATACACTATGTAATATACTATACTGTGCACACATACACTATGTAATATACTGTACTATGCCCACAGACGCTATGTAATATACTATGCCCACGTACACTATGTAATATACTATGTCCACGTACACTATGTAATATACTATGTCCACGTACACTATGTAATATACTATGCCCAAGTACACTATGTAATATACTATGTCCCCATACACTATGTAATATACTATACTGTGCACACATACACTATGTAATATACTATACTATGCCCACATACGCTATGTAATATATTATGTCCACGTACACTTACACTATGTAATATACTATGCCCAGATACACTATGTAATATACAATGTTACATACACTATGTAATATACTATACTGTGCACACATACACTATGTAATATACTATGTCCCCATACACTATGTAATATACTATACTGTGCACAAATACACTATGTAATATACTATACTATGCCCACATACGCTATGTAATATACTATGTCCACGTACACTATGTAATATACTATGTCCACGTACACTATGTAATATACTATGCCCAAATACACTATGTAATATACTATGTCCCCATACACTATGTAATATACTATACTGTGCACACATACACTATGTAATATACTATACTATGCCCACATACGCTATGTAATATATTATGTCCACGTACACTTACACTATGTAATATACTATGCCCACATACACTATGTAATATTCTATGCCCACATACACTATGTAATATACTATGTTACATACACTATGTAATATACTATACTGTGCACACATACACTATGTAATATACTATGTCCCCATACACTATGTAATATACTATACTGTGCACACATACACTATGTAATATACTATACTATGCCCACATGCGCTATGTAATATACTATGTCCACGTACACTATGTAATATACTATGTCCACGTACACTATGTAATATACTATGCCCACATACACTATGTAATATACTATATCTACGTACACTATGTAGTATACTATGCCCGCATACACTATGTAATAAACTATGCCCACATACACTATGTAATATACTATGTCCACGTACACTATGTAATATACTATGTCCCCACACACTATGTAATATACTATACTGTGCACACATACACTATGTAATATACTATGTCCCCATACACTATGTAATATGCTGTACTGTGCACACATACACTATGTAACATACTATACTATGCCCACACACGCTATGTAATATACTATGTCCACGTACACTATGTAATATACTATGCCCAAATACACTATGTAATATACTATGTCCACGTACACAATGTAATATACTATGCCCAAATACACTATGTAATATACTATGTCAACGAACACTATGTAATATACTATGTCCACGTACACTATGTAATATACTATGCCCAAATACACTATGTAATGTACTATGTCCACGTACACAATGTAATATACTATGCCCAAATACACTATGTAATATACTATGTCAACGAACACTATGTAATATACTATGTCCACGTACACTATGTAATATACTATGCCCACATACACTATATACTATGCCCACATAGACTATATACTATGTCCCCATACACTATGTAATATACTATACTATGCCCACATACACTATGTAATATACTATGTCCACGTACACTATGTAATATACTATGCCCACATACACTATGTAATATACTATGTCCACGTACACTATGTAATATACTATGTCCATGTACACTATGTAATATACTATGCCCAAATACACTATGTAATATACTATGTCCCCATAGGCTATGTAATTTACTATACTGTGCACACATACACTATATACTATACTGTGCACACATACACTAAGTAATATACTATACTATGCCCACATACACTATGTAATATACTATGTCCACGTACACTATGTAATATACTATGCCCACATACACTATGTAATATACTATGTCCACATACACTATGTAATATACTATGCACATGTACACTATGTAAGATACTATGCCCATGTACACTGTGTAAATACTATGTCCCCATAAACTATGTAATATACTACACTGTGCACACATACAATATGTAATATACTTTACTCTGCCAACATACACTATGTAATATACTATGTCCACGTACACTATGTCTGTACATTAACGACAGGTGGTGCACAGACATAAAGTCCCTGGGCAAGTCATGCAGCCCCCAACTAGAGACTCTTACCATCAAATGCAAACCTTTCTACTCCCCTCGGGAAATTGCCTCTATTATCCTAGTAGGAGTATACATCCCCCCACAACCAAGACCAACAGAAGCCCAACTTCAGCTGGCCACTCTGATAACGGACACCGAACTTAGACACCCAGACTCGCTGCTCATTGTGCTTGGTGACTTCAACTGTGCCAACCTGAGCCAGGAGCTCCCAAAATACACCCAGCAGGTCACATGCCACACAAGAGAGGGGCGAACGCTAGACCACTGCTACACCACCATAAAGTCTGCATACCGATCCATACCCCATGCAGCACTGGGTCTCTCCGACCACTGCATAGTCCACCTTCTTCCGACATATATCCAGAAGCTAAAGTCTGCTAAGCCTGTTACCAAGTCTGTCAAAAACTGGTCAATCGAGGCAAAAACAAAGCTTCAGGCCTGCTTCGACTGCACTGACTGGATGGTGTTCAAAGCCTCTGCCTCTGACATAGATGAACTAGCGGATGCAGTGACATCCTACATCAGCTTCTGCGAGGACTTATGTGTACCAACCAAGCAAATCCGATCCTTTAACAACAACAAGCCATGGTTCGGTAGCCAGCTCAGGAAACTCCGCCGAGCCAAGGAGGTGGCATACAGCAGCGGGGACAGGACACAGTACAAAGAAGCCAGGAACTCCTTGACTCGGGGTATCAAACTTGCAAAAAGGGAATATACAAACAAGCTGACACACAACCTCACAGCAAAGGACCCTGCGGCAGTATGGAAGGGCATGCAAAACATAACAAATTACAAGAAAGCCCAAACACAGTCTGAAACCAGCCATGAACTTGCAGAAGACCTGAACAAGTTCTACTGCAGATTTGAGCAGGCCGTACCTCCCCCACTCCATCCCAAAGACCACCACACCCAGGCCCTCCACTTGGACCAAGGCGAGGTAGAAGCAGTACTCAAAAGAATAAAACCTAAGAAGGCTGCAGGACCGGATGGTGTGTCACCATCCAGCCTTAGGACCTGTGCAGCTCAGCTCGCCCCCATCTTCACAACGATATTCAACTCCTCCCTGGACTTGTGCAAGGTTCCTGCCTGCTTCAAACGCTCTATCATCATCCCGGTCCCTAAGAAAACACCCACGAAGGACCTAAATGACTTCAGGCCAATTGCACTAACCTCAGTGGCCATGAAAGCATTTGAAAGACTAGTACTGAAGCACCTGAAAGAAGTGACAAACTCTCACCTTGACCCCATGCAGTTTGCCTACCGGGTGAACAGAAGTGTAGAGGATGCGGTCAACCTCGGGCTGCACCATATTTTACAACACCTCGACCACCAAGGCACCTATGCAAGAGTCCTATTCGTGGACTTCAGCTCAGCATTTAATACTATCGTTCCCAGCATCCTGCAGCCAAAACTCCTCTCCTTAGGAGTCCCAGGATCAACATGCTCATGGATAGTGGACTTTCTAACAGCAAGGGAACAGGTGGTCAAAGCCGGCGCCTTCTCGTCCAGCACACGAACAATCAGTACTGGAGCCCCCCAAGGATGCGTCCTCTCCCCTCTGCTCTTCTCTCTCTACACGAATGACTGTACCTCAGCTGAGCAGTCAGTGAAAATCATCAAATTCGCAGATGACACCACTATCATCGGCCTAATCAAGGATGGTGATGAGACCGCCTACAGGCATGCAGTGGAGAAGCTGACACAGTGGTGCAGCAGCAACAACCTCAATCTAAACCCCACCAAAACAGTTGAGATGGTGGTCGACTACAGGAAAAAAACAAATGCACTAGCCCCGCTAACAATAGCCAACGCAGTGGTGTCGCGGGTTGATTCCTTCAAATTCCTAGGGACAACCATGTCCAGTGACCTAAGATGGGGATTAAACATAACCACAAACATCAAAAAGGCCCAACAGCGCCTGTTCTTCCTGAGGCAACTCAGGAAATTCAACATCCCAAAGGAGCTGCTGTGCGTATTTTACACCGCCATCGTGGAGTCTGTCTTATGTTCCTCGATCACAATCTGGTACGGTGGCGCAAGCGAGAACGACAAACAAAAACTGCAGAGGGTAGTGAAGACTGCGGAAAGGATCATAGGGACCGACCTCCCCCCGATAAGGGATCTGTTCTCATCCAGGGTAAGGAAACGTGCTGAGAAGATTGCAAACGACAAGCTGCATCCCGGTCACAACCTGTTCGACATCCTACCATCCAGAAGACGGTTCAGGTCCATCCCCGTCAAAACGTCCAGATCAGCAAGAAGCTTCTTTCCGTTAGCCGTCCATCACCTGAACAATCCAACCAAAGCGAATGCAATCCCAATATCAACAGCCAAACAACGTGTCCCTACTTGGCGACCTGACCACCATAGTCGTAGCTAGAAATTAAATGCTTGTAATGTCTTTATGTAATATATGTAATGTCTCCCTCCCCCCCTTTTCATCCCTGCTTGATGCTGCACTGTAATCCACAAAAAATTCCTAGTGTGCGCAAGCACACATGGCCAATAAAGTTGATTCTATTCTATTCTATTCTATATACTATGTCCACGTACACTATGTAATATACTATGCCCACATACACTATGTAATATACTATGCCCGCATACACTATGTAAGATACTATGCCCACCTATACTATGTAATATACTATGCACACATACACTATGTAATATACTATGGCAACATACACTATGTAATATACTGTGCACACATACACTATGTATTATGCTATGCCCACATACACTATGTAATATACTGTGCCCACATACACTATGTAATATACTATGCCCACATATACTATGTAATATTCTATACTATGCCCACATACACTATGTAATATACTATACTGTGCACACATACACTATGTAATATACTATACTATGCCCACAAACACTATGTAATATACTATGTCCCCATACACTGTGTAATATACTATACTATGCCCACATACACTATGTAAAATACTATGTCCCCATACACTATTTAATATACTATACTATGCCCACATACACTATGTAGTATACTATGCCAACATACACTATGTAGTATACTATGCCAACATACACTATTTAATATACTATGCCCACGTACACTGTGTAATATACTATGTCCCCATACACTATGTAATATACTACACTGTGCACACATACAGTATGTAATATACTATACTATGCCCACGTACACTGTGTAATAAACTATGCCCACATACACTATGTAATATACTATGTCCACGTACACTATGTAATATACTATACTGTGCACACATACACTATGTAATATACTATGTCCCCATACACTATGTAACATGCTGTACTGTGCACACATACACTATGTAACATACTATACTATGCCCACATATGCTATGTAATATACTATGTCCACATACACTATGTAACATACTATGTCCATGTACACAATGTAATATACTATGCCCACATACACTATGTAATATACTATGTCCACATACACTATGTAATATACTATGCCCGCATACACTATGTAAGATACTATGCCCACAACACTATGTAATATACTATGCACACATACACTATGTAATTGACTATGCCAACATACACTATGTAATATACTGTGCACACATACACTATGTAATATGCTATGCCCACATACACTATGTAATATACTATGCCCACATACACTATGTAATATACTATGCCCACATATACTATGTAATATTCTATACTATGCCCACATACACTATGTAATATACTATACGGTGCCCACATACACTATGTAATATATTAGGCTGTGCACACATTATACTATGCAGTGCCCACGTACACTATGTAATATACTATGAAGTGCCCACATACACTATGTAATATACTATGCAGTGCCCACATACACTATGTAATATACTATGCAGTGCCCACCTACACTATGTAATATATTAGGCAATGCACACATACGCTATGTAATATATTAGGCTGTGTACACATACACTAGGTAATATACTATTCAGTGCCCACATACACTATGTAATATACTATGCAGTGCCCACATACACTATGTAATATACTATGCAGTGCCCACATACACTATATAATGTACTATACAATGCCCACATACACTATGTTATGTACTATGCAGTGCCCACATACACTATATAATGTACTATACAATGCCCACATACACTAGGTTATGTACTATGCAGTGCCCACATACACTATGTTATGTACTATGCAGTGCCCACATACACTATGTAATATACTATGCAGTGCCCACATACACTATGTAATATACTATGCTGTGCCCACATACACTATGTAATATATTAGGCTGTGCACACATTATACTATGCAGTGCCCACGTACACTATGTAATGTACTATGAAGTGCCCACATACACTATGTAATATACTATGCAGTGCGCACATACACTATGTAATATACTATGCAGTGCCCACATACACTATGTAATATACTATGCTGTGCCCACATACACTATGTAATATATTAGGCTGTGCACACATTACACTATGTAATGTACTATGAAGTGCCAGCATACACTATGTAACATACTATGCAGTGCCCACATACACCATGTAATATACTATGCAGTGCCCACATACACTATGTAATATACTATGCAGTGCCCATATACACTATGTAAAATATTAGGCTGTGCACACATACGCTATGTAATATACTATGTCCACATACACTATGTAACATACTCTGTCCACGTACACAATGTAATATACTATACCCACATACACTATGTAATATACTATGTCCACATACACTATGTAATATACTATGCCCGCATACACTATGTAAGATACTATGCCCACGTACACTATGTAATATACTATGCACACATTCACTATGTAATTGACTATGCCAACATACACTATGTAATATACTGTGCACACATACACTATGTAATATGCTATGCCCACATGCACTATGTAATATACTATGCCCACATACACTATGTAATATACTATGCCCACATATACTATGTAATATTCTATACTATGCCCACATACACTATGTAATATACTATACTGTGCACACATACACTATGTAATATACTATGCCCACATACACTATGTAATATACTATGTCCCCATACACTATGTAATATTCTATACTATGCCCACATACACTATGTAATATATTATGTCCCCATACACTATTTAATATACTATACTATGCCCACATACACTATGTAGTATACTATGCCAACATACACTATGTAGTATACTATGCCAACATACACTATGTAATATAATATGTCCCCATACACTATGTAATATACTATACTATGCCAACATACACTATGTAAAATACTATGTCCCATACACTATGTAATATACTATACAGTGCCCACACACACTATGTAATATACTATGCCCACATACACTTTTTAATATACTCTGTCCCCATACCCTATGTAATATACTATACTATGCCAACATACACTATGTAAAATACTATGTCCCATACACTATGTAAAATACTATGTCCCATACACTATGTAATATACTATACGGTGCCCACACACTATGTAAAATACTATGCTGTGTCCACATACACTATGTAATATACTATGGAGTGCCCACATACACTATGTAATATACTATGCAGTGCCCACATACACTATGTAATATACTATGCAGTGCTGACCTACACTATGTAATATATTAGGCTGTGCACACATACGCTATGTAATATACTATGCAGTGCCCACATACACTATATATTGTACTATACAATGCCCACATACACTATGTTATGTACTATGCAGTGCCCACATACACTATGTAATATACTATGCAGTGCCCACATACACTATGTAATATACTATGCAGTGCCCACATACACTATATAATGTACTATACAATGCCCACATACACTATGTTATGTACTATGCAGTGCCCACATACACTATGTTATGTACTATGCAGTGCCTACATACACTATGTAATATACTATGCAGTGCCCACATACACTATGTAATATACTATGCTGTGCCCACATACACTATGTAATATATTAGGCTGTGCACACATTATACTATGCAGTGCCCACGTACACTATGTAATGTACTATGAAGTGCCCCCATACACTATGTAATATACTATGCAGTGCCCACATACACTATGTAATATACTATGCAGTGCCCACATACACTATGTAATATACTATGCAGTGCCCACATACACTATGTAATATACTATGCTGTGCCCACATACACTATGTAATATATTAGGCTGTGCACACATTATACTATGCAGTGCCCACATACACTATGTAATATACTATGCAGTGCCCACATACACTATGTAATATACTATGCAGTGCCCACATACACTATGTAATATACTATGCTGTGCCCACATACACTATGTAATATATTAGGCTGTGCACACATTATACTATGCAGTGCCCACAGACACTATGTAATGTACTATGAAGTGCCCACATACACTATGTAATATACTATACGGTGCCCACACACACTATGTAATATACTATACTATGCCCACATACACTTTGTAATATACTCTGTCCCCATACCCTATGTAATATACTATACTATGCCAACATACACTATGTAAAATACTATGTCCCATACACTATGTAATATACTATACGGTGCCCACATACACTATGTAATATATTAGGCTGTGCACACATTATACTATGCAGTGCCCACGTACACTATGTAATGTACTATGAAGTGCCCACATACACTATGTAATATACTATGCAGTGCCCACATACACTATGTAATATACTATGCAGTGCCCACATACACTATGTAATATACTATGCAGTGCCCACCTACACTATGTAATATATTAGGCTGTGCACACATACGCTATGTAATATATTAGGCTGTGCACACATACGCTATGTAATATATTAGGCTGTGTACACATACACTATGTAATATACTATGCAGTGCCCACATACACTATGTAATATACTATACTATGCCAACATACACTATGTAAAATACTATGTCCCATACACTATGTAATATACTATACGGTGCCCACATACACTATGTAATATATTAGGCTGTGCACACATTATACTATGCAGTGCCCACGTACACTATGTAATGTACTATGAAGTGCCCACATACACTATGTAATATACTATGCAGTGCCCACATACACTATGTAATATACTATGCAGTGCCCACATACACTATGTAATATACTATGCAGTGCCCACCTACACTATGTAATGTACTATGAAGTGCCCACATACACTATGTAATATACTATGCAGTGCCCACATACACTATGTAATATACTATGCAGTGCCCACCTACACTATGTAATATATTAGGCTGTGCACACATACGCAATGTAATATATTAGGCTGTGCACACATACGCTGTGTAATATATTAGGCTGTGTACACATACACTATGTAATATACTATGCAGTGCCCACATACCCTATGTAATATACTATACTATGCCAACATACACTATGTAAAATACTATGTCCCATACACTATGTAATATACTATACGGTGCCCACATACACTATGTAATATATTAGGCTGTGCACACATTATACTATGCAGTGCCCACGTACACTATGTAATGTACTATGAAGTGCCCACATACACTATGTAATATACTATGCAGTGCCCACATACACTATGTAATATACTATGCAGTGCCCACATACACTATGTAATATACTATGCAGTGCCCACCTACACTATGTAATATATTAGGCTGTGCACACATACGCTATGTAATATATTAGGCTGTGCACACATACGCTATGTAATATATTAGGCTGTGTACACATACACTATGTAATATACTATGCAGTGCCCACATACACTATGTAATATACTATGCAGTGCCCACATACACTATATAATGTACTACAATGCCCACATACACTATGTTTTGTACTATGCAGTGCCCACATACACTATGTAATGTACTATGCAGTGCCCACATACACTATGTAATGTACTATGCAGTGCCCACATACACTTTATAATGTACTATACAATGCCCACATACACTAGGTTATGTACTATGCAGTGCCCACATACACTATGTTATGTACTATGCAGTACCCACATACACTATGTAATATACTATGCAGTGCCCACATACACTATGTAATATACTATGCTGTGCCCACATACACTATGTAATATATTAGGCTGTGCACACATTATACTATGCAGTGCCCACGTACACTATGTAATGTACTATGAAGTGCCCACATACACTATGTAATATACTATGCAGTGCCCACATACACTCTGTAATATACTATGCAGTGCCCACATACACTATATAATGTACTATGCAGTGCCCACATAAACTATGTAATATACTATGCAGTGCCCACATACACTATGTAATATACTATGCTGTGCCCACATACACTATGTAATATATTAGGCTGTGCACACATACACTATGTAATATACTATGCAGTGCCCACGTACACTATGTAATATACTAGGCTGTACCCACATGCACTATGTAATATACTATGTAGTGCTCATATACACTATGAAATATACTAGGCTGTACCCACCTGCGCTATGTAATATACTATGCAGTGCTCACATACACTCTGTAATATACTATGCAGTGCACACATAAACTATATAATATACTATACTATACAAACATTCAATATATAATATACTGTACTATGCCCACATACACTATGTAATATACTATATCCCCATACACTATGTAATATACTATACTATGCTAACATACACTATGTAATATACTATGTCCCATACACTATGTAATATACTATACGGTGCCCACACACACTATGTAATATACTATGCAGTGCCCACATACACTATGTAATATACTATGCAGTGCCCACATACACTATGTTATATACTATGCAGTGCCCACATACACTATGTAATATACTATGCAGTGCCCACATACACTATGTTATATACTATGCAGTGCCCACATACACTATGTAATATACTATGCAGTACACACATACACTATATATAATATACTATACTATACAAACATGCAATATATAATATACTGTACTATGCCCACATACACCATGTAATATACTATGCTGAACACACATACACTTTGTAATATACTATACTATACACACATGCAGTATGCAATATACTATGCTGTCGTGATGGAGACGTCTTCCTTTATTTTGTATTTTGAAGGAATATTGTATGTAAAAATATAGATAGATAGATAGATAGATAGATAGATAGATATCCAATGTATATACTCACACCATCGGGAGGTGCTGCACTCCACAGACCCATTAATCAGGACAGTAGGCTTGAGTTATACAATGTTTCAATGCTTATTTATTGTGGCAATTTCATCACACATGATGGTCTTATGCTACTTCTGTGAGGGCACCTATCTATCTATCTATCTGTATATAAACATGCACACACGTCTAGATATCTATCTATATATTTATCTATATCTATCTATTTATCTATATATACATTTCTACCTTGAAAAAATATTGTTTATTATGTGCAAAGTTTACATATTGTTTGTAAAATATGCATTAGGTACTATCATAAAGCAGTTATACATGGAGTATATTATCTAAACATATATTAAGTATAATAATCATATATATACCGGGAGCCGCAGATCTGTGCTGGGAGGGGGTATCAAGTTATGTACAGAGCCGCACATCCAGGGACAGGGGGGGGGGGGGTGTGATCTCTATATATTATATGTGTAGAATGATCAGTATAACTATCTGTATAGATCAATATAAGCAGACAATCTGTTCTTGAAGTGTCCTTTATAATATCATTCTTCTGCTCAATTTAGCTAAAACAATAACCAGGCAGGGTTGTACTGTACATGGGAAAATAAATATCCCTATGTACAAATAAAGTGTGCCACTGCCAGCCCAACACTCTCCTCTATAAGAGACAGTGATCCTGTGTGTTGTAAATATGTAACAGAGCACTTCACTCACACACACACACACACACACACACACATATAAATATATATATATATACATACATATATATATATATATATATGCGCACACACACACATATACATACACACACATATTTATTTGTGCTTTTAAAACAATATTTCTCTTCAGATAACGTTGCTGTGTGCAATTCTTATTTATTTTTTTCCCCCCAAATTTGGATTTATACACACAGTAGACCCCGCACTTCGGGTGAGAGGCATCATTTCTCAATAATCTGTTTTCATTTCAATGTTTATGATTAAACCAATACAAGCAAACACCCGGAGAATAATACCCACGCCTGTGTCACACTGGTCACTGACACTCATATACTACATAAAGACTGTGACATAAATAGGAAGGCGTTCTGCACCCTGAAATCCTGTGTATGTGCAGTGCAGGCGATGGGGTCATCATAGACTCAGGATAAGTGTCGGGACAACGTGGGAGGAGGTAGGAGGCACATATGGACACTTCTCCATGTATTGTTATACGTGCATGCATAACTGAGGACCATGCACTCTGTGACACTGCATGCATGGCTGGTGACTCTGGGACGCTGCATGCATGGCTGGAGACTCTGGGACGCTGCATGCATGGCTGGTGACTCTGGGACACTGCATGCATGGCTGGTGACTCTGGGACACTGCATGCATGGCTGATGACTCCGGGACACTGCATGCATGACTGGTGACTCTGGGATGCTGCATGCACGGCTGGTGACTCTGCATGCATGACTGGTGACTCTGGGACACTGCATGCACGTCTGGTGACTCTGCATGCACGGCTGGTGACTCTGGGACACTGCATGCACGGCTGGTGACTCTGGGACACTGCATGCATGGCTGATGACTCCGGGACACTGCATGCATGACTGGTGACTCTGGGATGCTGCATGCACGGCTGGTGACTCTGCATGCATGACTGGTGACTCTGCATGCACGGCTGGTGACTCTGGGACACTGCATGCACGGCTGGTGACTCTGGGGCACTGCATGCACGGCTGGTGACTCTGGGACACTGCATGCACGGCTGGTGACTCTGGGACACTGCATGCACGGCTGGTGACTCTGGGACACTGCATGCACGGCTGGTGACTCTGGGACATTGCATGCACGGCTGGTTACTCTGGGACACTGCATGCATGGCTGGTGACTCTGGGACGCGGCATGCATGACTGGTGACTCTGGGACGCTGCATGTACGGCTGGTGACTCTGGGACACTGCATGCACGGCTGGTGACTCTGGGACACTGTATTCATGGCTGGTGACAGTGCATGCATGGCTGGTGACTCTGGGACACTTCCTGCATGGGGACCTGTAACTAGGAAGGGGCACACCTTTTGGAGGCTGGTTGATCTGAGATGGGACATAGTGAAATAAAGTCAGGAGTGGTCTCCAGGTAGAAGAACCAAGGATGGATCCCCCATCCATCCTTGGTCTGGGAAGCTGACGTGCTAAAGCGCAGCCTGCAGATTTCGGGGTGAGTGCGAGCAGCAGCTCAGGCTCAGAGAATGCATTATGTCCCTGCACTCAGGCACTCATAGATGTCTCTCGGGTTTTTTTGTTTTTTGTAAACTGTTTTTGTTGCAGCCTCCTGGGGCAGAGAGTGGGGGCTTCTTGGTTTTTGTTGTCCCCTCTATTTGTTTGCTTTAGATGTTGAGCTCTTGCGAGGAAGTTGTACAAACTCCCTCTGGTGAAATCCGACAGAAGTATTCTCAGCCTCTGGCTACAGCTGCGGCGAGTGACCGGCAGGGGGCGCTCAGAGGTTGTGTCTAGTGCAGAAGCTGCTGTGTATGTGAGCGCCTCAGTCTGTGCAATTCTACATAGTAACACAGAACATTCCAAATGTAACAATATTAATCAGTATAATAATAATACCTGTATGTTTAAGGACCACAAAAAGACAACAGACACTGCAAAGTAGCTAACATAGTGCATGCATTCCTGACAGCAAGCACATTAGTGTGTACAACCCCCCCCCCCCCCTTTATATTGGATTATGAGTATGACACATCTGTTGGTTCTTTAATTCGGTCATTGAAATCTTCCCATTTGTATAGTTAATATATAGCATGAAATGGGCATGCCGGAGTGGGTACACAGAGCACCCCCTTCCCTCTGTGATGCCACACGTGTAGGGTGGGCAGGTGACAGATGATATGCATAGCAGCCTGCAGTAACCTCATGCAATGTCAGCGCGCAGCCCCATGCTGGGAGAGGCCTGCTGTGCATTGGACATGATGTATGGGCTGTGTGAGTGTGGGACTGTGCAGGTAACCACACAGCACAATGACACTGTCCCTCTCTCATTATCCACTTAGAATTTACAATAAAATGCAATTTCGCTGTTTCAAGGACAAGTAGATCGGATAATTTGGAGTCATCTCAGTTGTCTTTTTTTCGGTTTGCCAGAAGGTCCTGGATAATTAGGGCGCTGCTGCTGCTGGATGCTCTATAAATATCATTGTGTATGTTTAGATTGTTGGTTTGCATTGGGAGCTGCAAGCAGTGAGGATACAGCGCTGATCAATGGGAGCATTCCCCAGCAAACCTGGCTGGCTGCACAAAACAAAATAATGATATTTCTAGTGTCCTGGTATAACCTGTAAAACACCCACCATTATTCCACTGTGTATTATTTATCATGTGTGTGAATGAATACTAATTAAATCACTTTGTTTTGTGTATTCAAAGCATCCCCTGCAATATGCATTCCGTTTATAGGTTAGGTACAAAAGTCAATAGCCTGTAGTTCTTTTCATGCTGACAGCCTGCTGGGACTTGTAGTTCCCCAGCAGCTGAAGAGGCACAGGTTGTCTGGTGTAGACTTATCTAGCCTAGCAAGTGCTGGGGACCCTTCTCCTATCCCTTCATGCCAGTCAGCCTGTGTGACTCTCTCCCTGTGCTGGTCCATGACCTGGATACACATGCAGCCTCCCATCCTCTACAGGAGCCTCACAAGTGTAATAATACATTATCAGATCAGCCTCGGGACTCCTAATTAATCCTCCAAGCTGATTGCAAATACATGATGTCAGGATTAGGGGGAGAATGGGGAGAACTTCTGTATCCTCTGTTATTTTACATTAATACACTTTATTCTCAAACTCTTGCTGCTGCTGGTGTTAATATTATTTTTTTATTTTTGTTTTTTTGGGGGGTTGGCTGCACATTTTCTCATACATGTAAATATTAGGCCATGCTGGCTAATTGGAAAACGTGCCCCCCTATTAGGTAAGATGAAGGGAGAGAGTATGGGGATCTGTCAGTCATTTTAAAGCAGGAGAACATTACTGGAGTGTGAAGGAATTGTCTCTAATTCAGAAAGGCAATCGGGCAGAAAAAGCCCTCAACATGAGCCTGGTAGTTATTAATCAGAGAGCTGTTCTCATACACTGCTGCCGAGTATGGCTGTACCCCTCCTGCCCCCCTAATACACTATCAGCACCCCCTTTATTCTGGGGCGCCCTCTGCCAGCTCCCATATAACGACACAATGAGGTTCCAAGCAATAGGTAAATGATTAATACTACTAGATGGTTTGTTTGGTTATGGGTCTATAAACAAGGAATTATCTACAGATCTATATTAATAATAGGTGGATCTGCTTTATTTTTTTCTATCTGTCGTAGTTTTTATTCCAATACAAATAGAATAGTAATAGGATAATTGTAAAAATCTTTAAATAAAATAATAATAATTATGGTGATTTACAACAGAATAACTGTCCCAAGACTGACTTGTTTCTTTTTTCTTTCAATAATAAATAATAATTAGTGCTCTTTGTGTAAATGTAATGAATACAGGGCAGAAAATACACATTCGCAGCATATATTTTGTTAAATGAACTCACATATTTGTTCAATTGAAATTTTTGAAATGTAGCAGAAATTATTAGCAGAAACGTACAGTGTATATATGTGTGTGTATGTGTATATATATATATATATATATATATATATATATATATATGGCATATACAGAACAGACAAAACTATAAGATAACTATATATATTTTTTTTAACCAGTCAAAACAAACCGATTGACAGACCAAAAGAGGGCCCTGCTCTAATCTTACCAGCTATACAAATACACTGAACTTTACACCGCCTTTCCCACTTATAATTAAGTGTAATTAATTTGAGACGTTCATTTAACATTTGTCAACTGCAACACGGCATTTGCCGTAATTGTCATGTACAGATAAATCACGTTTCGTTGCTTTTTAATGAGACAAAAACTTTAAGTTTCCTGCGTTGTGTTGTATTCCATTTCTTCTGTGTGTCTGTGAGCAGAAAGATATATTTATAGAGCAAGGGAAAGAGAGGTACATTGACATAGTGATTAATGGATGGATTTCTGAATTTTCCAGCGTTTATCGGATGTCACTGGGATAACACAGGCAGATCTGGGCAGGGGTGACCGCAAATGAGGACTGGAACGGAGTCGTCACTCGCATTTGCTAAAGGTTGCGGAGTGAGATTTATTAGTGCTGGTAACAAGGGAAATGACGCTGTGTGAGGGTTCTGCATGGACTCTGCAATTGTAATTATATATATATATATATATATATATATAATATACTATTGTATATTATTGTATCTATATATTTATTTATTACTGCATTTATATATATATATATACACATATCTCACTATCACATATATATATATATATATATTAATATCTCTCTATCTATATATATATATATATATCTATATAGATATGCATCTATAGATATATATATAGATATATATATATATCTATATATATAGATAGATAAATAAATATATATATATAGAGAGAGAGCAATGGATAGACTCTGTCTCTGCCATGGTATACATATATACTTATGGCTGCGGTCTCCTGTCTTCCCTTTTCCCCATTCTCTTGCAATGGGCACATTTGGGGGGGCAGGGGGGCCCCCAGCTTTATGGCCGAGCGAGGAAGTTTTGTTGAGTGTGTTGTTCTCATTGATCAGTCAGTCTTAGCTAATGTAATTATCCCCATCAATAGCATGCTGCAGAGAGGATCATTATGTGGGTGACGTTGATAAATGATCTTGGCTGAACGCTTTTCTCTCTGGACCCAAATGCTGACCCTCCCACAGACCCGGGGTGACCATAGAAACGTCTATACAGGAGATGGGGGCAGTAACCCCTTCCTGGCCAGATGTCCCTGGGTAATGCATGCACAATAAGAAGCTGAGCTGGGTGCTATGCCTGTCTATGTAACATTACACAGCAGCACAGCAGAGGGGAGAGCTGGAGGTATTCCTGGTATGTGATACTACCTACAGTATAC